>NC_091284.1:321457060-321761703 GCF_032444005.1 Ranitomeya imitator
CTCTATGTCACTCAGCCTTGGGAGCTCCAATTCCTCAAGGAACGCCACCGTGTCCTCCACCGACCCATCTACCTGAGAGGAATATAGGTCCGCATAAAAATCCGCAAAAATGTCCAAAATCTCTGAAGTCTCAGAGACAGCCACACCGCTCCCCGATACCAAAGAATGAACAAAGGAAGTGTTTCTCTGGGCAGAAGCCACCATCGATAGCAAATGACCCACAGATTCGCCCTCTTGGTAAAAAGCCAGATTCATGAATTCCCTCTTCCTTTCAGCCTTACCGAGCAATACCTCCTCCAACTGACTCTGAGCTGCCTTTAGCCTCCTCCCAGCTTCCGGAGTACCCGCCATTACCATCTCATCTTCGGCTATCCTCAGCCCTTCAACCGCCAACCTCTCTGTCTCTCTCGATTTCCTCTTACACCTGCTAATATCCCTGAACAGCAGTCCCCTCAAGTACGCCTTCATGGCTTCCCACACAGTAAGAACATCTACACTTCCCTCGTTGATCTCAAAAAATTCCACCAACTCCTTCTTTATCTTTTCCAAGTCCATACTGTGTAGCCAATTAGGGTGAATCTTCCACTCCTTCCTGCTCCCGATCCGTGTCCCCACCGGCTGAAATTCCACCTCAACTGGACTATGGTTTGAAAGAGCCCTAGGCAAATATCTCACCTCCCCTCTACCATCGTGTCCAGTAAACAGTTACCCAGTGCCAAGTCAATCCTAGACAAAGCACCATGAGCTGGCGAGTAGCATGAGTACATCCTTTCCCCAATATGTCTAACTCTCCATAAATCAATCATACCTACTTCCCGGACATAGGTCCCAAACGTAGTGATATGTCCCCCTGTTCTATTCTGGGGATTTTTGTTTTTGTCCCAAAAGTCATCACAGATATTAAGGTCGCCAATAATTAGAGATGGTAACGGTCCCCAACGCTCTACCCTCTCCAGTACCTCTCTTATCTTCTTACTTGAGTATGGGGGCGGAATATACATTGCCGCTATACACATCAACACTCCATTTATTTTACATTTCACCACCACATACTGACCATCCACACCCTCTTTTACCGCTACCTCCTCATACTGCACCCCCGCAGGTATTAACACAGACACACCCCTAGAGTACGTCGAGAAAGTAGAATGATACGCCCTCTGTATCCAGCACCTATTCAATACGTTTACCCTCTCCCGCACTAAATGTGTCTCCAGCAGACATATCATTGAGACCTTCTGTTCTCGGACATACTGCAGACTTGCCGCCCGCCGTGTTTTATCCGCCAGACCTCTCACATTCCAACTCAATATTTTAATACAATCTCCCATAATGTGGCTCATCATTTCTTAAAGTATCCAATTTCCCAAGTATGAGCTGCCCCAACCCTCCCACCCCCCCTGCCCCCTCCCAACTTGGCCCCCTAACCCCCCCCAATATAACGCATTCTTCCTCTCAGCAAGAGTGGGGCTCCACTGCCCACTGCGAACACTCTCCCTTACCTAACCCTCTCCTTTCGCGTCCCGCTGCCATAGCAATCACAATTTCCCCCCCAACTTTCACTTTATTGTATCTTAACATTTCAACTTATATTAACATAGAGAAAAAGTACCAAACCAGTTCACAGTACCCAGCATAACCCTCCTCCCCCGTACTTAGTAGTTGGTACTGTCCCCTCCGGCCAGTCCTTCAATATGGCCCAGCAAAACCCCCAACAGTTGCTCAACTCTTTAACCATTGCTAACGAGCGCAGAACTCTCCTCTATCGACAGAGAAAACAAATCCCAACTGGATCTCGCCGAAATGTCAGTCGCCCATTCCCTTAAGTTTTTTCTCATGAGTATCAAGCCACTGGGTAGCGTCCTCCGGTGTCAGGAAAAAGTGGGTCTTATTAAAAGCCACCAGTCTCAGCTTGGCGGGAAACATCACTGAATACTGCACTCCCAGCTCCCTCAGTCGCCTCTTGACTCCAGTAAACTTCATCCGCTGTTTCTGAACCGCAGCGGAATAATCCGGATAAATGGCGATTTTCTGACCTCCAGCCGTCAGATCCTCCATCTCTCTAGCCTTTCAGAGGATAATGTCTCTGTAGTTCAGTATTTTAGCAAGCATGGTACGGGGATTCGCTCCTGGGGCAGGGGGCTGCGGCGGGACCCTATGAGCACGTTCAACAGCAAAGACTTGTCAACTCTGTGCTCCCAATCTTCTCCAACAGCCAGTTCTCCACAAACTCAGTGGGATTTCTCCCCTCAGTCTTTTCAGGCAGCCCCACTATACGTATATTATTTCTTCTGGATCTATTTTCCAGATCCTCATTTTTGGCAGCGAGCTCGGCTATTGCTTGGGCGAACTTCTTTTCAGCTTTTTGTAATTTCACTATGTGATCTTCTGCCGTGCTCACCCTCTCCTCCACCACTCCTATACGTTTGTCCATTTTCTGCAGAGCCGCATTAATCTGTGCCGTGTCCCCTTTAACTTCCTGCATCTGCTGGGACAAGGAGTTCAGGGATTGCTGACATGAAGAGATCAGTGTGATAACATCTCTAAGAGTCGGCTCCTCTCCCTGTGATATGGCTCCAGGTCCCCCACTAGCCCCAGCCATGCTGCCTCTCTCCTTCCCACTCTGTACCTCATGCTGCTCAGCCTTGCTTGCTTCCTCCTCCTCCTGGTCAGCTCCAGCTCCAGATCCTGGTTCTGCCTCCTCAGCAGCCTCCACTCTGGCATACTGCTGCAGCTTTGTGGCCACCTCCATGCGCCGCTGACATGCGGCGTTCTCCTTCTCGGCGTCCTCCCTAGCATCGGCACCATTTTGGCCGGCTCCTGCATCGCTGGTGCCAGCGTCTTTCTGCCGCCTCCTGGTCATCACTGCCGACTCCGGACCCGCCGCTCCGCACCGCTGCACTCTCCGGACCTTCAGCCAGCCGGATTTAGGTGAGTTTACCCGAAAATCGGGGTTAAAGCAGGATTTTTGTCCTTCTGGCAGCAGGAGCACTCTTCCCTGCTTCCACTCACATGGCCAGCTAGGACACGCCCCAGTGGTGGAACTTTAACTTCAGGCCTGAACCTACAATTTGTCAGATCCAAGCACTGGATGAGATCCTTTCCCAGGCTGGGAGAAAGTGAGAGAGCCTCCCTCCCACCTGAGAAGGACCGTCACTGGGAGGGTTTCTTGGCGTCTTTAGAGGGCTTGCCAAAATAGAAGCCTTTCCCTCCCCTGGATCGCTTGTCAAAGTTGCTTCGGTCTTGTTCTCTATACTGCTGCCTTCTGAACTTTCGGCCCCTGTCAAAGGAGCGCCGAAATATCTGAAATGGCCGTTTTAGGAAAATCTTTTTGTGGCCGGCTTTTTCCAAAACAGGAAATTCCCCTCACATGGCAGAGAGCAAAGTTTCATGTTTGCTTGTGTGTCCCCTGGCCAGCACTTAAGTCATAACGCACGGCATCCTGTATTGGTTAATGCTGCTGATTTTGTGGCCAGTTTAAGCTGAATCCGCTGAAGCCTCAGCTAGAAACACTGCTGCTGCTCTTATGGCTGGTATTGCTTTTAGAACAGGGTCTCTGGGGACCTTTTGCTCTAATTGATCCTCCAGGTTATCTACCCATATTTTTAGGGATCTAGCTACACAAGTAACCGCGATAGCCAGTCTTAGTGCCCCCGCCGCAGCTTCCCAGGATGTTTTCAGGCAACTGTCCGTCTGCCTGTCCAGAGGTTCTTTCAGAGAACCGAGATCCTCGAATGGCAGGGAAGTTTTCCTGGCGACTTTTGAAATCGCTACATCAATTTTTGGAGCTCTATCCCAAGATGAGGATGCCTGTTCCTCAAAAGGGTATCTCCTCTTTAGGGAGTTAATTGTCTGAGACTTCTCAGTTTTTTGCCATTCCCTGCTAATAAGTCCCTTTAGCTGTTCGTTAATAGGGAAGGATCTTCGCTTTTTCTTTTGCAAACCACTGAACATGAGTTCTTGGGCCGTCTTTTTTGCTTTCTCCTCTACCAGTCCCATGGTAGAACGGACAGCTTTTATAAGCTTGTCTGTAGCCTCTACTGGGAATGTATCTTCCTCATCTGTGCTACTTTCTGAATAATGGAATCTATCCGAGTCTTCTTCAGATTCCGAAGAGTCCCATTGAGATGCTACTGAGGGGCTAGATCTGTCCCTAGATCTGGTATCTGTGTCGATTGTCTGTAACGCTTTTACAGACCTACAGACTTCTGACTGGATTAGAGATCTTAGGTTCTCCGTAAAGGAGGGTGTTTCCTCTGCCACTGTTTTGCTAATACAATCCTAACACAGATTTTTACTTCAGGACGCTTTTAAAGGATTTTTGCATAAGGGACATTCCTTATTTTTAGTTTTTGACTTATACTTCTTGGGGACCTCCTATACTCCAAACCCCCCCCCCCCCCGAATGTATGTAAGAAAAGAGGGGAGAGATGGAGACAAGAGAGGAGAAAAGAACAGACATTAGCGTGCTGGACTTTCTCGAAGTTCACTCACCACTTGGATGCTTAAAAGTACGGGTACCGGATCCGGAGGTTGACTGGTTTTCTCAATGTCTTCCAGTAAGACCAAAGATCCCTCCTTGGTATGGTGATCCGCCCGCACGCTGCCCAAGTGGCTTTCACTGCTGCCATGGCGTATCTTCTCACTTGAGCGAGACCGCCTCACCTGCACCTCTAGCTGTGGCTGTAAATGTTCCTGTGAAAAAATCTCTATCCTGCTAACTGCCACGGAACAAGAGCAGTCACATTCAACCTGGACTGGTTAGTGACACCTGACAGTACTTCTGACCGCCTATAAATAATCGCGTTGCCTCCCTTTTTTTTTATTTTTTAAATGAATCACCTGGTTGATTCTGCCTCTAATGGCTGCTTAGCGTTCCGACGCCTGAGCCCTGTGATTAGGTCTATGCGCGCAGCCGGCAACCACTTCCGCTGCGCACAGATGCAATCAATCACCTGGTTGATCCTGCCATTGCTGGCCGCCCAGCGTGACGCTTGCGCAGTGTAACTATGCCTGAGCGGGCACCTGGCAACCACTTCCGGTGCGCACTGCGCCTGCGCACTGTTCTGTGTGAGCATCCGCGCATCCGTCCCCCTTCGTCAGTACTGTGCTTCGTCTACCACCGGGGTTCCGTGCCGCGATGCGCTCTCCTACATACGCGCATTCCTCCTCACTTCTGGTCACACAGTACCGGCTGAGGAAACCCACAATAAACGGGGGATGTGACTGATGTGGGGTCGGAGCCTCAGGGAGGCAGCGCGGCACTCACCTTCCAGAGCCATGATGCCTCACAGTGCTGCCCCTTCCATACACCGCTCCATTCCTAGCAGGTACTGTCAATGGAGGGGGGGGGGGGAACTGCGCCTTGTGCTCAACAGGGTGTTACTGTATATAACCCCCGAGGGGTCTTATTTTGCCCGGGCACCGATATGCCTCACGAGCTGCATAGCCACTGTATGTCAACAGGGAGGGCACAAACTGTGGCTTCCGAGGACCTGTGGGTATTTTCGGCATCAGGAAGGGTGCACTCCCTCCAAGGCTCTATTTTCACCCGGGCATTTGCCTCAAGGGCTGTGGCCATGCTTTGCTCAGGAGGGGCATGGATATGCAAGGCCCCGAGGCAACTACCGGCACCTGGTGATGGAAGCAGCAGACTAGCACCTGCCCAAATCCTTCCGAACCAGGCCCGGGCATCCTCTTCTGTCTTCCATCATGAGTTTGCAATTACCTATGGTGGAAACAAAGTGTCTGACAAGAGCAGAGGAAGTAGAAGAAGAGGCAGGAGGGCGGGAGCGCTCTCCTTTAGGGTTAGGCATGATGAGAAGTAGACCCACTAACTAATGCCAGAAGGTTAGGGGACAAAAGAAGATTGCAGAAGAGAGCGTCAGTCTGCAGAGCAGAGTTACTCACAGGAAGATGCAGGTCCTGAGGTCTGCTTCCAGACTGTAGAGGGCTACAGGAGACAACCAGGGCTGCAGGATAATCAAGGAGGACATGAGAGAGTTCCTTGCAGAGAAGCCACCTTCTGGGACCTGATGCCGGCAAATGGCGACCGCAGGGAGGAAAAGGAGGGCCCGCAAGGAGAAAGCGCACACAGAAGGAGAGAAGAGAGGGCGTTACTTCAAAAACCAGCTCGGCGAGGCCGAAAGTAGGGGGGAGCTAACCGCCAATAAGTGGGCAGAGCTAATCGCCGCAAACAAGGAGAGACAGCGACTCCCAGGACACCTGCATGTCCAAGATGAAGGGGCGGAGATAACTGCCAGAAACCGTAGGAGAGGGCATGCTATCAACGGGCAGGAGAAAAAGCCCACCTGAAGATGCCGAGAAGTGGGCAGAGCTAAATGCTGGAGTTAGGTCGTGCTGAAGCCGGGGCCTAAATTTGTAACTGATGCCCCAGAGAAAGGGGAGGGTGGTGCAGAGGCACGGACTGCCTGTCAGGTAACCCAGAATGAAGGAGAAAAATAGGCCCCTTACAGACCAAAACGGTCTATACCTAAAAGGAAGGCCCCTCTACTACAAACCCTGTTAGACTACAGACTCTGAATAAAAGTTAGGGGAAAAGGAAGGCCCCTCTAACTACAAACCCTCTAACAATAAAAAACTAGGGGGATAGGGGGGCAGTAAAACTCCTCCATATTCTTCTGTCATCTTCATTCATCTTTTCATTATCTTCATCCTTTTGTTTTTCTTCTTCTTCTTTATCTTCTTTTTCCGGATCTTCTCTCCTGACACCTCAGGGCACCTGGCAGAGAAGAAAAGGGAGATGTACATCTCCATCCAGACCTTCATTCGACGTCCGAGCCTCTTGGGAATATGGGACAACCATGCCTCCTGAAACCGATAGGCTCTGGTGGGCGAGTGGGTAGGAGACGGGGACAGGACCAATGATCACCTAAACAATCTTCTGTGTTAGGGGTTAGGGTCCTGCCGGATATAAATATGAGGATACGGGGTGGCAGGACGAGCAATACTTAGTCTCTAAGTGGGAGTACAGTTGTGACTATTCACACTGTATCCCTCCAGAGTAAGAAGATCCATCTGAAAAGAAACGACGAACACGGAGGTAGATATGGGTCTAGTAAAAGACCCGTGTCCACCTCCTATGGACATCAAGCTAAACTGTTTAACCTAGTACCAGTTGGTGGGGTGTACACTGCAGAGGAGGAGCTATTTTTTTGTGCATAGTGTCAGCCTCCTAGTGGAAGCAGCATATACCCATGGTTTCCTGTGTCCCCAATGAAGCAATAGAGAAATATATATGCTTTTAACCCTTTAGTGACTGACAATTTGTTACTTAATGACCAGGCCAATTTTTACAATTCTGACCACTGTCACTTTATGAGGTTATAGCTCTGGAATGCTTCAATGTATCCCACTGATTCGGAGAATGTTTTTTCGTAACATATTGTACTTCATATTAGTGGTAAAATTTCTTCAATATAACTTCTATTTATTTAAAAAAAAAAAAATGGAAATTTGGCAAAAATTTTGAAAATTTTGCAATTTTAAAAAACTTAATTTAACCCCTTTACCCCCAAGGGTGGTTTGAACGTTAAGGACCGGGCCAATTTTTACAATTCTGACCACTGTCCCTTTATGAGGTTATAACTCTGGAACACTTCAAGGGATCCCGGTGATTCTGACAAGGTTTTTTCGTGACATATTGTACTTCATGATAGTGGTAAAATTTCTTTGATATTACCTGCGTTTATTTGTGAAAAAAACGGAAATTTGGCGAAAATTTCGCAATTTTCGCAATTTTCCAACTTTGAATTTTTATGCAATTAAATCACAGAGATAGGTCACACAAAATACTTAATAAGTAACATTTCCCACATGTCTACTTTACATCAGCACAATTTTGGAACCAAAATTTTTTTTTGCTAGGGAGTTATAAGGGTTAAAAGTTGACCACCATTTTATTTTAGGGACCACATCTCATTTGAAGTCATTTTGAGGGGTCTATATCAGGGGTCCCCAACTCCAGTCCTCAAGGCCCACCAACATGTCATGTTTTCAGGATTTCCTTAGTCTTGCCCAGGTAATAATTGCATCACCTGTGCAATGCAAAGGAAATCCTGAAAACATGACCTGTTGGTGGGCCTTGAGGACTGGAGTTGGGGACCCCTGGTCTATATGATAGAAAATACCCAAGTGTGACACCATTCTAAAAAATGCACCCCTCAAGGTGCTCAAAACCACATTCAAGAAGTTTATTAACCCTTCAGGTGTTTTACAGGAATTTTTGGAATGTTTAAATAAAAATTAACATTTAACTTTTTTTCACAAAAAATTTAGTTCAGCTCCAATTTGTCCTGAGTACGCAGATACCCCATATGTGGAGGTAAACCACTGCTTGAGCGCATGACAGAGCTCGGAAGCGAATGAGCGCCATTTGACTTTTCAATGCAAAATTTACTGGAATTGAGATGGGACGCCATGTTGCGTTTGGAGAGCCACTGATGTGCCTAAACATTGAAACCCCCCACAAGTGACACCATTTTGGAAAGTAGACCCCCTAAGGAACTTATCTAGATGTGTGGTGAGCACTTTCACCCACCAAGGGCTGTATTTATGGGAATAATATATATTTTTTCTTTATTTAGGAATTTTTTTTTATTTTTATTTTTTTACACATGTGGAAATTTTTTTTTAACTTTTTTACTTTGTTCCAGGGGGGGACATCACAGATCACAGTTTGCACAGCACTCTGTCAGATCACTGATCTGTCTGAGAGCTATGCAGGCTTAACAAGCGCCTGCTCTGAGCAGGCACTTGGTAAGCCACCTCCCTCCCTGCAGGACCCGGATGCCGCGGCCATCTTGGATCCGGGCCTGCTACAGGGAGGGAGGTAAGGAGACTCTCGCAGCAACACGATCACATCGCGTTGCTGCGAAGGTCTCAGGGTAGCCCGCAGGGAGCCCCCTCCCTGCGTGATGCTTCCCTATACCGCCGGCACACCGCGATCATGTTTGATCGTGGTGTGTCGGGGTTAATGTGCCGGGGGCGGTCCGTGACCGCACCTGGCACACAGCGCCCGATGTCAGCTGCGATAGGCAGCTGACACCCGGCTGCGCTCCCCCGTTAGCGCAGCCGATCGCCCTGGACGTACTATTTTGTCCGTGGTAATTTAGGCCCACCCCACATGGACGGAATAGTACATTCAATGACAGAAAGGGGTTAAATCAGAGAGTGGTGTCACAAAAATTAGTTAATAAATAACATTTCTCAGTTTACATCAGCACAATTTTGGAAACAATTTTTTTTTTGTTAGGACATTATAAGGCTTAAAAAGTTGACCAGCGATTTCTAATTTTTCGAACAAAATTTGCAAAACCATTTTTTTTAGGGACCACCTCACAGTTGAAGTGAGTTTGGGGGGTCAATATAACAGAAAATACCCAAAAGTGATACCATTCTAAAAACTGCCACCCTTAAGAAACCACATTCAAGAAGTTTATTAACTCTTCAGATGCTTCAAGAGAACTAAAGCAATGTGGAAGAAAAAAAATAACTTTTTACTTTTTTCACAAAAAAATTACTTTGGAACCAAATTTTTTTCTTTTTACAACGGTATCAGGAAAAAATGGATGACAACATTTGTTGTGCAATTTCTCCTGAGTATGCAGATACCCCGTATGTGGGGGAAAGCCACTGTTTGGGCGCATGGCAATGGTGGGTGCCATGTCGCGTTTGGAGACCCCCTGATGTACCTAAACAGTGGAAGCCCCCCAATTCAAACTCCAACCCTAACCCCAACACACCCCTAACCATAATCCCAACCCTAACCATAACCATAACCCTAACCCCAACATAACCCTAACCCCAACACTAACCTTACCCTAGCTCTAGCCCCAACCATAAGCCTAGCTCCAACCCCAACCCTAGCCCAACCTTAATGGGAAAAATGGAAATCCATTTATTTTATTATTTTTACCTAACTAAGGGAGTGATCAAGGGGGGTTTGATTTACTATTTCTTTTTATTTTGATCACTGTGATTGGGTTTATCACAGTGATCAAAATGAACCAATAGGCCCACGCCAATTAGTGTACACCAGAATTTACCAAATTTTTGTTCATCCACCCTTTATTCCAAATGTGTCAAATATTTGTATTCAATCTACTCCCTGGTTGGATAACTCTCCAATCCAATTTACATGCTCTACACTTCACCCACGACCCCGCTCATTCAACTGGACTCTAAATGATTCATTGCTCTCTTACCCTGAAATCGCTCAAAGATTGAAAAATCACCTTGATGATTGTTGATTCAAGGACAAATAAATAATCAGCTTCCTCGCCAATTTCCCTATGGGAAGCTAATAAGGTAGTGCTAAGAGGCTTCTGTATTCAAGAGGCCTCTCGCAAGAAAAAAGACAGATGTGCAAAGGTAGCTGAATTAGATAGCAAGGTATTAGTTTTGGAGTCCGGGATGAAGAACTCACCCTCACCTGCTACTTACCAAGACCTTTCCCATGCTCGTACAGAACTTGACCTCTGTCTTTCTGAGAACGCAGACCGTGCCATACGCTGGTCACAACAACGCTACTACGCCCTTAATAATAAGAATAATTCAAACCTAGCTTGCCGTTTAAAATGCCTACCCCTACCCCGTCCCCCCCATACCTTTGCGTACAGCTTCGGGCATTACATCCAATCTACAACAGATTACTCATTTGTTTCAGCAAAAGCTTAGGAAGTTATATAACGTCTCTACCACTATAAATTCAGAAATGTTGGATACCTTTTTAGATTCTATTCCTCTTCCTGCCCTTAGTTCTACCATGATTGAACTCCTAAATCAAGCCATCACTCCTAGTGAAATAGAAATAGCTATTCAACAGCTGAAAATTAATTTTAAAAAAAAGGTCCCGATGGATTTACGGCCCTTTACTATAAAAAATACGCATCGGTTCTAGTTCCTCACCTCACTAACTACTTTAACTCTTTAAGGGATGGTAACAAACCAGGGGGAGCCTCTTTAATGGCTGCAATATCCATGATACCAAAACCAAACTCTGATCACTTACTCAGGTCTAACTATAGACCAATATCCCTTATTAACCTAGACCTTAAGATACTGGCTAAAATTATATCTCAGCGCTTGAACTCAGGCCTGGGAACTCTAATACACAGAGATCAAGTAGGCTTTGTTCATTGTAGACAAGCCTCAGATAATATACGGAGAGTCTCCAATCTACTGCACCGCTGCAAACAGAGCAACCTATCAAGCATGTTATTGTCGCTGGATATTAAAATAGCCTTTGACTATTTCTTGGCCTTATCTGTTTGCAGTCTTGCAGAAGTGGAAGTTTCCCGACTACTTTCTTTCATGGATTCATGCTCTTTACAGCTCCCCATCAGCTTACGTACATTATAATGGCTTCTCCTCTGCACTCTTCCCCATTGGTAGAGGTACTCGACAAGGATGTCCCCTATCGCCCTTACTATTCCTTTTGGCATTTGAACCATTAGCTATTCACCTCCGACTCAATTCTAATATACAAGGTGTAGAAATAGCGTCAGTTTCCCACAAACTCTTTATGTTTGCAGATGACATGCTACTTCTGTTATCAACGCCACAGACATCCTTGCCGGCCCTGCTTCAAGCCCTTAGTAATTTTGAACATATCTCTGGTTTACAGGTTAATCATTCAAAATCATACGCCATGAATATATCCCTTCCTCCAACTATTGTTTCACAGCTCCAACATGACTTTCCGTTTCAATGGGCTACTAACCACCTGGATTACCTAGGAGTGAAATTGAGAGCCAATTTAGACTCCCTTTTTGCAGCCAATTATGCTCACATGCTCCGCAAACTTCGTTTGCTACTCCAGTCATGGGAGAAGTTACATTTCTCCTGGCTCGGCCGTGTGCGTGTATTGAAGATGACTATTCTCCTCAAATTACTTTATTTCGAGTTTTGCCAGTCCCTGTCCCTTCATACTACCTCAAAATAGCCCAATGACTAGTCGACACTTTTTATCTGGAGGGGTGGCTTCCCCAGGGTTAATAGAGCTACCCTCTATCGTCATCGTTTAAAGGGGGGTTTGGGGGATCTCAACCTTTGTAAATATTACCAAGCAGCCCAATTAGGTCAATTGACCCAATACCATGCCTATTCTGAACCTCCTCTGTGGCTTTCTCTAGAGGCCCCTGAACGTCACTCAGGTACCCTCGATGCATTATTATGGATTCTCCCAGCTCAGCGTAGGCACATCTTGAATCCTATTATAGCGCACTCTCTTAAGATTTGGGATTCGCTGAAATATTCCTCGCAGCTAATCTCATCATTCTTGCCCCTCACCCCCTTTGGGGCAATCTCCAGTTCCCCCAGGTATAGAGTCCCTTAGGAACTTCCGTTTATGGGTCGCTGCAGGGATAACCAGAGTCCACCATCTCTTCAACGTCGATGGGATTATTCCATTCGTGGTCCTGAGAGAAAAATACCATTTCCCCCATGGAGAGGTATTTCGTTATTTGCAACTTAAAAACGTTGTCAATTCATTACTAAAAAATTCTACCCCTCCCTATACCTTTACTCCCTTTGAACAAAGATGCCATCAAAATCCACACCCACCAGGCATTATATCACTTCTCTACTCATATGTCAACTCCCTCTCACATAGGCGCTGTTTAAACTACACTTCTCGCTGGAGTCTGATATTGGTTCCACTCTAACTGATTCAAATTTGGTCCTCCTGTACTGGAGGAATATTAAATACCCTTATGCTGGAAACTAATTATAAGGTGTTGACCAGGTGGTACCTGACCCCAGCCAGAGTGGCTAAGACAGTCGCTAACTACTCTCTAAATTGCTTTAGAGGGTGCAATTCCACAGGAGATATGTTCCATATATGGTGGCTATGCCCGATTGTACGTAGATTTTGGATTACAATATATCACCTGGTCTTCTCAATAACGAACATAAACCTAAAAAAAACCCTTGGGAGGCTTTACTCAACAAACGTATCCCCAACATCCCTAAACACACTCAAGCCCTCATTACATTTATATTCCTGGCAGCCAAATAAGCCATAGCTTTGGCATGGAAAAAAACAAATCTAGAGTTATCTGCGGTTAAAATAGGGATTTTTGTGTACTCATCGTAAAATCCTTTTCTCCAAGGGGACACAGGACCATGGGTGTTATGCTGCTGCCACTAGGAGGACACTAAGTTAACAAATAAGAATAGCTCCTCCCCTGCAGTATACGCCCTCACGCTGGCTCTAAGTGAACCAGTTCGGTAACAATGCAGTAGGAGGTTAACATTTAATAAGAATGAACTATGTCAAAACCAAGTCAACACAGAAAAACCAAAGCCAATAGGCTAACAGGGTGGGTGCTGTGTCCCCCAATGATTGGCTCGGAGAAAAGGATTTTATGGTGAGTACACAAAAATCCCTATTTCTCCTACGCTTGGGGGACACAGGACCATGGGACGTCATAAAGCAGTCCCTGGGTCGGAAACAATCCACTGCAATTGCTCCTTGTACCCACAAGTCACAGATGCGGCACTGCCGCCTGCAAAATTCATCTGTCGACGGACGCATATGCCGAGGCCTGAGAATGGATATGGTAATGTTTCGTAAACGTATGCAGGCTGGACCAAGTCGCAGCTCTGCAGACTTGTGCTGCCGATGCTTGGCGCCGGATGGCCCAAGACGCACCCACTGACCGAGTAGAATGAGCCTTAATCACTGCTGGGACGGAGTGACCTCTGTTATGATCCGGTGACCTTGGAGCAGCATGAGAACATTCACTGGAGAAGGTGGTCACTATACTGACCGCAATCCTGAACTTAACACCGCAACTAGAAGTAGCCGTGGAGTGTACCTAACAAACCTAGACACCTCGTCACAGCCGGAGGACTAAATACCCCTAAAGATTGAAATAGGAATACTATCTTGCCTCAGAGCAGATCCCCAAAGGATAGACAGCCCCCCACAAATATTGGCGGTGAGTCGGAGAGGAAAATACACACACAGGCAGAAAAACAGGATTTAGCACAGAAGGCCACTCTAGCTAGATAGGACAGGATAGGACAGAGTTCTGTGCAGTCAGTATTAAAACCCTTCAAAAATATCCACAGCAGAATATACAAAAACTTCCTACATCTAACTAAAGATGTAGGAGCGTAAATCTGCAACTCCAGTGAATCCTACTATCAGAGCAGGAATACAAACAAAAACAAGCACACAGCAGTGTGCCGCAGACACCAAAAAACCAAACACTTATCTTTGCTGAATTTGGCAGCAAGCAGGAGAAGCCAGAAAGTGATCCAACACTTCACAAGGAACATTGACAACTGGCAAGGGCTAATGAATCCTGCACACCTAAATATCCCAGTCAGCATTGCAATCAGCAGATACACCTGGCCAGGACTGCGACTCAGAGACAACTGCATTCCCACCTACAACCACTGGAGGGAGCCCAAGAGCAGAATTCACAACAGACCTCTGACTCGGTAGGACTCCTGGACAGCTGAACGAATCCACTTGGCTGTTGTAGCTTTGGAAGCGGCTAGACCTTTCCTCGACCCTTCCGGGAGCACAAACAGGGCATCTGGCCTGCGGAAAGACGCCGTCCTCGAGATGTATCTCCTAAGGGCTCTCACCAAGTCCAGTGTGTGAAGAGCCTTCTCGGTGCGATGTACTGGTGCTGGACAAAGTGAAGGCAAGACAATTTCCTCATTGAGGTGGAAAGATGAGACAACTTTCGGCAGAAAAGACGGGGATGTTCTCAAAACCACCTTATCTTGATGAAAAGTGAGGAAAGGAACTTGGCAAGACAAAGCCGCCAGTTCTGAGACTCGTCGGATGGATGTGACCGCAACCAGGAAGGCAACTTTCCATGAAAGAAAAGACAGGGAAACGTCCTGCAGAGGTTCAAAAGGAGCTTCCTGCAAGACTCCAGGAGGACCAAATTAAGGTCCCATGGTTCCAACCGCATCTTATAGGGAGGCATCACATAGGAGACTCCCTGAATGAACGTCTTCACCTCACTAACTCACCCCTCCCCCTGAATGACCACAACCTACTGACATTTTCTTCCCTCTCCTCTCCTAGTGCACAACCCCCACTCCACAAATTTTCCAAAGCGTTTGATACCGTGCCGCACAAGAGGTTGGTACACAAAATGAGAATGCTTGGTCTGGGGGAAAATGTGTGTAAATGGGTTAGTAACTGGCTTAGTGATAGAAAGCAGAGGGTGGTTATAAATGGTATAGTCTCTAACTGGGTCGCTGTGACCAGTGGGGTACCGCAGGGGTCAGTATTGGGACCTGTTCTCTTCAACATATTCATTAATGATCTGGTAGAAGGTTTACACAGTAAAATATCGATATTTGCAGATGATACAAAACTATGTAAAGCAGTTAATACAAGAGAAGATAGTATTCTGCTACAGATGGATCTGGATAAGTTGGAAACTTGGGCTGAAAGGTGGCAGATGAGGTTTAACAATGATAAATGTAAGGTTATACACATGGGAAGAGGGAATCAATATCACCATTACACACTGAACGGGAAACCACTGGGTAAATCTGACAGGGAGAAGGACTTGGGGATCCTAGTTAATGATAAACTTACCTGGAGCAGCCAGTGCCAGGCAGCAGCTGCCAAGGCAAACAGGATCATGGGGTGCATTAAAAGAGGTCTGGATACACATGATGAGAGCATTATACTGCCTCTGTACAAATCCCTAGTTAGACCGCACATGGAGTACTGTGTCCAGTTTTGGGCACCGGTGCTCAGGAAGGATATAATGGAACTAGAGAGAGTACAAAGGAGGGCAACAAAATTAATAAAGGGGATGGGAGAACTACAATACCCAGATAGATTAGCGAAATTAGGATTATTTAGTCTAGAAAAAAGACGACTGAGGGGCGATCTAATAACCATGTATAAGTATATAAGGGGACAATACAAATATCTCGCTGAGGATCTGTTTATACCAAGGAAGGTGACGGGCACAAGGGGGCATTCTTTGCGTCTGGAGGAGAGAAGGTTTTTCCACCAACATAGAAGAGGATTCTTTACTGTTAGGGCAGTGAGAATCTGGAATTGCTTGCCTGAGGAGGTGGTGATGGCGAACTCAGTCGAGGGGTTCAAGAGAGGCCTGGATGTCTTCCTGGAGCAGAACAATATTGTATCATACAATTATTAGGTTCTGTAGAAGGACGTAGATCTGGGGATTTATTATGATGGAATATAGGCTGAACTGGATGGACAAATGTCTTTTTTCGGCCTTACTAACTATGTTACTATGTTACTATGTTACTCACCCTCACAGAAATCTCAAACACCTCAATTTACACTCACTCTGGGAGTCCCTTCTCCCTCTTACAGACATAGCTTCCTTCCATGACACAGATGCTGCTGCCACTTTTTGTAACACCACAATAACAGCTACACTTGATTTGGCCGCCCCCCTCACGCATAGCAACACTCGTACAATCAGGCAGCCCTGGCTGACCAAAGAACTGAGACGGGCTTCCAGGTTTGCTGAGCGGAGATGCAAGAGATCTGTTCTGCTGAGCACCTTATCGCATACAAGCAGTTCCTCACCAGCTTCAAGTCCACTCGCACTGCTGCAAAACAAACCTACTTCTCATCTCTCATATCCTCCCTGACTCACAACCCTAAACAGCTCTTCAACACTTTCAATTCTCTACTCCGTCCCCCAGCACCTCCTCCCTCTCATTTCTGCTGAAGACTTTGCTTCTTTCTTTAAGCAGAAGATCGATAACATCAGACAAGGCTTTGGCCCGCAGCCCCCAATGCCCCTTCCTCCTGACTTCTCAGCCCCGTTGTTCCAAAGCCAGCATCTCCACCATAACGATCAGAACTCCACCCTTCTGTCAAGATCACATCTCACCACTTGCACGCTTGACCCGCTCCCATCCCACCTCATCCCTAACCTCGTCAAAGTCTTCATCCCAACCCTAACACAACTCTTCAATCTCTCACAAACGGTGTCTTCCCCTCATCCTTCAAACATGCATCAATCACACCTATCCTCAAAAAAAACCCTCCCTCGACCCATCCTCTGTGTCCAGCTATTGCCCGATATCCCTTCTCCCTTATGCCTCAAAACTACTGGAACAGCATGTCCATCTTGAACTGTCCGCCCACCTCTCCTCCTGCTCCCTCTTTGAACGGTTACAATCTGGCTTCTGATCACATCACTCAACTGAAACTGCCCTAACTAAAGTGACCAATGACCTACTAACCGCCAAGAGCAAGTGACACTACTTTGTCCTCCTCCTCCTGGACCTGTTTTCTGCCTTTGACACTGTGGACCACTCCCTCCTGTTACAGATTCTCTCATCTCTTTGCATCACAGACTTGGCCCTATCATGGATCTCATCATATCTAGCAGACCAGACATTCAGGGTCTCCCACACCACCTCCTCATCTTGTCCCCTGTCTGTCAGTGTTCCCCAAGGCTCAGCTCTAGGACCCCTACTATTCTCCATCTACACCTTCGGCCTGGGACAGCTCATAGAATCCCACGGTTTACAATATCATCTCTACACGGATAACATGCGGATCTACCTATCTGGACCTGACCTCACTTCCTTACTGACCAAAATCCCACAATGTACGTCTGCTATTTTATCTTTCTTTTCTGCTCGCTTTTTAAAGCTGAACATGAACAAAAGAATTCATCATCTTTCCCCCACCTCACTCTACCCCTCCACCCGACCTATCCAGTGTCAATGGCTGCTCACTTTCCTTGGTCCCCCGGTGCCTTGGGGTGATCCTTGAATCTACCCTCTCTTTCAAGCCACATATCCAAGCCCTTGCCTCCTCCTGCCGATTCCATATCAAAAACATTTCCCGGATCCGTGCATTCCTTGAAACCACAAAAACACTAGTACATGCCCTTATCTCCCGCCTAGACTACTGCAACCTCCTACTCTCTGGCCTCCCCTCTAGCACTCTGACACCACTCCAATCCATCCAAAACTCTGCTGCCCGACTAATCCACCTGTCTCCCCGTTATTCCCCAGCCTCTCCTCTCTGCCAGGCCCTTCATTGGTTTCCTATTGCCCAGAGGCTACAGTTCAAAACTCTAACAATGACATACAAAGCCATTCACAACCTGTCTCCTCCATACATGTGACATGGTCTCCTGGTACCTACCTACACGCAACCTTCGATCGTCTCATGATCTCCTTCTCTACTCCTCTCTCATCTCTTCCTCCCACAACCACAGCCAAGACTTTGGCCGCGCTTCCCCTATACTCTGGAACTCTACCCCAACGCACCAGGCTCTCGCTACCATGGAAACCTTCAAAAGGAACCCGAAGACCCACCTCTTCCGACAAGCGTACAACCTGCAGGGATCCTCTGTCTGCTGAACCGCCGCATAACCAACTCTACCCTCTCCTAGTGTATCCTCACCCATCCCCTGTAGACTGTGAGCCCTCGTGTGCAGGGTCCTCTCTCCTCCCCTACTTGTGTGTGCCTTGTTTTACTCATGTTTATTGTACTTGTCTATATTTGCCCCGTTCACATATTAAGCGCCATGGAATAAATGGTGCTATAAGAATGTATAATAATAATGATAATAATAATGTACTTTCTGCATAAATTCCTCATCTCATCATATTTTCTGTCCTGGTCATGTGATGAACCCAGAATTGTAAAAATGCTGCCCATAGATATATTTAATTGCACTAATAATATTAAAAGGCATAGGAAACGTTGTAATATATCTTATCAAAGAAATTAGCTTTTTCCACTTAAGTCTCCTTCTCCTAAATTCCTCATAACTCATCTTGCCTAAGGGCACATTGAGATGTACGTTAGTTTTTTCACATACAAGTTTTGTGCTTTTCACAGATATTTTTCAATAAATGTTTGATAGGAGAAACCTCCTGTTTTTTTTCATACAACAAAAAAAGGGTAAAGATTATTCTCTGATGGTAAAAGCAGACACATTCACAAAACACTGCTTAAAATCTAATCCAAAACACTGATTTAAAGTAATTCAGCTTTTGGTGTGCAAGAAAAATCACTAACATCAGAATGAGGTCTAAAAGTAACCTGTCAGCAAGTTTTTGTTTCAGTCATGAGAAATTTAGTAGGAAAGTCATATGCAAAACAGGCTTGGAATGTTCCCAAAGTCAGTATTAGGCAGCGCTTAGGACGCAGCACATGTACGCTGCATCCAAAGCGCTGCTGGCTTTTGAACACAGGTCATTCAGCATGTGTTCATTGAACCGTGCGGAATCACCACTGAGTGTCTCCGCAAAATAAATATACATGCTGCGGTCTGGAGAGACGCACCACATGTCCGTCTCAGCAGGGAAGCCGCGGGTGCTGATGCATGCATAGTGGACATGGGATTTCTTGAAATCCCATCCACTATGCTGGAACATCTGGCCACTGTGGGTTAGACGCTGCAGATGGCTTCAGCAATATATGGCCGAAGACAGCAGAGGCCACTATCGGAAAAAGTTACAGTTACTCTTTTCAAAAGGCTGAAGCCTTTGAAAGGAGACTGGTTAAGGGGAAACATTCATTGAAATTAATTTTTAAAAATGAACTTGGAGGGAAAATAAAAGATAAAGGGGAATGCTTGAAAATTCGATCTTGTAGCCTGAAAAAAAACTACCTTGCGAACTCCTGCAGATGTGGGAAAGTCAGGCACAAGAACATACAAGTAGGGCTCTCCTTCAACTATAAGTGGTCCAGTTGGTGTCTTGTTTGGAGGACTCATGATACTAGATCCAGGATGGCTAGGACTTGGCAACAAAAAAAGATTTGTTCTTTGCTTCCTGCTAGAAGGAGTGCAAGTTGACGAAGTTGCAAAATGGCCAAAAACAGTCTCTGAAAGGAAAAGGGTGATCGGTCTTGTTCTAGGGCTATGGGAACACTTGCCCCCTCTTTGGTCATTCAATAGACCCCAAACAAAGACAGGAAAAATAGAGGAGTCAAAGAGTGGAGGATTCACTGTTGTTGACTTGACTGATCACTTGGAGATATTCTACGCTGAAAATGGGAAAAGGAGGGCCAGTCATTTCATATGAGAACTGTGTGTCTGGTTGTTTTGACTCTCTAGCAGCTCTATTTAACTGCAAGCTCCTGATCTATTCTCGCCAAACAATTAACAGAATGGCTTCTTTTTGCCCACTAAAGTCTGCTAGTTGACTATATCCCGATAGTTCAACAGAGATGCGGTGGGAACTTAAGGTACCTTCACACATAACGATATCATTAACGATATCGTTGCAACGTCACGCTTTTTGTGACGTAGCAACGATCTTGCTAACGATCTCCTTATGTGTGACAGCGACCAATGATCAGGCTTCTGCTGGGAGATCGTTGGTCGCTGGGGAATGATCAGGACCTTTTTTTGGTCGCTGATCACCCGCTGTCATCGCTGGATCGGCGTGTGTGACGCCGATCCAGCGATGTGTTCACTTGTAACCAGGGTAAATATCGGGTTACTAAGCGCAGGGCCGCGCTTAGTAACCCGATATTTACCCTGGTTACCATTGTAAAAGTAAAAAACAAAAAACAAAACACTACATACTTACATTCCGATGTCTATCACGCCCCCCGCCGTCAGCTTCCCTGCACTGACTGTCAGCGCCGGCCGTAAAGCAGAGCACAGCGGTGACGTCACCGCTGTGCTCTGCTTTACGGTCGGCGCCACTGACACAGTCAGTGCGGGAAGCTGACGGCGGGGGACGTGACAGACATCGGAATGTAAGTATGTAGTGTTTTTTTTTTTACTTTTACAGTGGTAACTAGGGTAAATATCGGGTTACTAAGCGCGGCCCTGCACTTAGTAACCCGATGTTTACCCTGGTTACCCGGGGACTTCGGCATCGTTGAAGACAGTTTCAACGATGCCGAAGTCGTTCCCCTGATCGTTGGTCGCTGGAGAGAGCTGTCTGTGTGACAGCTCCCCAGCAACCACACAACGACTTACCAACGATCACGGCCAGGTCGTATCGCTGGTCGTGATCGTTGGTAAGTCGTTTAGTGTAACGGTACCTTTAGCCTTAGACAATCTGTTTCATTTCAGTCACTTTTTCACGATGCTGGAAATCGGCGGCAAAATTCACTCTTAGTCACTTTAGCGTAATTGCTATCACCAGTGGTCCCAGAGTATGGTTATTACATGTAAAGTAAGCTATCTGCGAACAAGTACAATCCAAAACCACCAATGTAAGGCCAGTTTAACACTAGCAAAATCTTTTGGTCATTCCATGAAGCTTGTTCATTATATATATAGGACACACCTCAAAGTTTTTCTGCCACTCCCTTTCACGTTTAGCCTTTTCCTGAGTTTCTATTTCTTCCTCTCGCTGCCTTTTCCTGAAATTGAAATAAAAAACAGCCATCATTTCCATAATTAAAGGCCATTGTATAGATTAATGAACTGTCGATTTTTAATTTAAAAAAGGAAAAAAAAATAATGGAAATTGGCAATATTATATTGGTGGATATATGATAGATGATATGTTTTGTAACAATCCCTGAACAATGGCTACTTTAACCCCTTAGCGACAGCCACCTACATGTACTGTGGCCATGTGTTATCACTGTTTGGCGAGGGCTCAGAAATGGATACTCAAATTGAGAACCCAAATTGATGGCTGAAGGACTAGATACTATAGCCGTTCGGGCACTGTAACAATCTGCCAAACTGCACATTCACAAACAAACTTCTGCATACAAACCTTTCATGCATTTCTTTGGCTTCTCTTTCTTTCCTTTTAATTTCCAGCTCTGCAAAAAGCTTCATGGTTTGTTTGTATACAGCCTGTTTAAACTTAAAGCAAAAAAAGCCCTTATTCAACAATGCGTCTTAGTTTGCCATACATCATCCACGCACTCAAGTTCATTAATGTCAAACTCCCACTAAAGATGCAGACAAGTGGCTTTTAACCCTTTTTTGAGAGACAATTTTGACCTTAATGACCATGCCAAATTTTAGAAATCTGACCAGTGTCACTTTATGTGGTTATAACGCTTAACAGTTCCCAGTGATTCTGAGCAGGGCAGTGGAGTCGCAGTCGGTGTCTATTTTGGTGGAGTCAGAGTCAGTATAAAATGAGCTGACTCCTAGAATATATATAATAAAATTGGATACAGTAGTACAGTGAAGGATGTGCTGTAAGTTTTTCCATAATAATTTGGGAAAGTTATAAAATGTCCTATAAATGTCTTTCCTGCTCCTGATGCAAGTGGAGATGAATCTGTGCTGCAAGTTATGTACATGTTCAGTCGGTGGTTTGGCTTCCTGAGTCCACAGCCCTGATTCTGAGATTGTTTTCATGATGCCCTGTACTTCATGTTAGTAGTAAATTTATGTCGATACGATTTAGATAGGTTTATGAAAATATTAATATTCTTGCAAAAAATGGCATATTCCGCAATTTTCCAACTTTACACTTTTCATCCCTTAACCTTTTTACGGACCTATGATGTACATCATAGGTCGCTTTTCCCTCTTTGATGTGGGGTTCAGTGCTTAGCCCGCATCTTTTCAGGCACATGACAGCTGATCAGTCATTTGCCCCTAACAGCCACAGGTGGAATTGTGATCCACCCGCGGCTGTTAACATGTTAAATACCGCTGTAAATCTCTGCTTTAGCCCCATTGTTTTCACTTTTGCAAGACTCAATATCAAAATGTTGACCCCACAGTTTGTTACCCACTTTCTTACAAGTGCAGCAATACCCCACGTGTAGACAAAAGGTTCTGTTTGAACAAACGGCAGGCTTAGAACAGAAGGGGCACAATTTGAATTTTGGAACACAAATTTTTCTCGATTTGGAATAGATTCGAACATATAGAAAAGATTATTTTACCAAAGGGTTGAGTAAGCTACAGTTCATTTTTAAAACATTACATTTATTGTAATTTTCTGAAAAACTGCCCTATAAACCCTAGTGCACAGTGAGGAGCTTAAAGAAATGTGTATATATATATATACATATATATATATAAAATATCCTAATTATATCATAATTGATGGGACACACAACACAGTCTCTGCAAATATGACAATCTATTCCAACTAGATTAGTGCACATACATCCATTAAAAAAGCATATATTGCTTGATTTCTAAAAAATGCACATACAGACCCTAGTGTACAGTGAGGAGCTCTAAAATGAACACCGCTTACAAAAATGCTTACATACTGTATATGTGTATCCTAATTGTATCATGATTGATGGGGCTATAATTTCTACAAACATATAAATATACAGCTCTGGCAAAAATTAAGAGACCACTGCAAAATGTTCAGTTTGTCTGATTTTTCTGTTTATAGGTATATTTTTGAGTAAAATGTAAATTGTTTTTTTATTCTATAAACTACTGACATGTCTCCGAATTTTCAAGCAATAAATTTTGTATTTTTTTTCTGACAAAGAAAAATGGTCAAAAATAAAAAATAAAAATCAGTGCTTTCAGACCTCAAATAATGCAAAGAAAACAAGTTCATAATCATTTAGAAACAACAATACTAATGTTTTAACTCAGGAAGAGTTCAGAAATCAATATTTTGTGGAATAACCATCATTTTTAATCACAGCTTTAATGCGTCTTGCCATGCTTTCCACCAGTCTGTCACACTGCTTTTGGGTGACCTTATGCCACTCCTGGTACAAAATATTAAGCAGTTGTTCTTTGTTTGATGGCTTGTGACTATCCAACTTCCTCTTGATTACATTCCAGAGGTTTTCAATGGGGTTCAGGTCTGGAGATTGGGCTGGCCATGACAGGGATTTGTAGTGGTGAGTGGTGGTTAATTTTTGCCAGAGCTGTATATACACACAATACACAAACGCATGAACTGACAGATTAACAAAAGATTAAATAACATCTCTTTACATTACATAATATCACATTATTATGATGCCCACTAGATTCTTTCTGCCTAGCAGCAGAAGATGCCACGGTAATGATGCAACATTTGGCGCCCCTGTTCCATGCTGGCTTGCCCTAATGTTCCATTGATGCTAAGGTAAATCAATTCTAATCTAGACAAAGTAAAATCATATTCCCATGATAATACAAGCACACTTGATATAGAAAATATGTTAGTAACCCCTTAATGACTGCCGATACGCCTTTTAGCGGTGACAATTAACCCCTTAAGCCCCGAGGGTGGTTTGCACGTTAATGACCGAGCCAATTTTTCCAATTCTGACCACTGTCCCTTTATGAGGTTATAACTCTGGAACGCTTCAACGGATCCCGGTGATTCTGACACTGTTTTCTCGAGACATATTGTACTTCATGATAGTGGTAAAATTTCTTTGATATTACCTGCCTTGATTTTGGAAAAAAAAAAACAAATTTGGCGAAAATTTAGGAAATTTCGCTCTTTTTCAACTTTGTGATTTAAGGGCACAAAAATTCAGAGATATGTCAAACAAAATACTTAATAAGTAATATTTCCCACATGTCTACTTTACATCAGCACAATTTTCAAAACAAATTTTTTTTTGTTAGGGAATTATAAGGGTTAAAAGTTGACCAGCAATTTCTCAATTTTACAACACCATTTTTTTTTAGGGACCACGTCACATTTGAAGTCATTTTGATTCTAAAAACTGCACCCCTCAAGGTGCACAAAACCACATTCAAAAGTTTATTAACTCTTCAGGTGTTTCACAGTAATTTTTGGAATGTTTAAATAAAAATGAACATTTAACTTTTTTTCACAAAAACTTTACTTCAGCTCCAATTTGTTTTATTTTATCAAGGGTAACAGGAGAAAATGGATTCCAAAAGTTGTTGTACAATTTGTCCTGAGTACCCGGATACCCCATATGTGGGGGTTAACCACTGTTTGGGCGCATGGCAGAGCTCGGAAGGGAAGGAGCGCCGTTTGACTTTTCAATGCAAAATTGGCTGGAATTGAGATGGGATGCCATGTTGCGTTTGGAGAGCCTCTGATGTGACTAAACATTGAAACCCCCCACAAGTGACACCATTTTGGAAAGTAGACCCCCTAAGGAACTTATCTAGATATGTTGAGAGCACTTTGAAACACCAAGTGCTTTACAGAAGTTTATAATGTAGAGCCGTAAAAATAAAATATAATATTTTTTCACAAAAATGAACTTTTCAACCTCAATTTTTTATTTTCCCAAGGTTACCAGAAGAAATTGTACCCCAAACGTTGTGCAATTTGTCCCAAGTACGCTGATACCCCACATGTGGGGGTAAACCACTGTTTGGGTGCATGGCAGAGCTCGGAAGCCATGTTGCGTTGGGGAGCCCCTAAAGTGCCTAAACATTGAAACCCCCCACAAGTGACACCATTTTGGAAAGTAGACCCCCTAAGGATCTTATCTAGATGTGTTGTGAGAGCTTTGAATTCCAAGTGTTTCACTACAGTATATAACGCAGAGCCGTGAAAATTAAAAATAATTTTTTTTCCACAAAAATTATCTTTAACACCCAGTTTTGTATTTTCCCAAGGGTAACAGGAGAAATTGGCCCACAAAAGTTGTTGTTCAATTTGTCCTGAGTACGCTGATACCCCATATGTGGAGGGGGGGGACCACCATTTGGGCGCATGGCAGAGCTCGGAAGGGAAGGAGCACCATTTGAAATGCAGACTTAGATGGATTGGTCTGCAGGCGTCACATTGCATTTGCAGAGCCCCTGATGTACCTAAACAGTAGAAACTCCCCACAAGTGACCCCATATTGGAACCTAGACCCCCAAGGAACTTATCTAGATGTGTTGTGAGAACTTTGAACCTCCAAGTATTTCACTACAGTTTATAACGCAGAGCCGTGAAAATAAAAAATAAATTTTTGTCCCACAAAAATGTTTTTTTAACCCCCCCAAAATTTTATTTTTCCAAGGGTAACAAGAGAAATTGGACCCCAGAAATTGTTGTCCAAATTGTCCTGAGTACGCTGATACCCCATATGTTGGGGTAAACCCCTGTTTGGGTGCACGGGAGAGCTCGGAAGGGAAGGAGCACTGTTTTACTTTTTCAACGAAGAATTGGCTGGAATTGAGATCGGACACCATGTCGCGTTTGGAGAGCCCCTGATGTGCCTAAACAGTGGAAACCCCCCAATTATAACTGAAACCCTAATGCAAACACACCCCTAATCCCAACCACACCCCTAACTCCAACCCTAACCACACCCCTAACCCTAATCCCAACCATAACCTTAACCACACCTCTAACCCTGACACACCCCTAACACACCCCAATAGTAAATGTAATCCAAACCCTAACCCTAGCCCCAACCCTAACCCTAGCCCAAACGGGAAAATGGAAATAAATACATTTTTTTAATTTTTTTTATTTTTCCCTAACTAAGGGGGTGATGAAGGAGGGTTTGATTTACTTTTATAGCGGGTTTTTATTAGCAGATTTTTATGATTGGCAGCTGTCACACACTAAAAGATGATTTTTATTGCAAAAAATATTTTTTTACGTTACCACATTTTGAAACCTATAATCTTTCCATATTTTGGTCCACAGAGCCATGTGAGGTCTTGTTTTTTGCAGGACGAGTTGACGTTTTTATTGGTAACATTTTTGCGCACGTGACTTTTTTTGATCGCTTTTTATTCTGCTTTTTGTGAGGCAGTATGACCAAAAACCAGCTATTCATGAATTTCTTTTTTTTTTTGGGAAGGGGGGACGGGGGGCGTTTATACCGTTCCGCAATTGGTAAAATGGATAAAGCAGTTTTATTCTTCGGGTCAGTACGATTACAGCAATACCTCATTTAGATTTTTTTTATGTTTTGGCGCTTTTATACGATAAAAATTATTTTATAGAAAAAAGAATTATTTTTGTATCGCTTTATTCTGAGGACTATAACTTTTTTATTTTTTCACTGATGATGCGGCATGGCGGCTCGTTTTTTGCGGGACAAGATGACATTTTCAGCGGTACCATGGTTATTTATATTTGTCTTTTTGATCGCGTGCTATTCCACTTTTTGTTCGGCGGTATGATAAAGGGTTGTTTTTTGCCTCTTTTTTACGGTGTTCACTGAAGGGGTTAACTAGTGGGACAGTTTTATAGGTCGGGTCATTACGGACATGGCGATACTAAATGTGTACTTTTATTGTTTTTTTTTATTTAGATAAAGGAATGTATTTATGGGAACAATATTTATTTTTTGTTCTTTATTTAGGATTTTTTTTTTTTTTTTTTTTTACACGTGAATATTTTTTTACTTTATAACATTGCCCCAGGGGGGTGCATCATGACACTTTGCAATCTGACAAACAGGGCTGCAGGCTTACCAGCGCTTGCTCTGAGCAGGCGCTGGTAAGCCACCTCCCTGCAGGACCCGGATGCAGCCCCGCGGCCATTTTGGATCCGGGGCCTGCAGGGAGGAGATGCTCGGTACAAGGTGAGTACATCACCTTGTACTGAGTGTCTCAGGGAAGCCAGGAGGGAGCCCCCTCCCTGCGCGATGCTTCCCTGTACTGCCGGAACGCTGCGATCATGTTTGATTGGTGTGTCGGGGGTTAATATGCCAGGGGCAGTACGTGACCGCTCCTGGCACATAGTGCCGGAAGTCAGCTGCGATAGTCAGCTGAAACCCGGCCGCGATCGGCTGCGCTCCCCCCGTGAGCCCAGCTGATCACGCTAGACATACTATACCGTCACTGGGAATTAAGTCCCAGGTCACCTTGATGGGATAGTACGTCCAATGGGATTAAGGGGTTAAGAGTACTTATTCCTCAGCGCCGCTTTTTAACCCCTTCCCGACCTGTGACACAGCGTATGCGTCATGAAAGTCGGTGCCAATCCGACCTGTGACGCATATGCTGTGTCACAGAAAGATCGCGTTCCTGCAGGCCGGGTGAAAGGGTTAACTCCAAATTCACCCGGCCTGCAGGGACAGGGGGAGTGGTAGTTTAGCCCAGGGGGGGTGGCTTCACCCCCCGTGGCTACGATCGCTCTGATTGGTAGTTTCACTTTTAACAGCCAATCAGAGCGATTTGTAATATTTCACCTAAAAAACTGGTGAAATATTACAATCCAGCCATGGCCGATGCTGCAATATCATCGGCCATGGCTGGAAACACTTATGTGCCCCCACCCCACCGATCGCCCCCCAGCCCTCCGATCTGTGGTCCGCTCCCCTCCGTCCTGTGCTCCGCTCCCCCGGTGCTCCAATCAAACCCCCCCGCACTCCGATCACCCCCCCCGCACAGCGATCCCCCCTCGTGCTCCGATTCCACCCCCGTGCTCCGATCCACCCCCCTGCACAGCGATCCCCCACCCCGTGCTCCAATCCACCCCCCCGTGTTCCGATCCACCCCCCCATGCTCCGATCCAACCCCCCCCCCCCCCGTGCTCCGACGCTCCCCCCGTGCCCTGATCTCCCCCCCCCCCCTTATACTTACCTCCCGGGATCCGTCCGTCTTCTTTCCTGAGCGCCGCCATCTTCCAAAATGGCGGGCGCATGTGCAGTGCGCCCGCCGAATCTGATTCGTTCCAAAGTGAGTTTTGATCACTGAGATATAACCTATCTCAGTGATCAAAATAAAAAAAAATAGTAAATGACCCCCCCCCCCCCCTTTGTCACCCCCATAGGTAGGGACAATAAAAAAATAAAGAATTTTATTTTTTTTTACACTAAGGTTAGAATAGGGTTAGGGGTAGGGGTAGGGTTAGGGTTAGGGGTAGGGTTAGGGTTTCGGTATGTGCACACGTATTCTGTTCCTCTGCGGATTTTTCCGCTGCGGATTTGATAAATCCGCAGTGCTAAACCGCTGTGGATTTATCGCGGATTTACCGCGGTTTTTCTGCGCATTTCACTGCGGTTTTACAACTGCGATTTTCTTTTGGAGCAGTTGTAAAACCGCTGCGGAATCCGCAGAAAGAAGTGACATGCTGTGGAATGTAAACCGCTGCGTTTCCGTGCAGTTTTTCCGCAGCATGTGCACAGCGATTTTTTGTTTCCCATAGGTTTACATTGAACTGTAAACTCATGGGAAACTGCTGCGGATCTGCAGCGTTTTCCGCAGCGTGTGCACATACCTTTAGAATTAGGCTATGTGCGGATTTTGCTGCGGATCTGCAGCGGATTGGCCGCTGCGGATTCGCAGCAGTGTTCCATCAGGTTTGCAGTTCCATGTAAAAATATGGAAAACCAAATCCGCTGTGCCCATGGTGCGGAAAATACCACGCGGAAATGCTGCGTTGTATTTTCCGCAGCATGTCAATTCTTTGTGCGGATTCCGCAGCGTTTTACACCTGTTCCTCAATAGGAATCCACAGGTGAAATCCGCACAAAAAACACTGGAAATCCACGGTAAATCCGCAGGTAAAACGCAGCGCCTTTTACCCGCGGATTTTTCAAAAATGATGCTGAAAAATCTCACACGAATCCGCAACGTGGGCACATAGCCTTAGGGTTAGGGTTGGAATTAGGGTTGTGGTTAGGGTTACGGCTACAGTTGAGATTAGGATTAGGGGTGTGTTGGGGTTAGTGTTGGAGGTAGAATTGAGGGGTTTCCACTGTTTAGGCACATCAGGGGTCTCCAAACGCAACATGGCGCCACCATTGATTCCAGCCAATCTTGTATTCATAAAGTCAAATGGCGCTCCCTCAATTCCAAGCCCCGACGTGCGCCCAAACAGTGGTTTACCCCCACATATGGGGTACCAGCATACTCAGGACAAACTGCGCAACAATTACTGGGGTCCAATTTCTCCTGTTACCCTTGAGAAAATAAAAAATTGCTTGCTAAAACATCATTTTTGAGGAAAGAAAAATTATTTTTTATTTTCACGGTTCTGCGTTGTAAACGTCTGTGAAACACTTGGGAGTTCAAAGTGCTCACCACATATCTAGATAAGTTCCTTGCGGGGTCTAGTTTCTAAAATGGGGTCACTTGTGGGGGGTTTCTACTGTTTAGGCACACCAGGGGCTCTGCAAACGCAACGTGACGTCCGCAGACCATTCCATCAAAGTCTGCATTTCAAAAGTCACTACTTCCCTTCTGAGCCCCGACGTGTGCCCAAACAGTGGTTTACCCCCACACATGGGGTATCAGCGTACTCAGGAGAAACTGGACAACAACTTTTGTGGTCCAATTTCTCCTGTAACCCTTAGGAAAATAAAAAATTCTGGGCTAAATAATTATTTTTGAGGAAAGAAAACGTATTTATTATTTTTTACGGCTCTGTGTTATAAACTTCTTTAAAGCACTTGGGGGTTGAAAGTGCTCACCACATATCTAGATAAGTTCCTTTGGGGGTCTAGTTTCCAAAATGGGGTCACTTGCGGGGGGTTTCTTCTGTTTAGGCACACCAGGGGCTCTGCAAACGCAACGTGACGCCCGCAGACCATTCCATCAAAGTCTGCATTTCAAAAGTCACTACTTCCCTTCTGAGCCCCGACGTGTGCCCAAACAGTGGTTTACCCCCACACATGGGGTATCAGCGTACTCAGGACAAACTGGACAACAACTTTTGTGGTCCAATTTCTCCTGTAACCCTTGGGAAAATAAAAAATTCTGGGCTAAATAATTATTTTTGAGGAAAGAAAATGTATTTATTATTTTCACTGCTCTGTGTTATGAACTTCTGTGAAGCACTTGGGGGTTCAAAGTGCTCACCTCACATCTAGATAAGTTCCTTTCGGGGTCTAGTTTCCAAAATGGGGTCACTTGTGGGGGGTTTCTACTGTTTAGCCACATCAGGGGCTCTGCAAACCCAACGTGACGCCCACAGAGCATTCCATCAAAGTCTGCATTTCAAAACGTCACTACTTCACTTCCGAGCCCCAGCATGTGCCTAAACAGTGGTTTACCCCCACATATGGGGTATCAGCGTACTCAGGAGAAACTGAACAACAACTTTTGGGGTCAAACTTCTCCTGTTACCCTTGGGAAAATAAAAAATTGCGGGCTAAAAAATCATTTTTGAGAAAAAAATTTTTTTAATTTTCATGGCTCTGCGTTATAAACTTCTGTGAAGCACTTGAGGGTTCAAAGTGCTCACCACACATCTAGATAAGTTCCTTTGGGGGTCTAGTTTCCAAAATGGGGTCATTTGTGGGGGGATCTCCAATGTTTAGGCACACAGGGGCTCTCCAAACGCGACATGGTGTCCGCTAATGATTGGAGCTAATTTTCCATTTAAAAAGCCAAATGGCGTGCCTTCCCTTCTGAGCCCTGCCGTGCGCCCAAACAGTGGTTTACCCCCACATATAGGGTATCTGCGTACTCAGGACAAACTGGACAACAACATTTGTTGTTGGCAAAATAGGAAATTCCAGGCTAAAAAATCATTTTTGAGAAAAGAAAAATTATTTTTTATTTTCATGGCTCTGCATTATAAACTTCTGTGAAGCACCTGGGGGTTTAAAGTGCTCAGTATGCATCTAGATAAGTTCCTTGGGGGGTCTAGTTTCCAAAATGGGGTCACTTGTGGGGGAGCTCCAATGCATAGGCACACAGGGGCTCTCCAAACGCGACATGGTGTCCGCTAACGATGGAGATAATTTTTCATTCAAAAAGTCAAATGGCGCTCCTTCCCTTCCGAGCCTTACCATGTGCCCAAACAGTGGTTTACCTCCACATGTGAGGTATCAATGTACTCAGGAGAAATTGCCCAACAAATTTTAGGATCCATTTTATCCTGTTGTCCATGTGAAAATGAAAAAATTGAGGCTAAAAGAATTTTTTTGTGAAAAAAAAGTACTTTTTCATTTTTACGGATCAATTTGTGAAGCACCTGGGGGTTTAAAGGGCTCACTATGCATGTAGATAAGTTCCTTGGGGCGTCTAGTTTCCAAAATGGGGTCACTTGTGGGGGAGCTCCAATTTTTAGGCACACGGGGGCTCTCCAAACACGACATGGTGTCCGCTAAAGAGTGCAGCCAATTTTTCATTCAAAAAGTCAAATGGCGCTCCTTCCCTTCCAAGCCCTGCCGTGCGCCCAAACAGTGGTTTACTCCCACATATGAGTTATCAGCATACTCAGGACAAATTGGACAACAACTTTCGTGGTTCAGTTTCTCCTTTTACCATTGGGAAAATAAAACAATTGTTGCTGAAAAATCATTTTTGTGACTAAAAAGTTAAATGTTCATTTTTTCCTTCCATGTTGCTTCTGCTGCTGTGAAGCACCTGAAGGGTTAATAAACTTCTTGAATGTGGTTTTGTGCACCTTGAGGGGTGCAGTTTTTAGAATGGTGTCACTTTTGGGTATTTTCAGCCATATAGACCCCTCAAACTAACTTCAAATGTGAGGTGGTCCCTAAAAAAAATGGTTTTGTAAATTTCGTTGTAAAAATGAGAAATCGCTGGTCAAATTTTAACCCTTATAACTTCCTAGCAAAAAAAAATTTTGTTTCCAAAATTGTGCTGATGTAAAGTAGACATGTGGGAAATGTTATTTATTAACTATTTTGTGTCACATAACTCTCTGGTTTAACAGAATAAAAATTCAAAATGTGAAAATTGCGAAATTTTCAAAATTTTCGCCAAATTTCCGTTTTTATCACAAATAAACACAGAATTTATTGACCTAAATTTACCACTAACATGAAGCCCAATATGTCACGAAAAAACAATCTCAGAACCGCTAGGATCCATTGAAGCGTTCCTGAGTTATTACCTCATAAAGGGACACTGGTTAGAATTGCAAAAAACGGCAAGGTCTTTAAGGTCAAAATAGGCTGGGTCATGAAGGGGTTAATGGCGCTCAGAAAAAAAAGTGTATAGCGCCCCCAGCGTCCAAAAACCTCCAGGGTCTCGACTACCGGGGGTAGCTGAGACCCTGGAGAACATGAATCGGGTTGGTTTTTACCATCCCGTAACGTGATCGCCGTTATTCATTGAATAACAGCGATCACAAAAAAAAAAAAAATAAGTCAGATTTTCCATTCATTTCTCTCTTCCCTTGTATGATGTAGCATACCAGATGAGAGAGAAATGGGGTCCCCGCTCCTCCACGTCATATTCCTGGAAGAAAATGGCGGGCGCATGTGCAGTGCGCCACCGAGATCTGTACCCAGCAACAATAGGAGATTTTTCCTATTGGTTCATTTTGATCACTTGAGATTACAGTGATCAAAATAAAAAAAATAGTTAAACAAACCCCAATTTGTCACTCCCTTAGTTAATAAATATATATTTCTACATTCTTTGCGTTTAGGGTTGTGTTTAGCGCTGGAGCTAGAATTAGGGGGTTTCCACTGATTAGGCACATCAGGGGATCGCCAAACGCAACATAGTGCCCCGCTATCGATTCCTGCCGTGCGCTCAAACAGTGGATTTAGCTCACGTATCGGATATCGGCATACTCAGGAGAAATTGCACAACAAATTTTGTGGTCCATTTTCTCCTGTTACCCTTGTGGAAATAAAGCTTGTGTCTAAATTAAATTTTGTGTGAAAAAAGTTGAAAGTTAATTTTTTCGTTCCACATTGCTTTAGTTCTCGTGAAGCACTTGAAGGGTTAATAAACTTCTTGAATGTGGTTTTGTGCGCTTTGAGGTTTTAGAATGGTGTCACTTGTGTATTTTCTGTTAAATCGACCCCCCAAACTCACTTCAAATGTGAGGTGGTCCCTAAAAAATGGTTTTGTAAATTTTGTTGGAAAAATGAAAAATCCCTGGTCAACTTTTAACTCTTATAATTTCCTAACAAAAACCCGAATATAAGCCGAGACACCTAATTTTGCCTAGGAAAACTGGGTAAGCTTATTGACTCAAGTATAAGCCGGGTATGCATTATCCCTCATCCTTGTTCTGCTATGCATGGCTTCCCCCATCGCTGTCCTGATATGCAAGGCTTCCCCCGTCGCTGTCCTGCTATGCGTGGCTCCCCCGTCCTGTCCTGGTATGCGTGGTTCCCCCCCGTCCCATATCGTTGTATGCATGGCTTCCCCCGTCCCATCCTTTTATGTGTGGCTCACCCTGTCCCGGTATACATGCTTCCTATTACAAAAAGAACTCATCATACTCACCCCTCCTCCGCACCGTCGCAGCATCTCGTTGGTCCAGGGGCCTGCAGCTTTTCCTGTGCTGAGCAATCACGTGGCACCGCTCATTAATGTAATGAATATGCACGCGTCTCCACTCCCATAGGCGTGGAGTGCATATTTATTATCTTAATGAGTGGTGCCATGTGATCGCTCAGCACAGGAAGAGCTGCAAAGCGCCGGGACCAACAAGATGCTGCAACTTGTAGATTGTGAGCCTTCGCGGGCAGGGTCCTCATTCCTCCTGTACCAGTTATGACTTGTATTGTTTAAGATTATTGTACTTGTTTTCATTATGTATACCCCTCCTCACGTGTACAGCGCCATGGAATAAATGGCGCTATAACAATAAATAATAATAATAATAATAACGGCGCGAAGGAGGGTGAATATGATGTCTTCTGGAAGGCGGCGGCTGCAGCTGTCACTGTGCGCTATAAGAGAAATGAATATTCATTTCTCTTTAGCAGCTGCACCGTTACAGCCACAGCCGTCAGCTCCTGCCCCTCCCGGCTTTCTGGACAATGACTCATGTATAAGCCGAGGGGGGGCGCGTTTTCAATACAAAAAAAACTCGGCTTATACATGAGTATATCTGGTACTTTGTGTGCAATGACTCATTTAAGGGCACAAAAATTGAAAGTTTGAAAATTGCTACATTTCTGGCAAATTTCCATTTTTTTAATGCATAAACGTCTTATCAAAGAAATCTTACCACTATCATGAAGTACAATATGTCACGAAAAAACAATCTCTGAATCAGTGGGATCCATTGAAGCTTTCCAGAGTTATTACCACAAAGTGACACTGGTCAGAATTGTAAAAATTGGCTCGGTCACTAAGGGGTTATAAAAAGTATCGTTCTGTCATGATGGCAGTCTTTACATCTCATGCCACAAAGTGTTTCTCCTTCTGTAGAATCATCAGGAGGCCAGGTATAAAAGTTATGGCAGATATTAAAGGGAATTTGTCACCCACCGGGAAAAAATGACCTATTAATATGGGCATACAGGCACTAGAAATTTTAAACTAGTCCTACACAGGTATGGTCTTGATGCTAAGAAATATTATACTCTGATTTTAGGTTAATGATTTCTTCCAGGCTCCGGGGCGTGCAGTGCTTGGAAGAAAACCCTGCCTCCTGTGCTCATTGTAATACTTACCTCTTCCCATGAACGATCGTTCTAGGTCTGGAATTTTGCGCCCCCTCAGAAATACATAATTCATCCTCCCTTCAATGGGCACTGCACTCAGGGATCTTCTGGGCAGGCGACATCAGCTCCAGTGACCTCCATTTGTGCGTGCCAATAAGGTGCTCTCCCAGCCTCCTCCCTGCATAGTCATCATCATGTACACATGGTTCCTAGCAATGACTGTGTGGGGAGGAAGTGGGGAGAGCACCTTATTGGCGCACACACTGGAGGTCACAGTGACGCGCTGACTCCTGCACAGAAGATCCACGGAAGAACCAGAGCATGCACTGCGATGGCTTTTGGATCTCGAAGCTGAACCATGAAGTGAAGTACATTGGCGTTCAGTCTGGACGCCATCCGATCTACATCTGGAGTGCTCCAGTGAAGGCAGATCTGATGGAAGACTTCCGGGTGAAGTTCCACCTCATTTGAGGCGGGACCCTTACATAGTTACATAGTTATTAAGGTTGAAGGAAGACTATAAGTCCATCTAGTTCAACCCATAGCCTAACCTAACATGCCCTAACATGTTGATCCAGAGGAAGGCAAAAAAAAACCATGTGGCAAAGAGTAAGCTCCACATTGGGGAAAAAAATTCCTTCACGACTCCACATACGGCAATCAGACTAGTTCCCTGGATCAACGCCCTATAAAGGAATCTAGTATATATACCCTGTAACATTATACTTTTCCAGAAAGGTATCCAGTCCGCTCTTAAATTTAAGTAATGAATCACTCATTACAACATCATACGGCAGAGAGTTCCATAGTCTCACTGCTCTTACAGTACAGAATCCGCGTCTGTTATTATGCTTAAAACCTTTTTTTCTCCAAACGCAGAGGATGCCCCCTTGTCCCTGTTTCAGGTCTATGATTAAAAAGATCATCAGAAAGGTCTTTGTACTGTCCCCTCATATTTATACATTAAAATAAGATCACCCCTTAGTCTTCGTTTTTCCAAACTAAATAGCCCCAAGTGTAATAACCTATCTTGGTATTGCAGACCCCCCAGCCCTCTAATAACCTTGGTCGCTCTTCTCTGTACCCGCTCTAGTTCAGCTATGTCTTTCTTATACACCGGAGACCAGAACTGTGCACAGTATTCTAGGTGTGGTCGAACTAGTGACTTGTATAGAGGTAAAATTATGTTCTCCTCATGAGCATCTATGCCTCTTTTAATGCATCCCATTATTTTATTTGCCTTTGTAGCAGCTGCCTGACACTGGCCACTGAATATGAGTTTGTCATCTACCCATACACCCAGGTCTTTTTCATTGACGGTTTTGCCCAGAGTTTTAGAATTAAGCACATAATTATACATCTTATTACTTCTACCCAAGTGCAGGACCTTACATTTATCCCAATCACTGCCGCCCAATCCCAATCATCTGCCGCCCAGAGTTCTACTCCTGGGATGTGTAGTGCCGAGATCACCAAATGTTAGATCTCGGCCCATCAGAGAATGTGAGGTACCTCTGTCATGGCGCCTGACCGTGGGTACCTGCTAGATGATTGACGTATGGCACAGCTGTGGCATTATCCGATTGAATTTGGATGGGGCGACCCGCCAGAAGACAGTGGACCTGCTATAGAACTAGCCGTACCGTTCGGATCCCCAGAACAATGATTGGGAGAAGAAGACTGGCATCAGTAGTCAATAATAACCATTGAACAGGGAGAAAGGATTTCCCCTGGATGAGGAAGGAGCTCAGAGACTACCCTCTGAAAGCCTGTTTGACCTGCAGAAAACAAGAGGAGTGAAGGAAACCGCTTCCATTGCCATCACCATTTTTCCTAAGAACTCTCCTAGCAAATCGAATGGAATGAGGGGATGAATGATCAACTGCGCGAGCTCCCTGTTGAAGGGCCACAGCCTTGTCTCAAGGAAAAATTATCAACCTTCTGGAAATGTCCAGGATCATCTTCAAAAAGGATATCTGCTGGGCTGGAAATGAGGAAAAGTTTTCTAAGTTTAGCTGCCAGCCCAGGTGAGAGAGGGTATCGCAAGAGATATAGACGACTCAGCGCTGGAAGAGCGGCTAGAAACTCGACCAGATAGGGCAGGATGACCACGCCCCTAGGGTGCAAGAGGAACATGACAGCCGCCATGACCCTTGCGAACACTCTAGGTGCGGTTGGGTCTATAGGAAACATGCGATCCTTTGTTCCTGCATAGGGAACGCTCCCATCTTCTCACTGAATAACCGACCACTCTGGTACGCTTCCATTCTCTGAGCTATAATGCCCTACTGAGTGTAATGGCATTTGCTGCTGACAGCGCCGCGCAACTAGCCGCATCCAAGAAGCGTGAACCACAGTCTCCCGCTCAAGAGATTTGAATGGCCAGCTGTACTGTATATGGAAAAAGGTTACTGTTGTGAATCAAAGTAGTTAAGGTCTCCGACAAGGAGACCATTGCTCTAGCAACCCATGCGGCGGCTAAGGGAGGGTAGAGCGCTGAACCCGAGGCCGCAAGACAGAAGGAACCAGATTTGATAACTGACAGTCTGTGGTATTTTTAATTGATGACCCATCAGGCAGGGATACTGGTAGGTATACCACAGGAGATTATACCCAGTTAATCTGCCAAGTGGAAGAATGCGCGGCTGCATCCAGCAGGTCAGGAAAAATCCGTCTCTTGCTATCGCCGCTCTATTTTAACGGGGAAGAGTTAAAATGATGAAACCTCGATCCACCATCCTCTTAACAGGGAAGTGAAGAGGGATCGTCCACCTTCGTGCATCACCTGCTAAATAGTGGTGATGCAGAGGGGGGTGCTTGGACACCAAAAATGGTGCCTCTGTACATCCACAGGGTTCAGGTCCCCGTGTGCACAGGGCTGGTTGTCCGGCGTTAGGCCTGACTGCAGAAGAGGATACATGGAGGCGACACACCATGTGCTCGTCTGTTTATGGTGTGGGGAGATCGGTGCCCTTTAAAGCATCAGTCACCCCTAAAAATCAGACCAGGCATGGCATCCCACGTCGTAGGGGGTATACGTCGAGGGGACACCCCACGTGTTTGCACATTGGCTGAAAAAGGATACCGCGCTTGAAGAGGCTTCTGTCCAGTGAATTGCTTATCCGGACGCTCCCTGTCCGGGAGAATGGCAAATGCTCTACGAGGGAGTATAGTCTCCTTATGAGGGACACTGCGTGATCTAGAGCAGAACCGGAGTCCTCGTCAATCTACAGAGATTGGTTGATGATATAAATAGTCAAATCCATCCTTTTCTGAAACTCTGGCGAGTCCAGATCCAAGGCAATCTCCGATCCATATTCAGAGTCTTGTTCTCAGCAAATCATTGGTGAGGGAGATCAGGAAATGAAGTTTCCGTTTTCTAGACGCCTGTACATTTATAGACGTCTGTACATTTCTAGAATACTTGCAGGCCCTGCTAGCCGGAGGCTCCCATGTAGGAGAGGTAACATCTATATCGGTCCTGCGAGCACTCCGAGCCACAGAGGGTTCACGGAGGGATTCAATCTCTTGGTCAGAGAAGCCATGGATTGCGGTCAGTGACGAAGCCCACACAGGGGAACTAGGTACTCTGGGATAAGCTGGGATCAGCGGCGGAGGGCTCCTGGGCTCATTTAGGGTGCTATGGACTGGTCATGTGCCTTTAAGACAAGGGAATGTTGGTCAAAAAATTGTGGGTGAAAAGATCGTTTTTGTGAAAAAGATATGATTTTTTATTTTTACGGCTCTACATTATAAACTTCTGTGAAGCACTTGGGGGTCCAAAGTGCTCACCACACCTCTAGATAAGTTCCTTAGGGGGTCTACTTTTCAAAATGGTGTCACTTGTGGGGAATTTCCACTGTTTAGGCACATCAGGGGCTCTCCAAACGAGATATGGCATCTCATCTCAATTCCAGCCAATTTTGCATTGAAAAGTCAAATGGAGCTCCTTCCGTTCCGAGCTCTGCCATGCGCCCAAACAGTGGTTTACCCCCACATATTGGGTATCGGCGTACTCAGAACAAATTGTACAACAACGTTTGGAGTCCACTTTCTCCTGTTACCCTTGGTAAAATAAAACAAATTGTATCTGAATAAATTTTTTGGGAAAAAAAGTTAAAATTCCAAAAATTCCTGTGAAGCACCTCAAGGGTTAATAAACGTCTCAAATGTGGTTTTGAGCACCTTGAGGGGTACAGTGTTTAGAATGGTGTAACTTTTTGGTATTCTGTCATATAGACCCTTCAAAGTGACTTCAAATGTGATGTGGTCCCAAAATAAAAATGGTGTTGTAAAATTGAGAATTCGTTGTCAACCTTTAACCCTTATAACTTCCCAATAAAAAATTTTTGGCTACAAATTGTGTTGATGTAAAGAAGACATGTGGGAAATGCTACTTATTAAATATTTTGTATGACATACCTCTGATTTAAGGGCATGGAAATTTAAAGTTGTAAAATTGCAAAATTTTCAAAATTAATCGCCAAATTTCAGTTTTTTTCACAAATAAACGCAAGTAATATCACAGAAATTTTACCACTATCATGAAGTACAATACGTCAGGAGAAAACAATGTCAGAATCACCGGGATCCGTTGAAGCGTTCCAGAGTTATAACCTCATAAAGGGACAGTGGTCAGAATTGTAAAAATTGGCCCGGTCATTAACAAGCAAACCACCCTTGGGGGAAATGAGGGGTATCAATTTGTTAAGGCGATCGTAGTTGGGGTAATTTCTTGGGGACGCTTGGGAACTATCACTAAAATTAAGGACCGACATTAGGTTTCTTTTACACATACCGGGTTTTTTGCGGCCCGTTATTAGGGCCTTTTTTGCGGGCTGTGTCGATCTTTTTTCACGGCAATACAGCCCTTGCGGCCATATAGCGCACCGTGAAATGATTGCGGTCCGTTATTGCGGCCCCATAGAAATCTATTGGGGACGCAAAACAACGGTATGTGTAAAAGAAGCCTTAGGGCTTCATAATGGGCTCGGTCATGACAGCTGCAAATACAGGGGTACTGTGGACTGCTTGCGTTTCCCAATAGGAATGGAGAGTTACTTTTTTTTTTTTTTAATCAACACATGTTGAGGGTAAGGCCCAAAAGGTCTTATTGCAGGGACATTTTTGTGGATCCACGAGAAGAAATGAATGCATATGGTTTTTGGGAAATATTGTCAGGTATTGTGTAGTATGTTATACATTTTTAATATGATTTCAACACTCCAATTAATTAATATCAATGATAGAGATATTCATTGGTTTTATTATATAATATACAGTATATATTGTACTTTCAAGGAGTATAGCAGAAAGCTAATTGAAACTTGTTCAGCCACATATCAATTGTCCAGATGGTTACCTTACGACCTGGCCGTGATCGTTGGTAAGTCGTTGTGTGGTCGCTGGGGAGCTGTCACACAGACAGCTCTCTCCAGCGACCAACGATCTGGGGAAAGACTTCGGCATGGTTGAAACAGTCTTCAATGATGCCAAAGTCCCCCTGCAGCACCCGGGTAACCAGGGTAAAAATCGGGTTACTAAGTGCAGGGCCGCGCTTAGTAACCCGATATTTACCCTGGTTACCATTGTAAAAGTGAAAGAAAAAAAAAAAAAAAAAAAAAAACAGTACATACTCACATTCTGATGTCTGTCACATCCCCGGCCGGCGTCCACAGGGTTAAAACTGCTTTCGGGAGGAGCGCTGCTAATGCACGCGCTGCTGCCGAGAAGCTTCCCTGCACTGTGTCAGCGCCGCCCGGCAGTAACAGCGGTGACATCACCGCTGAGCTCTGCTTTACGGCCGGCACTGACAGTCAGTGCAGGGAAGCTCTCGGCCGGAGCGCGTGCATTAGCAACGCTCTTTCCGAAAGCAGTTTTAACCCTGTGGACGCCAGGGGACGTGGCAGACATCGGAATGTGAGTATGTGGTGTTTTTTTTTTTTTTTTTTAACTTTTACAATGGTAACCAGGGTAAATATCGGGTTACTAAGCGCAGCCCTGCACTTAGTAACCCGATGTTTACCCTGGTTACAGGTGAACACATCGCTAGATCAGCGTCACACACGCCGATCTAGCGATGACAGCGGGGTGATCGGCGACCAAAAAAAGGTCCTGATCATTCCCCACGACCAACGATCTCCCAGCAGGGGCCTAATCGTTGGTCGCTGTCACGCATAACGATTTAGTTAACGATATCGTTGCTACGTCACAAAAAGCAACGATATCGTTAACGATATGTGTGACAGTACCTTTAAAGGAAGGAGTCTTGATCAAAGAAGAGAGATACAAGACTGGATTTTTCCTCAGGCCTACATATGTTGACGGGAGGTCTTAAAGCCGCCAGGGATGCCAGGTGGTGAAGTCTTATTTATTTGGCCTTAAGGGGGTGTCACACTGGCATACCATGGTACAGATCAAAGCCTTCAGATAACATTCAAGGGATAGTTTTTTTTTAACATATAAATGAGATATGCTACAGACAGTAGGATAGAGACACACAGATGGAAGAGAGAGGACAAAGAGCAGGCTGATTGACCCCTACCATTTTCTAATGTAATGTATGACTATTGATTATGTGCTATTTTGAGTAACTGTTTATATTTATTATCTTTTATTAAGTAAATTAATTTTTGTTTATTCAGTTGTCGTGTGAGCATTTATTTATTCATCACAATTTCCTTGAACTTTAACAAAACAGTATAAAGTGGTTTGGTGGGTATTTAATTGTAGGACTTCTCGAGTAACAAAAATTTGGAAAACTTTATTGGGCGTAAAATTGGTGACATCTAATTTTATTCCAGGGGCTGCTCACAAAAGGGAATTTGAGGAAAAAATGCATTGTCAAGATACAACGGAGGGGGTGGGGTACTTCGAAACTTGGCCCTGCCACTGATGATTCAGCAGTGACGACTGACTCCACTACCATCGGCTGCAGAAGAAAAGAATGGTGTATTCTTGGTCTGCGGTAAACGGTCTGTGTGCCTTTATTTTATTTTGCACGAATGCCTAACACACAAAAAAATAAACCTAATCTAGGAGCACAACAAATTTTGAGATTTTGATCACTGTGACCCTATAGACTTTATCACAATGATCAAAAGTCAGAAACCAATAGATAAATCCCTTTTTTGGGGCCCACGGCTTCCAGAGGCGGCGCTTGCATAGATAAAGAGCTCAGCTGGGCCAAAATCCCAGTCTGCTCAAGCGCCGTCTCCAGCTTCATGAAAATGTTCAACCAGGAAAGCAATGCACTTGGCTCTGCGTCACCGCTGACACCGGACTCGCATCGCACAGATGGGGCACCTCTTTCTCCCACCCAGGGCCCGCAGCATTGCCCCACTTCTGCCGCCACTGGCTTCCTGAGCAAGGGACCATGCCTCCTGTGATGCCGCTCCATGGCCGCCACCCCTCAGGCAAGACCTTAAATTCACACTATAAAGGTACCTTCACACATAACGATATTGTTAACGATATCGTTGCTATTTGTGACGTAGCAACGATATCGTTAATGAAATCGTTATGTGTGACAGCGACCAACGATCAGGCCCCTGCTGGGAGATCGTTGGTCGCTGAACAAAGTCCAGAACTTTATTTCGTCGCTGGACTCCCTGCAGACATCGCTGGATCGGCGTGTGTGACACCGATCCAGCGATGTCTTCACTGGTAACCAGGGTAAACATCGGGTAACTAAGCGCAGGGCCGCGCTTAGTAACCCGATGTTTACCCTGGTTACCATGCTAAAAGTAAAAAAAAACAAACACTACATACTTACCTACCGCTGTCTGTCCTCCAGCGCTGTGCTCTGCACTCCTCCTGTACTGTCTGTGAGCCGGAAAGCAGAGCGGTGACGTCACCGCTCTGCTTTCCGGCTCCCAGACAGTACAGGAGGAGAGCAGAGAAGCAGAGCGCAGCGCTGGAGGACAGACAGCGGTAGGTAAGTATCTAGTGTTTGTTTTTTTTTACTTTTAGCATGGTAACCAGGGTAAACATCGGGTTACTAAGCGCGGCCCTGCGCTTAGTTACCCGATGTTTACCCTGGTTACCGGCATCGTTGGTCGCTGGAGAGCGGTCTGTGTGACAGCTCTCCAGCGACCAAACAGCGACGCTGCAGCGATCCGGATCGTTGTCTGTATCGCTGCAGCGTCGCTTAATGTGAAGGGGCCTTAAGATGAATCCCCATTTTATCAAAATTTTGTTTTTCTTATTTTCCTCCCCAAAATTTGGGGTGCGTCTTAGCCCGAAAAATACAGTATGTATTCACTGCAGCAATGCTTACAGCAGTCAGTCATGTCATAACCATGCAATAGTAATTTTTTATTTCTGAGAAATGGAGACTTCACACACATAAGCAAACCTCATATGTGAAGCTTTATTCATTCATCCCAAGCCATCCTTTGATGCTACTCACAATTTCAGGGTCATCTTCTTCAACGTCTATTGTCTTTCCTTCTTTTTTTAATTGCTTCTTTTTTTCTTTTACCTAAACAAAAAGAAAGAAAAAAAATCACCATGATCAGATGGCAAAGAGTGTACCTCTTTTGGAAAACCACCTTTAAATAGAAGAGGTCCTGGGAATTAAATGACCACCGCTCCAATTTGTAATTTGTAATTTCAAACAGCGATGAGCAGCCACTCATTTAGTTCTGTATCACATTGTTTTGTTGAGAACCTCAGAATGGGAATCCCTCTTTTTGGGGTACCTCTATATTAGCTTTTTGGTGGAGAGTTCAAATTGGAAGACCCTCTTCCTTTAACAATGGTATAACTGGGAATGTGAAGAAGGGGGTTGTACCGCTGGGAAAACCATTACAGAAAACTTTTCAATTTTAGCATGTTAAACTGACCACATCATGGAATAGTGATGACTATGTCATTTAATGAGTCAGAGTCAAACTGTTGAGAACATATAGTGTTTGTGCATGGCTGCTGAACATATGCAGTACAGTGGCCAAAAGGTTAAAAAGGTGGTCAAAACTCACAATTAATTGAACTCTAAATGTACATTTAATGTAATAATTAATCTCTTTTCTTAAGTATTTTAACTAAATATTTTGAAAAACGCTGCTTTTTTATTTTTTTTAAATTTTTTTTACTTACTTTCTGTTTTGATGATGCTTAATTTGAGAACCCCCCCAGTGCATGTTGGTTTACTCAAATTAGCCATCAGAGGGAAGAGGCTGCAGTCACTTTCATAGTCACTGCCCACACCATGAAACAAAACTTCATCAGTGACGTCCGTTTCAGGAGCTGGGTTAGTCCTTGCTCTATTGGGCATGTGTCAGTTGTCAATTCCGACATATGCTCAGTAGGATCTTGTCACTGCACAATATGCAGAATGACAGCGCTCTCTTACTGGCTCTGAGAAGTGATGAGCCAGCAATAGAGAGCACGGTCAGTGTGTAATGTAAGAACATTACCTGGTGTGCAGGAAAAGCAGAGACCTGCTCCATCCCTGTAATTGCGAGGAAGCACATTGTCACTGTGAACTGAGAACAATACACTGAAAAGTTCCTACTGAGCATACATCAGAAATAACAACCGACACATGCTAAGTAGAGCACGGATTAGTCCAGCCCATGAAACGGGCATCACTAATTATAGTTTGTTTCAGGGTGGTCACTGTCACAGGCTCTGCCCTCTGATGATGTGATGATGGCTTGAGTATCCCAGCATGCACTGGGTTGCCAAACAAAACATCAAACAGAAAGTAAAAAAAAAAAATTAAGCACTTCAGTTCTCAAAGTATAAAAGAAAGACACATGGGGGGGGGGGGGGGGAGTGGCGATGTAGTGGAGCCAGGAGGACACGTCTCGGAGAGCTCCCAGTAACCTGTCCTACATCCTGCATTGATACCACCCAAAGTGGACTCACCGCTGTGGATCCTTGGGCTCCTGGGGACCTCCGGCTCCTGAGAAGTAGTGGTGCGTGACTCCGGCTGGAATAGTACCGGGAGAGCCCAGACGGGAGACGGAGCCAGCAGAGGACAGCGGCCATTTTCTGCTGCGCGACTTAGTAGCCGGAGGCACAGCGCAGGAGATTCTGCATCAGGGGCGGCTGGCTGGACGACGCATTAGTCTCACGGAGGTATATTGAGGGGAAGATGCGGTGTGAGCTCTGAGAAATGAGCCCCCTCATTAATGACATTGGTCGTTTTTTGGCGCCTGCTAATTGCACATGCATTAGTGCTTTCACTTTCATTTCCACTCTGCTCGTAACTGGGAGCTGAGGGTGCTGTGACGATCCGCTGACAGTGCGGAGCACCTGTCTGCATATTGAAATCTGTTATAGGTCTGTCATTATCATCTACTGCTTGGAAGCTAAGGCTGCTGGTGTTGCAACGATTTGCTGGCAGTGTGTTATAATAAACAACTACATGCTGTCTTTGTACTTTCACTTCCCCAGGTTCTTAGAACGGAAGTCATAGATAACGCAGCAGCCTGTATCACATTTGCAAAAGAGTTGTGCAGCAGACTGGGCTAGATATAGAGCCTACTGGGTTGTTTTGTTGCTCTGCTATAGACGGTCTGCCTTGCTCCATTTTTTTTATTGTTCCTAGGAAATTACACTTTTATTTCATAAAGGTGCTGCTACGTTTGGGAACAGAGAAAGAATATATATATGTGTGTGTGTGTGTGTGTGTGTATATATGTGTGTATATATATATATGTGTGTATATATATATATATATATATATATATATATATATATATATATATATATATATATATATATATATATATATATATATATATATATACACACACACATATATATATATATATACACAATGCCTACAAGTAGTATTCAACCCCCTGCAGATTTAGCATGTTTAGTAAGATGCAAATAAGTTAGAGCCTTCAAACAAGGGCAGGATTTATTAACAGATGCATAAATCTTACAAACCAAAAAGTTTTGTTGCTCAGTTAAATTTTTATAAATTTTAAACATAAAAGTGTGGGTCAATTATTATTCAACCCCTAGGTTTAATATTTTGTGGAATAACCTTTGTTTGCAATTACAGCTAATAATCGTCTTTTATAAGACCTGATCAGGCCGGCAGAGGTCTCTGGAGTTCTCTTGGCCCACTCCTCCATGCAGATCTTCTACAAGTTATCTAGGTTCTTTGGGTGTCTCATGTGGACTTTAATCTTGAGCTCCTTCCACAAGTTTTCAATTGGGTTAACCCCTTCATGACCGGGGGATTTTTCGTTTTTCCGTGTTCGTTTTTCGCTCCCCTCCTTCCCAGAGCCATAACTTTTTTATTTTTCCGTCAATTTGGCCATGTGAGGGCTTATTTTTTGCGGGACGAGTTGTACTTTTGAACGACATCATTGGTTTTAGCATGTCGTGTACTAGAAAACGGGAAAAAAATTCCAAGTGCGGTGAAATTGCAAAAAAAGTGCAATCCCACATTGGTTTTTTGTTTGGCTTTTTTGCTAGGTTCACTAAATGCTAAAAATGACCTGCCATTATGATTCTCCAGGTCATTACGAGTTCATAGACACCAAACATGACTAGGTTATTTTTTATCTAAGTGGTGAAAAAAAATTCCAAACTTTGCTTAAAAAAAAAAAAAATTGCGCCATTTTCCGATACTCGTAGCGTCTCCATTTTTCGTGATCTGGGGTCGGTTGAGGGCTTATTTTTTGCGTGCCGAGATGACGTTTTTAATGATAGCATTTCGGTGCAGATACGTTCTTTTGATCGCCCGTTATTGCATTTTAATGCAATGTCGCGGCGACCAAAAAAACGTAATTCTGGCGTTTCAAGTTTTTTTCCCGCTACGCTGTTTAGCGATCAGGTTAATACTTTTTTTTATTTGATAGATCGGGCAATTCTGAGCGCGGCGATACCAAATATGCGTAGATTTGATTTTTTTTTATTGATTTATTTTGATTGGGGCGAAAGGGGGGTGATTTAAACTTTTATGTTTTTTTTATTTTTTTCACATTTTTTTAAACTTTTTTTTTTAACTTTTGCCATGCTTCAATAGCCTCCATGGGAGGCTAGAAGCAGGCACAGCACGATCGGCTCTGCTACATAGCAGCGATCTGCTGATCGCTGCTATGTAGCAGAATTGCACGTGTGCTGTGAGCGCCGACCACAGGGTGGCGCTCACAGCGACGGGCAATCAGTAACCATAGAGGTCTCAAGGACCTCTATGGCTACAATGGAGACTCATCGCCGACCCCCGGACATGTGACGGGGGTCGGCGATGACGTCATTTCCGGCCGCCCGGCCGGAAGCGGTAGTTAAATGCCGCTGTCTGCGTTTGACAGCGGCATTTAACTAGTTAATAGGTGCGGGCAGATCGCGATTCTGCCCGCGCCTATTACGGGCACATGTCAGCTGTTCAAAACAGCTGACATGTCCCGGCTTTGGTGCGGGCTCACCGCGGAGCCCTGCATCAAAGCAGGGGAGCCGGCATCGGACGGTATAGTACGTCCGATGCCGGTAAGGGGTTAAGGTCAGGAGACTGACTAGGCCACTGCAACACCTTGATTTTTTGCCTCTTGAACCAGGCCTTGATTTTCTTGGCTGTGTGCTTTGGGTCGTTGTCTTGTTGGAAGATGAAATGACGACCCATCTTAAGATCCTTGATGGAGGAGCGGAGGTTCTTGGCCAAAATCTCCAGGTTGGCCGTGCTATCCATCTTCCCATGGATGCGGACCAGATGGCCAGGCCCCTTGGCTGAGAAACAGCCCCACAGCATGATGCTGCCACCACCATGCTTGACTGTAGGGATGGTATTCTTCGGGTCGTATGCAGTGCCATCCAGTCTCCAAACGTCACGTGTGTGGTTGGCACCAAAGATCTCGATCTTGGTCTCATCAGACCAGAGAACCTTGAACCAGTCAGTCTCAGAGTCCTCCAAGTGATCATGAGCAAACTGTAGACGAGCCTTGACATGACGCTTTGAAAGTAAAGGTACCTTACAGGCTCGTCTGGAACGGAGACCATTGCGGTGGAGTACGTTACTTATGGTATTGACTGAAACCAATGTCCCCACTGCCATGAGATCTTCCCGGAGCTCCTTCCTAGTTGTCCTTGGGTTAGCCTTGACTCTTCGGACAAGCCTGGCCTCGGCACGGGAGGAAACTTTCAAAGGCTGTCCAGGCCGTGGAAGGCTAACAGTAGTTCCATAAGCCTTCCACTTCCGGATGATGCTCCCAACAGAGGAGACAGGTAGGCCCAACTCCTTGGAAAGGGTTTTGTACCCCTTGCCAGCCTTGTGACCCTCCACGATCTTGTCTCTGATGGCCTTGGAATGCTCCTTTGTCTTTCCCATGTTGACCATGTATGAGTGCTGTTCACAAGTTTGGGGAAGGTCTTAAATAGTCAGAAAAGGCTAGAAAAAGAAATAATTAATCCAAACATGTGAAGCTCATTGTTCTTTGTGCCTGAACTACTTCTTAATACTTTAGGGGAACCAAACAGAATTCTGGTGGGTTGAGGGGTTGAATAATAAATGACTCTCTGAAAAGACTTTTCACAATTTAAAAAAAACCTTGTGCAGGCATGTACTACGGAGGACAGAGAATGAACTTCAATCCAATATTGCAGCCAGCATGCAGCCAGCAGGTAAGGAAAAGGTGAATCAAACACCAGAAAACCCCGCCTCTATGGCTGAAAATTGTTCCCTCCAAATTCAGGTGACAGAGTCCCTTTAATGTTGTCTGATTGGGACGTGGGGTAGGAGGAGTTTGGTGTTTGATTAACTATTTCTTCCAGCGTCACTTCCCAACAGACATTGACCCGTAGAAGCGCTACACTCAGCGCGAAACGGGCGTCGTTGACCCCTGCATACCCTTGTAACCTTGCACACCCCTGAGCCATGAAGATGCTTTTGATCTGTCATGCTTGAATAAACGACTGTTATCACTCCAGGATCGGTGAGTGCTGCTGCATTCTTCTGTGACATGTATAAAAATATACATTTTGCGCTAAATTCCAGAAATGGATTTGCACAATATATATATATGAAGCCAAAGGCTTGAATAATCATAAACTCTGTATCGGGGCCGTTCTCTTTGGCGAGAGGAACATATCAGATATGTCCCCTCTCTCCGGCCCTGTTTGCTCTTCCGATCGAGGTACTAGCGATACGATCTACTTCTTCTATTGAGGGTATTAAAACAGCTGACCGTCTGGATACTATCGGCTTATATGCTGACGACATGGTAATATTTATGGATAAAATAGAAGAAACAATATCCCATGTAAGTCCCATCATAGACAAATTTAGTAAATATTCGGGATTATATATAAATTGGGATAAGTCCGCCTTGATGCCTCTTTCTTGTGGTCCAATGGACCACCTTGATACATTATCCCCACTGCCTATTGTGGCTAATTTTAAAGTGTTTGGGAATAAATATACCAAAATATAGTGAACTCGATTTACAATTAAATATTCTCCTGTTGTTGGATCTTGCCAAGCTTAAATTTGCCATCTGGAGTAAATTACTATTATCTGTCTTCGGACATATAAACCTGATTAAAATGATTCTGCTCCCGAAGCTCAGTTACTCCCTTCAGCATAGTGCAGTATTGATTCCTAAATGTTTATTTTCAAACATAAACTCATTAATTTAGTCTTTTATATGGGGGAAGGCCAGACCTAAACTCAAGTTGTCTACCTTTCATAGGTCTAAACTAATGGAAGGAGCGGCATTACCGGATATCTTTTTATATCATTTGGCCGGACAAATCAAAGCTTTGAGTAGGTGGATGCCTGATAATTATCTTCCAAACTCGGAAAGTCATTTGGCCCATGCTGCAAAGATCGATTGCCTGTTGGGGTTTTTGGAAACAGACAAGCCTAATACCCCTAGATTATTGCCCTTACTTCGACAGGCACGATCAGTTTGGAGACAAATTAAAAAAGTGATCCGTTTTGAGGGCATCATAGCTGAAATGCCATTATGGAATAACACTTCCCGATGCTAGTAAACCACCCCTCCACTCAATTCTGGATCTCACATAATGTTTCCTCAGTCAGAGATTTATATGACCACAATGTTTTAATGTCTTTTTAATAAATGCAAATTAAATACCAAATCCCAAGGTCCCAATTTTTTCGTTACTTACAGCTCAGATCAGCAATTCAATCACATTTACGCAATACTAGTACATCTCAAATATCATCGACCTTCCCCTTAATAGGGATCTTAAAATCACAGGGTCCCCAGGGTCTTATTTCTACTCTGTACTCATACATGTTGTCCGTGGGTACCGATTCAGCTTTATTGACAGTTAGGGGAAAATGGAATCTCCTTATCCCTAATATTCAGGATGAAGATTGGGAGATTCTTGAATCTCCAACCAAGGTGTCTCCATTGGTAAATAACAAAATGATCCAATTATAGATAATACAACAATCATACCTAACCCCTTTACGGTTATTCAGAATGGGACGATATCAATCTTCAGAATGTTTAAGATGCCATGTGATGGACGCAGACTTTATACATACGGTGTGGGACTGTCCAGTTATTCTATCCTTTTGGAATGAGGTAACCTCGTTGTTGACCTCCCTTATACATACTCCCGTTCCTCTTAATCCACTAGTATGCTTATTTGGTGTACTGGAGGAAGAGATATGGGGACACCATGTTAAGATTTTCTTGCGGGAGACGCTTTTCTTGGCTAGGAAAATGTTAGCCTTACATTGGATGAGCAGTTTGTGTCCATCCCTTAGGCTATGTGCACACGTTGCGGATTAGCCTTAGGAATTTCTGGTGCGGATTCTGCCTCTCCTGGCAGAAAACGCACCTGCGGATTTGTCGCGTTTTTTGTGCGTTTTTGCTGCGGTTTTCTTGCGGATTTGCTGTGGTTTTTACCCGAGGCTGTGTTCACACGTTGCGGTTTTTCCCGATAAAAACGCTATAAAACCGCAAAAAAAACACGCATACAATAAGCATCCCATCATTTAGAATGAATTCCGCATGTTTTGTGCACATGATGCGTTTTTTTTCCGCGAAAAAAACGCAGCATGTTCATTAATTTTCCGTTTTTTTTTGCGGATTTCCCACTCCAAAATGCATTGTGAAGTGTCCGGGAAAAACCGCGGCAAAAACGCATCAAAACCGCAGCAAAATCGCGGCAAAAACGCATGCGGTTTTCTTGCGGATTTCTTGCAGAAAATGTCCGGAATTCTCAGGAATTTTCTGCAAGAAATCCTGAACGTGTGCACATAGCCTGAGGTTTTCTATAATGGAATGGGTACAAAAACACTGCAGATTCACAAAAAAGAAGTGACATGCTACTTCTTATAAACCACACTGTTTCTGCAGCGGATTTTCTGCAAGGTGTGCACAGCATTTTTTTTTCTCATTGATTTACATTGTACTGTAAATCAATTGCGGATCTGCAGCGTTTCTGCCCCTCAAAAAACGCTGCGAATCCGCAGAGAATCCGCAACGTGTGCACATACCCTTAGAGCTTGGATTGAGCTGGTAAATTCAATTATACCCTATTAGTGGACACTGTATCAGAATAGGGCATGCTTGGGGAAATTTAATCAGATTTGGGACACGTGGAATTCATCACATCTTACTATATTAGCATGTAGATAGTGGTCTGGTATTATTTTTGATAGCGGTGGTAAAAATTGCATCGATTCACACTTTATAGTATCATAAGGTTATTAACACTATGGAAATTTGTTCTTGGCGGCAGGCTAGTAGTTGTAGTTTTAGTTTTGCTTCCTTAAGAATAAGATAGAGTGTTGGTTGTATGTTATCATTCTGTGTTATGTATAACCCAAAAAAACAAACCGTAATTAATAGACTCATTGTACAAAATTATTTCCCAATTGTTCTATAAACCTCGTGGGAGACTATGGACTTGAGGAATTGAGGTTTGTGCATATATTTTACAGTCATGGCCAAAATTTTTGAGAATGACACCAAAATTATATTTTCACATGATCTGCTGCCCTCTGGTTTTTATTAGTGTTTGTCTGATGTTTATATCACATACAGAAATATCATTGCAATCATATTATGAGTACCAATAGGTTATATTGACAGTTAGAATGAGTTAATGCAGCAAGTCAATATTTGCAGTGTTGACCCTTCTTCTTCAAGACCTCTGCAATTCTCCTTGGCATGCTCTCAATCAACTTCTGGACCAAATCCTGACTGATAGCAGTCCATTCTTGTATAATCAATGCTTGCATTTTGCCAGAATTTGTTGGTTTTTGTTTGTCCACCCGTCTCTTGATGATTGACCACAAGTTCTCAATGGGATTAAGATCTGGGGGGTTTCCAGGCCATGGACCCAAAATCTCTATGTTTTGTTCCATGAGCCATTTAGTTATCACCTTTGCTTTATGGGAAGGTGCGCCATCATGCTGGAAAAGGCATTGTTGGGCGCCAAACTGCTCTTGGACCGTTGGGAAAAGTTGCTCTTGGAGGACATTCTGGTACCATTCTTTATTCATGGCTGTGTTTTTAGGCAAGACTGTGAGTGAGCCGATTCCCTTGGCTGAGAAGCAACCCCACACTTGAATGGTTTCAGGATGCTTTACAGTTGGCATGAGACAAGACTGGTGGTAGCGCTCACCTCTTCTTCTCCGAATAAGCTGTTTTCCAGATGTCCCAAACAATCGAAAAGGGGATTCATCAGAGAAAATGACTTTGCCCCAGTCCTCAGCAGTCCACTCCCTGTACCTTTTGCAGAATATCAGTCGGTCCCTGATGTTTTTTCTGGAGAGAAGTGGCTTCTTTGCTGCCCTCCTTGAAACCAGGCCTTGCTCAAAGAGTCTCCGCCTCACAGTGCGTGCAGAAGCACTCACACCAGCCTGCTGCCATTCCTGGGCAAGCTCGGCACTGCTGGTAGTCCGATCCCACAGCTGAAACAGTTTTAAGATACGGTCCTGGCGCTTGCTGGTCTTTCTTGGGCGCCCTGGAGCCTTTTTGACAACAATGGAAGCTCTCTCCTTGAAGTTCTTGATGATGCGATAGATTGTTGACTGAGGTGCAATCTTTGTAGCTGCGATTCTCCTCCCTGTTAGGCCATTTTTGTGCAGTGCAATGATGGCTGCACGTGTTTCTTTAGAGATAACCATAGTTAACTGAAGAGAAACAATGATACCAAGCACCAGCCTCCTTTTAAAGTGTCCAGTGATGTCATTCTTACTTAATCATGACTGATTGATCGCCAGCCCTGTCCTCATCAACACCCACACCTGTGTTAATGGATCAATCACTAAAACGATGTTAGCTGCTCCTTTTAAGGCAGGACTGCAATGATGTTGAAATGTGTTTTGAGGGTTAAAGTTCATTTTCTGGGCAAATATTGACTTTGCAAGTACAGTAATTGCTGTTAAGCTGATCACTCTGACATTCAGGAGTATATGCAAATTGCCATTAGAAAAAATGAAGCAGTAGACTTTGGAAAAATTAATATTTGTCTCATTCTCAACATTTTTGTCCATGACTGTACTGTGTAGACTTGCTGTCTTCCTATAATTTTCTTTCTTTTTACGATAAGCCTGGATGCATTATATTGGTTATGTATTAATGTGTACATTGCTTTTTTTGGTTGCTGTTTACTAAACAAATTAAAAACAAGTATAAAAGAGAAAAAACAATAAAACAGTTGGATCGCATAGTGAAGCAGCAGAACAGAATTTTTAATTAAAGTATATTAGAAAAGTGATTAGATAGTGAAATTATATTTTGATAGATCAGACTTTTCTGAATATTTGGCTATACCACACGGAAGTATTTTTTTATTATCTGTATTTTTAATAGGGGTCGAGGGGTGTGCCAAACTTTTTTTTTTAAATTTTCACTGTTCTTGTTAGCCCCCTTAAGAGACTTCAATCTAGCACAGTATTGCTGTATATAGCAAAAATCAAGGTGTACTATGAATCCTTGATAAAGGCAGTGTTCAAGGGAGCTCAGATATGACAATCATGGGGGTCTTCAACAGACCCCATGCTGTCAAAGCAACCCATCGGTGACCTGCGATAACATCATGGACACCCTGATGGCAGCGTAGAATAACTCGCCCTCATTGGGGAGCGCTATTAATGCTGCAGTCAGAATTTGACAGTGGAGGAATTAAAAGGTTAACAATTGCAGGTGTTAGAGGCAGGTCCTGGCTGTAACATAACCAATAACTGAAGAGTGTGGGGGTGACCTCACCCAGCGAGCCCCTTCAATACATCCGCTTCAGACTTGCGCAGTACATGTACGGCAGATGTCGCGAAGAAGTTAAACATTAGGAATAGTGATTTTAGATCATAACTTCTCATAGGAAAGCATGGAATCAGTTTTGCCATCAGTTATAAAGCCAGAGGTCTTCATCTGCCATACAGAAATCTTGTGCAGGCTTTAAAGGGAACCCGTCAACAGGATTGTGCACAGTAAACTACAGACAGTGTCAGGTCGGCGCTGTTATACTGATTACAATGATACCTGGGTGATGAAATCCATCTTGTGGTTGTGGTTTAATCTTTATTTTAAGTTTTGAGTTAATGATATGCTCGTGATTCGGGGTGCCCTGTAGGGGGTCTTCATGTGGTGCTCTGCTTAGGTATTCATAATGAAGACTGCTGACAGGTCACTGATCCGTCAGTTCCCTAATTTACATAATGATATAATATATATCTATCCATCTCTAGCATCTGCAATGCAGCATGAAAAAAAAAATCAGTTTGAAAATGGCACCGGCTGCACCTGCGCAATAGCAGCTATTGCTGAGCCAATAGCTGCTACTGCGCAGGCGGCGCCATCTTGCTAGAGAACAAGAAATAAAATTTCCCCCTCCAAGATGGCGATCGCCGATAGCTGCAATTGCGCAGGCAGCGCCATTTTCAAACGTTTTTTTTTTTTTTAAAGGATGCTCAGGATTAAATCAAACAAATGTGTATATAATTCATTACATATGCGATCATGCTGCAGCGCAAATGCTGGCGCCCACCTGAAGAAGGGTTTTGTTTCCCCCAAGATATATAGAATATTCCTTAAATAAACTAGAGTGCAGGTCACTGAGAAATCAGACCTGTCAGAAGCCATACACATGAAACACCACATGAAGACCCCACACAGGCCGTCCTGGGAGCACGAAAATCTCATTAACTGAAAACACCAAGGTTACTTACAGGTAGCTGTTTTTTCCGGAACCCATGGCTGCACACCACCTGGGAGACAGAGAGGGGATCTGCCCAGTCAGGACAGGAACCCTACTAAAAATAAAAAGGGCGGTACCTCTCCCTCACTTCAGTTGGTTTACAGAGCATGAGAGGCCCCCCTGATTAGTTCACATGGCAAACTATCACCACATAATAATAAAATAATAATCATCTTTATTTTTATATATCGCCAACATATTCCGCAGCGTTTTACAGTTTTGCACACATTATCATCACTGTCCCCGATGGGGCTCACAATCTAGAATCCCTATCAGTATGTCTTTGGAATGTGGGAGGAAACCGGAGTGCCCGGAGGAAACCCACGCAAACACGGAGAGAACATACAAACTCTTTGCAGATGTTGTCCTGGATGGGATTAGAACCCAGGACCCCAGCGCTGCAAGGCTGCAGTGCTAACCACTGCACCACCGTGCTGCCCATGCTACCACATTATAAGCAAACACCCAAAATAGTGCACAACAGAGGAGTGAAAAGGATGGGGGGGGGTGTGATGAGCGAGATATATGGGTGCTGTCATGGGTTCCGAAAAAAACGGCTACCGATAAGTAACCTTAGTGTTTTCTCTTCCCCCATGACAGCACACCTGAGAGACTTTTGGAGAATGAAAAACCTTAGAGAGGGACCATCGCTTGCAGCACCCTTCTACCAAAGGTTAAGTCAGAAGAGGATAGATCTAGTCGGTAGTGTTTAAAGAAGGTAGATGGTGAGGACCAGGTAGCGGCCTTACATGTCTGATCAATCGATACTTCTGCCTTTTCTGCCCAGGAGGCAGCCACGGCTCTGGTGGAATGAGCATTGCTGCCTTCAGGAACTGGAGCGACACTCACAGAGTAGGATAATCTAATGGCCTCCCTGATCCATCTGGCAATGGTACATTAAGATACACCGTAACCCTTGCTAATACCCTGGAAGGTTACAAATAGGGACCGATCATTCCTCCACTGACTAGTCAGACATTTAACACAACATGGATCTTCGTACGTCTAAAGTATGGAACATCTTCTGCCCTGGATTCCTAGGGTTATTACAAAATGATGGCAAGGTGATCTCCTGGCTCCTATGGAACTTAAGAACTACCTTGGGGAGATAGGCCGGATCTCGTCTTAGAACTACCCTGTCCTCAAAAACCTGAGTGTATGGAGGGCCTGTAAGTCGCTCACCCTATGGGCTGATGTTAGGGCCACTAGCAACACGGTTTTAACCCCTTCCCGACCTGTGACACAGCGTATGCGTCATGAAAGTCGGTGCCAATCCGACCTGTGACGCATATGCTGTGTCACAGAAAGATCGCGTCCCTGCAGATCGGGTGAAAGGGTTAACTCCCATTTCACCCGATCTGCAGGGACAGGGGGAGTGGTAGTTTAGCCCAGGGGGGGTGGCTTCACCCCCTCGTGGCTACGATCGCTCTGATTGGCTGTTGAAAGTGAAACTGCCAATCAGAGCGATTTGTAATATTTCACCCATTATAACGGGTGAAATATTACAATCCAGCCATGGCCGATGCTGCAATAACATCGGCCATGGCTGGAAATACTAGTGTGCCCCCACCCCACCCCACCGATCGCCCCCCCAGCCCCCCGATCTGGCCGGTACACTGCTCCGGCTCCCCTCCATCCAGTGCTCCGCTCCCCCCCGTGCTCTTGTCCGCTCCCCCCGTGCTCCAATCACCCCCCCGTGCTCCAATCACCCCCCCCTGCATTCAGATCCACCCCCCCCCCCCCGTGCTCCGTTCCACCCCCCCATGCTCCGTTCCAGCCCCCCCGTGCTCCGTTCCACGCCTGCCGCGCTCCGATTCCCCCCCCCGTGCTCCGATCCCCCCCCCGTGCTCCGATCCCCCCCCCCCCCCCCCCCGTGGTCCCCCCCCACCCCATCATACTTACCGATCCAGCCGGGGTCCCGTCCGTCTTCTCCCTGGGCGCCGCCATCTTCCAAAATGGCGGGCGCATGCGCAGTGCGCCTGCCGAATCTGCCGGCCGGCAGATTCGTTCCAAAGTGCATTTTGATCACTGAGATAGATTATATCTCAGTGATCAAAATAAAAAAAATAATACATGACCCCCCCCCCCCCCCCCTTTGTCACCCCCATAGGTAGGGACAATAAAAAAAATAAAGAAAAATTTTTTTTTCCACTAATGTTAGAATAGGGTTAGGGTTAGGGTTAGGGGTAGGGTTAGGGGTAGGGCTAGGGTTAGGGCTAGGGTTAGGGCTAGGGTAAGGGTTAGGGTTAGGGTTAGGGTTAGGGCTAGGGTTAGGGCTAGGGGTAGGGTTAGGGCTAGGGGTAGGGCTAGGGTTAGGGTTAGGGCTAGGGTTAGGGGTAGGGCTAGGGTTAGGGGTAGGGCTAGGGTTTCGGTATGTGCACATGTATTCTGGTCCTCTGCCGATTTTTCCGCTGCGGATTTGATAAATCCGCAGTGCTAAACCGCTGCGGATTTATGGCGGATTTACCGCGTTTTTTTCTGCGCATTTCACTGCGGTTTTACAATTGCGATTTTCTATTTGAGCAGTTGTAAAACCGCTGCGGAATCCGCACAAAGAAGTGACATGCTGCGGAATGTAAACCGCGTTTCCGTAGCATGTGTACAGCGATTTTTGTTTCCCGTAGGTTTACATTGAACTGTAAACTCATGGGAAACTGCTGCGGATCTGCAGCGTTTTCCGCAGCGTGTGCAAATACCTTTAGAATTAGGCTATGTTCACACGGTGCGGATTTGGCTGCGGATTGGCCGCTGCGGATTCGCAGCAGTATTCCATCAGGTTTACAGTACCATGTAAACATATGAAAAACCAAATCCGCTGTGCCCATGGTGCAGAAAATACCGCGCGGAAACGCTGCGTTGTATTTTCCGCAGCATGTCAATTCTTTGTGCGGATTCCGCGGCTTTTTACACCTGTTCCTCAATAGGAATCCGCAGGTGAAATCCGCACAAAAAACACTGGAAATCCGCGGAAAATCCGCAGGTAAAACGCAGTGCCTTTTACCCGCGGATTTTTCAAAAATGGTGCGGAAATATCTCACACGAATCTGCAACGTGGGCACATAGCCTTAGGGTTAGGGTTGGAATTAGGGTTGTGATTAGGGTTATGGCTACAGTTGGGATTAGGGTTAGGGGTGTGGGGGGGTTAGTGTTGGAGGTAGAATTGAGGGGTTACCACTGTTTAGGCACATCAGGGGTCTCCAAACGCAACATGTCGCCACCATTGATTCCAGCCAATGTCGTATTCAAAAAGTCAAATGGTGCTCCCTCACTTCCGAGCCCTGAAGTGTGCCCAAACAGTGGTTTACCCCCACATATGGGGTATCAGTGTACTCAGGATAAACTGCGCAACAATTACTGGGGTCCAATTTCTCCTGTTACCCTTGTGAATCTAAAAAAATGCTTGCTAAAACATCATTTTTGAGGAAAGAAAAATGATTTTTTATTTTCACGGCTCTGCGTTGTAAACGTCTGTGAAGCACTTGGGGGTTCAAAGTGCTCACCACATATCTAGATAAGTTCCTTGGGGGGTCTAGTTTCTAAAATGGGGTCACTTGTGGGGGGTTTCTACTGTTTAGGCACACCAGGGGCTCTGCAAACGCAATGTGACGCCCGCAGACCATTCCATCAAAGTCTGCATTTCAAAAGTCACTACTTCACTTCCGAGCCCCAACGTGTGCCCAAACAGTGGTTTACCCCCACACATGGGGTATCAGCGTACTCAGGAGAAACTGGACAACAACTATTGGGGTCCAATTTCTCCTGTTACCCTTGGGAAAATAAAAAATTGCAGGCTAAAAGATCATTTTTGAGAAAATAATTTTTTTTTTTATTTTCATGGCTCTGCGTTATAAACTTCTGTGAAGCACTTGGGGGTTCAAAGTCCTCACCACACATCTAGATTAGTTCCTTTGGGGGTCTAGTTTCCAAAATTGGGTCATTTCTGGGGGATCTCCAATGTTTAGGCACACAGGGGCTCTCCAAACGTGACATGGTGTCCGCTAATGATTGGAGCTAATTTTCCATTTAAAAAGCCAAATGGCATGCCATCCCTTCCGAGCCCTGCCGTGCGCCCAAACAGTGGTTTACCCCCACATATGGGGTATCAGCGTACTCAGGACAAACTGGACAACAATATTTGGGGTCCAATTTCTCCTATTATCCTTGGCAAAATAGGAAATTCCAGGCTAAAAAATCATTTTTGAGGAAAGAAAAATTATTTTTTATTTTCATGGCTCTGCGTTATAAACTTCTGTGAAGCACCTGGGGGTTTAAAGTGCTCAATGTGCATCTAGATAAGTTCCTTGGGGGGTCTAGTTTCCAAAATGGGGTCACTTGTGGGGGAGCTCCAATGTTTAGGCACACAGGGGCTCTCCAAACGCGACATGGTGTCCGCTAACAATTGGAGCTAATTTTCCATTCAAAAAGTCAAATGGCGCGCCTTCCCTTCCGAGCCCTGCCGAGTGCCCAAACAGTGGTTTACCCCCACATATGAGGTATCGGCGTACTCGGGAGAAATTGCCCTACAAATTTTATGATCCATTTTATCCTACTGCCTATGTGAAAATGAAAAAATTGAGGCGAAAAGAATTTTTTTGTGAAAAAAAAGTACTTTTTCATTTTTACAGATCAATTTGTGAAGCATCTGAGGGTTTAAAGTGCTCACTAGGCATCTAAATAAGTTCCTTGGGGGGTCTAGTTTCCAAAATGGGGTCACTTGTGGGGGAGCGCCAATGTTTAGGCACACAGGAGCTATCCAAACGCGACATGGTGTCCGCTAACGATGGAAATAATTTTTCATTCAAAAAGTCAAATGGCGCTCCTTCCCTTCCGAGCCTTACCATGTGCCCAAACAGTGGGGTCACTTGTGGGGGAGCTCCAATTTTTAGGCACACGGGTGCTCTCCAAACGTGACATGGTGTCCGCTAAAGAGTGGAGCCAATTTTTGATTCAAAAAGTCAAATGGCGCTCCTTCCCTTCCAAAAAAAAAAGAAAACCCGAATGAAAAATGGACACAAAGAGCTAAACTGTAACAATTTATTAATAGAACCATATAACTAGAATACAAAAAGATACATAGATAAAATCAAGTAATGGGATGCAATAAATCAAAATAGCCCAAACAGTGGTTTACCCCCACATATGAGGTATCAGCGTACTCAGGACAAATTGGACAACAACTTTCGTGGTTCAGTTTCTCCTTTTACCATTGGGAAAATATTAAAATTGTTGCTAAAAGATAATTTTTGTGACTAAAAAGTTAAATGTTAATTTTTTCCTTCCTTGTTGCTTCTGCTGCTGTGAAGCACCTGAAGGGTTAATAAACTTCTTGAATGTGGTTTTGAGTACCTTGAGGGGTGCAGTTTTTAGAATGGTGTCACTTTTGGGTATTTTCAGCCATATAGACCCCTCAAACTGACTTCAAATGTGAGGTGGTCCCTAAAAAAAATGGTTTTGTAAATTTCGTTGTAAAAATGACAAATCGCTGGTCAAATTTTAACCCTTATAACTTCCTAACAAAAAAAAATTTTGTTTCCAAAATTATGCTGATGTAAAGTATACATGTGGGAAATGTTATTTATTAACTATTTTGTGTCACATATCTCTCTGGTTTAACAGAATAAAAAATCAAAATGTGAAAATTGCGAAATTTTCAAAATTTTCGCCAAATTTCTGTTTTTATCACAAATAAACGCAGAATTTATTGACCTAAATTTACTACTAACATGAAGCCCAATATGTCACGAAAAAACAATCTCAGAACCGCTAGGATCCGTTGAAGCGTTCCTGAGTTATTACCTCATAAAGGGACACTGGTCAGAATTGCAAAAAACGGCAAGGTCTTTAAGGTCAAAATAGGCTGGGTCATGAAGGGGTTAAACGTGAGGAATTTTGGTGACAACAGCTGTAAGGGCTTATATGGGTCTCTGGTTAGATCCCAGGGAGGAATTTTGGGTACTAAAACCGGTCTAGATCTACTACAGGATTTTATTAAACCTGACACCCACCTATTGGATGCTAGGTTGCAATTATATGAGGCGCCCAAGGCCAAAACCTGAACCTTGAGTGTACTGGTTGTTAACGCAAGTTGTAATCCTGTCTGTAGAAATACTAGAATAGGCCCCATTGGCGCCTCCTCCCCCAAAGGTTGACTTTGACCCAGGAATTCCAGAAATTTTCTCCATGTTCTACCATAGATTCTAGATGTAATCAACTTCCTACTCTTCAACAGGGTGGAGCCTAGCCCTGGAGAGAACCCCCAGCGACTCAGTAACACCCTCTCAATTCCATGCTGTCAGATGGAAGCCCTTCACATGAGAGAGGCATACTGGTCCCTGGGTAAGTAGGTCCGGAATCTCTGGTAAAATCCATGGATCTGAAACCGACATCCGCCTCAGAAGAGAGAACAACTGTCTCCTTGGCCAAAATGGGGCAATGAGGATCACCCTTGCTTGATCCTCTCTGATCTTCCTCACCACTGCTGGAGGCATTGCTATAGGGGGAAACACGCAGGCCAGGGTAAATTTCCAGGGTATGTGCAGGGTATCTACCGCAAACGGATTTTCTGACGGATTTAGAGAGCAGAAATTCCTGACCTTTCTGTTGTGTAAGGTGGCAAATAGGTCTATCTCTGGCTTTCCCCTAGGCCTGTACTATCTGCTGGAACACTCGAGGGTTCAGGGACCATTCCCCCTGTCTCAATTCCCTGCGACTAAGGAAGTCTGCCTTTGTATTTTCGATGCCCCTTATGTGAAGTGCCTTGAGAGATAAGTTTTGTTCTGCTAACTGAAACAGGATGCTGGCTACCTCCATAAGAGTACGGGATCTTTTTCCCCCCTAGCAGTTGATATAAGCCACCACTGCTCGATTTTCCGACATGACTCGGGCATGGCGGCCACAAAGCAAGGGGAGAAAATGTCCAATAGAAAAAAATCGGCTATAAGCCGCAGCCAGCTCACCAACCAGACCATAGATAATTGAGCACGGAGATTCGTCCAGACCAAGACGCCAAGCAATTGCAGTATACGAAAACGTGGAAACTCCAGCTCCAATAAAATGGCAAAATTCTTTATTAGTCCAACTTCATTAAAACGGACATCCTTACAGAGTTAACAGGGCGCAGGTGGTTACATGAATATAGGCAACGCGTTTCGATCACACAGGATCTTATTCATGCCCATATAAAACCCACATTCAGTCTTGCTTATATAGAAAAAATGGACCTATCACACACTATCAGAATCACATGATAAATAGAAAGGTCCTACAGATCGCAACTACATGCATTTTATGCATGTCTCAAGGCTTTTTCCACAGCTCCTTTGTATTTGAACCCTGAACTTTTTATAAAGACCATGTTCCCTGCACTGCGTGTGGTCTTAGATGTGCTCCCCATCCCGTACCATTCGCATCGGTTGTTATCATATCTTACACAGGTCATAGCCACTGGACTCCCGGTGCCAAATGCTCTCTTACAGTCCACCAGGTTAGGAAATCTCTTACGATCAAGGAAAGATGTACTTTTCCTTCCAAATGTCCTTTCAATGATCTCTGCGCTGACAGGACCTCCCACTGTAGCTGCCTTAGGTGAAACTGTGCCCATCTTACTGCCGGTATACAAGATGTTGGAGAGCCTAGCAGTGACATCGCCCTGCTCAGTGTCATTAAGGGCTGGTGTATTGCTGATCTTTCTGCTAATGAACTGCCAGAGGGTTTTTTCAAAGGGCACACTAATTATTCCTCGGCCCCTGGTGATTTAAGCAGAGAAAAATTACCCTCATTAACACCAGGGTGACATTCTAGTAGATTACTCACCACCGCTGTCAATCAAGGGTACTGGATTCAGAGGCTGATCAGGGGTACAAATCACGTTCTTCCTGGATATTTAAGAGCCCTGTGACTTCTGTTTGGGATGACCGCCACTCCTGCCACTCGAGCAGCTGCTTCTCCCAGTGCCTATCTCTTACGACCAGGCTTAGAACTTGGTAAGAGCTCCTGCTCCACATACTCTTCCATATTGAGTACTAGACATGAGCGCCTCTTCTGTGGTTATCCCCTCTTTTAAGAGGGATCCACTGCGCTCTCCGCCTCCTCCGGTGCCCCTCCCTCCTCCACCACTCTGCCGGGACGCTTGAAAAAACTCTGCGCTACCGGTTGGCGTTTTCAGCATGGGTGCCGCCATCTTGGATCCGGCACGTCATACCGACATCACGCGGGCACACCCATTACCAGCGTGCCTCGCACGCGACTCCAGCAGCGCTACCCGGAAGTGGAGCTCCTAACCTGGAGTGATGGATGGCCGGCAGAGGAGGGAGAGCGGCTCAGCAGCTACAGAAGAGTCGTTGGACCTCTGACTGGGCTGCCCCACGCCTGCACGTATGACAAGGCCCCAGGACCTGCGGACGGAACTTCCACCACCTGAAGGCCGGCATACAGGCCGTTCTTCCAGTGCCGGGATAGGCGTGGGTGAGTATAAAAGACAAAACCTTGAACTGCCTTCTTCAGCACAAGGGTCCCTGTCAGGACAGGAAACCCAACAGAAGCGACGGAGAGGTACCGCCCTTTTATTTTCAGTAGGGATCCTGTCCTGACTGGGTGGATCCCCTCTATCAGGTGTGCTGTCATGGGGGAAGGGAAAATAAAGATTAAACAACAACCACAAGACAGATTTCATCAATGCTGGTGTCATTTTAATCAGTATAACGGCACCGACCTGACACGGTGTAGGTTACTGTGCACAATCCTGCTGACAGGTTCCCTTTAAGGTCAGACTTGTGCACAGAAAACAGCGTCAGTTGTGTGCTGCTGAACTGTAAAGCAACTGGGCAGACAACTTGAAATACCGTATTTTCCGACGTATAAGACGACTTTTTAACCCCTACAAATTGTCCCAAAAGTCGGGGGTCGTCTTATACGCCAGGTACGGGTGCATGGAGCGATCCTGGATGGTTCCCAGGGTCTGAAGGAGAGGAGACTCTCCTTCAGGCCCTGAGATCCATATTCATGTAAAAAATAAAGAATAAAAATAAAAAATATGGATATACTCCATACTCACCTGACCGCGACGTCATCGAAGGTCCTTCAATCACTGCATTCTTAGGAACGGAGGCAGACGCTTGCAGTGCCGAGAGCCAGAGTTCGTCGGAAGGGTGAGTATATCCATATTTTTTATTTTTATTCTTTATTTTTTACATGAATATGGATCCCAGAGCCTGAAGGAGAGTCTCCTCTCCTCCAGACCCTGGGAACCACACGCCGTATAAGATGACTGGGCGTATAAGATGACCCCCGTCTTATACGGCGGACATATCCCAAATTCCATATTTTATATGGAAAAGTTGGGGGTCGTCTTATACGCCCAGTCGTCTTATACACCAGAAAATACGGTAAGTAAATCCAAAATATTCTGGAATCAAAATTTAGGAGGCTGATATCCAATGTGCCTGGAAATCTGTCGATTTCTACCTTCTTGAATTTTCTACTGATGTATATGGGTGTTCTTATCCTGCTACTAAATATAAATGACAAATTAAATGGTCTAACTGGTTACCTGGGTTTAGAGCCATTTGTCTATACCAAGTTTTGTGGAACATACACTTTTTGCATTTAAATAAAAGTATATGGCACAGGACTTACTATGTGCTCAATATACTCGTGTCCAGCCTGGATAACATCTAGTGCCCGCTTCTTCTGCTCGGCATCAAGCAACCGTTTATATGCCTTGTCTACAGCTGTCAAAAGCAAAAGGGAAAAGATGAAGAGCTGGATCAACCTGAATGAATGGGCTGTGGATAAATGGACTTAGTCATAACATAAAACAATATTACAGCGTAATGGCTGTCAAAGATCACATCAGTAAAGCACTGTATTTGAGGGCAAGGCCCATTGCAGTTTTCATACAGTTTTTATACTAACATGGTTTTGATATTGGGTATTCTGAGTGCACGTTTAGCCAGATCATTAGCACATGATCCTTGTTCATTAACTCTTCCCACAAATGGACATAACTATACATCCAGATTGCAGGCAATTTCCTGCTATCAGACGTACAATTATGGTTGTACCCATGCCATCTGCAGCAGAAACTGGCTGTTACATACAACCAGGCTGCTGCTGCGTGTGCCGAGGCCAGACATAGTGCCAATCTCATATGCTGCCAACAGTAGTGACTGCAACATGTAAGGAGTCTGATAAAGGGAGATCGCAACCATCGGCACCAAAGGGAGCAATGGCAACAAGGCCCCTGGTAGGATCTGATTTGCTGTCAAAAACTGACAGTGAAAATTATGCAATCAGAGGAACACAGGTCCATGTCCTCTTACCGGACTATTAAAGGAGTATTCCCCATCTCTAAAAACCTATTCCAATGTGTAGCAGATGTAAGAATATTAGCAAATGCCTCCAATAAAAAGTGTAGCATAGTTCTTCTGATTTGCTATATCCATATGTTCGCTATAGTAGCTTAGAGATTCATGGTTAGGGTCTTATACATAGTGACAGTTAGTCGTTAGTGGCTGAAACCATGGATCTCTAAGCTACTGCAATGCCCTGCACATGGGGTAAGCGACATAGCTAATCAGAAGAACTATACTATACTTGTAATTAGCGGTAATTGATAATATTTTTAGGATCTTCGAGATGGGACTCCCCTTTAAAACTGTGTAGGAAGACAAACAAACAAACAAAAAAAAAACAATATCCTCCCTGCATACAAATAAAAAAATAAAAAAATCACATTTGGTTTTGCTGCATTCATAACAAATCATTCTATGAAACCACATCAATTTTCAACCCATGCAGTGAATGCTGTAGAAAAAAAATAAGAAATATGAAAATCTATACCCTAATTAATATTTTGGATTTGGTCTCAAAAGTATTAACTAATTGATCAAAAAGTTATAAGCATTTCAAAATGCTACAAATAAAAAAAAATTCAGGTCATTATGCAAAAAAAAATGGCTGTAACAGTTCCATTAAATGAAAGATAGGGTTCCTACGATATAAAACACCAATATTGGGCCATCAACATATTCATAACGCAGAATAACATTAACATGACAATTATACAACACAGTGAACTCTCTCAAAAAAAAAAAAAAAATTAAAGAAAATTACTTTCTAAATCCAAGCTATTTTCTAATACACTTGCATTAAAAATTCCCTACCGTTCCGTAACTACAGCGATAGTCTATTTTTTAGAGTCACTTGCGGGGGCGCCGTTGATTACCACTGAGCTGAGAACAGAGTGCATGCAAGGATACAGTAGGAACTAGCCCAACTGCTGGAATGAGGGTCACTGATAAGGGAGCAGAAGTTGCGGCAGTAACTGCAGCCCCTGAACCCCCCATGATGCTTTGTTTGAGTATCCCAGCATGCACTGGGGTACTCAAAGAAATCATCACACAGGAAGGGGAATATGATAGACCAGCAGTTAGTTGCAGTTAGGGAATGGTAGGGAATTTTTCAATGCAAGTACCGTATATTAGAAAATATCTTCGTTTTAGAAAGTAATTTACTTTAACTTCGCACCACCCCTTTAAATCTGGTCTTGTTTTTAATCTAGAAGGTTAGATAGTGTAGTTAGGGAGTTCACACAAAAAAAAACTGTGATTGTATTAAACCACAGCACATGTCAAGTACATTATTAAATGGTGACTGCTGTTAAATTAGAAAAAAAAAATTGAATTGCTGTTTTTTGTTGTTGACTTTTAGCCTCCCAAAGGATTAATAAAGATCAATGATAGAATTGATAGAATTGTTGTTTTGTTCATGTTCCTTCCCATAAAGAGTTAATAAATGCTAGGAACCACAAAATGTTGCCACTGAGAAATGTAACTTATCCTGGAAAAAAAACAAGCCCTCATTTGACTGTTGCCAAAAACATTTAAAAGAGTTATAGCTCCTGGAGCCAGACTATAGAAAAGAGGAGGAAAAAAGGCCAAAAGCGGCTGACAGCCAAGGGGTTAACTTGGCCTATTACATCATGCAGTCAAAAAACACCCTGTGTACACCAGGCTTGTTTATGCAAAAACTGCGTGGTCAAATAGACTATATATGAATGAACAATAAATAGAAATATACTTGATGGGTAGAAAGAAAGTAATACAGCATTACCTTCAAAGGCTTTCTGGGCTCTTTCAGGATCATCTTGATTTTTGTCTGGATGAACAAGAATTGATAACTGAAAACAGAAAATAACAAACAAATCAATAGAATTCAATTTCACGCAGTAAACACCATTTAGGAAACTCTGCATAGTCTGCCATCCATAGCTGTCCCAGTGATTGGATTTCCACTGATCCTGAGAATGGGACTTTTTTGCCCGTCTAGTCCCCCTATACAACACCTCCATGCGTCCCGAGCTGACACATCACTGGTCTGCACTTTTACCTGCTGTTTTCCCAAGACTTTTTTTTGTCCATCTGTTTTTTCCTCCCATCCCCCCCCCCCCCCCCCCCCCCCACCCCTGCAGCACCTCTGTGCGTGCGTCCTACAGCTGCTGAGCCACTGATCAGCAACCATGCTCACTTGTTAAAGGGTTGATTGTGACTTAAAGGGAACCTGTCACCCCGAAAATCGCGGGTGAGGTAAGCCCACCGGCATCAGGGGCTTATCTACAGCATTCTGTAATGCTGTAGATAAGCCCCCGATGTTACCTGAAAAAGGAGAAAAAGACGTTATATTATACTCACCCAGGGGCGGTCCCGCTGCTGGTCAGGTCGGATGGGCGTCTCCGGTCCGCTCCGGCGCCTCCTATGTTCTTTCCATGACGTCCTCTTCTGATCTTCAGCCACGGCTCCGGCGCAGGCGTACTTTGCTCTGCCCTGTTGAGGGCAGACAAAGTACTGCAGTGCGCAGGCGCCGGGCCTCTGACCTTTCCGGCGCCTGCGCACTGCAGTACTATCCTCTGCCCTCAAGAGGGCAGAGCAAAGTACGCCTGCGCCGGAGCCGTGGCTGAAGATCAGAAGAGGACGTCATGGAAAGAACATAGGAGGCGCCGCAGCGGACCGGAGACGCCCATCCGACCTGACCAGCAGCGGGACCGCCCCTGGGTGAGTATAATATAACCTCTTTTTCTCCTTTTTCAGGTAACATCGGGGGCTTATCTACAGCATTACAGAATGCTGTAGATAAGCCCCTGATGCCGGTGGGCTTACCTCACCCGCGATTTTCGGGGTGACAGGTGCCCTTTAAAGGATCGCTACTTCCAACAGGTGGCGCTATAGAGTTCAAGTCCTCAGTTTCTCAGAAGAGGCAATTTGCATATTATATTTCCCAGAGGAGCATTGCACGGCGAATAAAGGTACCGTCACACTAGACAATATCGCTAGCGATCCGTGACGTTGCAGCGTCCTCGCTAGCGATATCGTCCAGTGTGACAGGCAGCAGCGATCAGGTCCCTGCTGTGATGTCGCTGGTCGGGGAAGAAAGGCCAGGACTTTATTTCGTCGCTGGACTCCCTGCAGACATCGCTGGATCGGCGTGTGTGACGCCGATTCAGCGATGTCTTCGCTGGTAACCAGGGTAAACATCGGGTTACTAAGCACAGGGCTGCGCTTAGTAACCCGATGTTTACCCTGGTTACCATCGTTAAAGTAAAAAAACAAACACTACATACTTACCTACCGCTGTCTGTCCCCGGCGCTCTGCTTCTCTGCTCTGACTGTGAGCGCCGGGCAGCCGGAAAGCACAGCGGTGACGTCACCGCTCTGCTTTCCGGCCGCTGTGCTCACAGCCAGAGCAGAGAAGCAGAGCGCCGAGGACAGACAGCGGTAGGTAAGTATGTAGTGTTTGTTTTTTTACATTAACCCCTTAGTGAGAGCCAATTTGGTACTTAATGACCAGGCCAATTTTTACAATTCTGACCACTGTCACTTTATGAGGTTATAACTCTGGAACACTTCAACGGATCCCGCTGATTCTGAGATTGTTTTTTCGTGACATATTGTACTTCATGTTAGTGGTAACATTTCTTCGATATTACTTGCGATTATTTATGAAAAAAACGGAAATATGGCGAAAATTTTTAAAATTTTGCAATTTTCAAACTTTGTATTTTTATGCCCTTAAATCAGAGAGATATGTCACGAAAAATAGTTAATAAATAACATTTCCCACATGTCTACTTTACATCAGCACAATTTTGGAAACAAAATTTTTTTTTGTTAGGGAGTTATAAGGGTTAAAAGTTGACCAGCAATTTCTCATTTTTACAACACCATTTTTTTTTAGGGACCACATCACATTTGAAGTCATTTTGAGGGGTCTATATGATAGAAAATAATGAAGTGTGACACCATAAAAACTACACCCCTCAAGGTTCTCAAAACCACATTCAAGAAGTTTATTAACCCTTTACGTGCTTCACAGGAACTGAAACAATGTGGAAGGAAAAAATGAACATATAACTTTTTTTTGCAAACATCTTAATTCAGAACCATTTTTTTTATTTTCACAAGTGTAAAAACAGAAATGTAACCATAAATTTTGTTATGCAATTTCTCCTGAATACGCCAATACCCCATATGTGGGGGTAAACCACTTTTTGGGCGCACCGCAGAACTTAGAAGTGAAGGAGCGTCGTTTGACTTTTTCAATGCAGAATTGGCTGGAATTGAGATCGGACGCCATGTCACATTTGGAGAGCCCCTGATGTTCCTAAACAGTGGAAACTCACCACAAGTGACACCATTTTGGAAACTAGACCCCTTAAGGAACTTATCTAGATGTGTGGTGAGCACTTTGAACCCCCAAGTGCTTCACAGAAGTTTATAACGTAGAGCCGTGAAAATAAAAAATCGCTTTTGTTTACACAAAAATGATCTTTTCGCCCACAAATTTTTATTTTCACAAGGGTAACAGGAGAAATTATACCACTAAAGTTGTTGTGCAATTTCTCCTGAGTACATCGATACCCAATATGTGGGGATAAACCACTGTTTGGGCGCAGCGCAGAGCTTGGAAGAGAAAGAGTGCCGTTTTACTTTTTCAATGTAGAATTGGCTGGAATTGAGATCGGACGCCATGTCGCGTTTGGAGAGCCCCTGATGTGCCTAAACAGTAGAAATCCCCCACAAGTGACCCCATTTTGGAAACTAGACCCCCCATGGAACTTATCTAGATGTGTGGTGAGAACCTTGAATGCCCAAGTGCTTCACAGAAGTTTATAATGCAGAGCCGTGAAAATAAAAAATATTTAAAAAAAAAAAAAAAAAAAAGATTTTTTAGCCCCCAAGTTTTTATTTTCACTAGGGTAACAAGAGAAATTGGACCCCAAAAGTTGTTGTCCAATTTGTCCTGAGTATGCTGGTACCCCATATGTGGGGGTAAACCACTGTTTGGGCGCACGGCAGAGCTCGGAAGGAAGGAGCGCCGTTTTGGAATGCAGACTTTGATAGAATGGTCTGCGGGTATTATGTTGCGTTTGCAGAGCCCCTGATGTACCTAACCAGTAGAAACCCTCCACAAGTGACCCCATTTTGGAAACTAGACCCCCCAAGGAACTTATCTAGATGTGTGGTGAGAACTTTGAATGCCCAAGTGCTTCACAGAAGTTTAGAATGCAGAGTCGTGAAAATAAAAAATATTTTTTTTTTCACAAAAAAGATATTGTAGCCCCCAAGTTTTTATTTTCACAAGGGTAACAAGAGAAATTGGACCCCAGAAGTTGTTGTCCAATTTATCCCGAGTACGCTGATGCCCCATATGTGGGGGTAACCCACTGTTTGGGCGCACGGCAGAGCTCAGAAGGGAGGGAGCACCATTTGACTTTTTGAGCGCAAAATTGGCTGTCGTGTTTGGAGACCCCCTGATGTACCTAAACAGTGGAAACCCCCCAATTCTAGCTCCAACCCTAACCCCAACACACCCCTAACCCTAATCCCAACCTGATCCATAATCCTAATCACTAACCCTAACCATAATCACAACCCTTACCCCAAAACAACCCTAATGTCAACCCTAACCATAACCCTAATCAAAACCCTAAATCCAATACACCCCTAATCCTAATCTCAACCATAACCTCAAACGTAACCCTAATCCCAATACACCCCTAATCCCAACCCTAACCTTAACCCTAATCCCAAACCTAACCCTAATCCCAATACACCCCCAATCACAACCCTAACCCTAATCCCAAACCTAACCCTAATCCCAAGCGTAACCCTAATGCCAACCCTAACCCTAATACCAACCCTAATCCAAACCCTAACCCTAATCCCAGCTCTAACCCTAACTTTAGCCCCAACCCTAGCCCTAACTTTAGCCCCAACCCTAACCCTAGCCCTAAGGCTACTTTCACACTTGCGTCGTTTGGCATTCCGTCGCAATCCGTTGTTTTGGACAAGAAACGGATCCTGCAAATGTGCCCGCAGGATGCGTTTTTTGCCCATAGACTTGTATTGCCGACGGATCGTGACGGATGGCCACACGTCGCGTCCGTCGTGCACTGGATCAGTTGTGTTTTGGCGGAGCGTCGGCACAAAAAAACGTTCAATGAAACGTTTTTTTTGTACGTCGCATCCGCCATTTCTGACCGCTCATGTGTGGCCGTAACTCCGCCCCCTCCTCCCCAGGACATAGATTGGGCAGCGGATGCGTTGAAAAACTACAGCTGCTGCCCACGTTGTGCACAATTTTCACAACGTGCGTCGGTATGTCGGGCCGACGCATTGCGACGGCCCCGTACCGACGTAAGTGTGAAAGAAGCCTAACCCTAAATTTAGCCCCAACCCTAACCCTAAATTTAGCCCCAACCCTAGCCCTAACCCTAGCCCTACCCCTACCCCTAACCCTACCCCTAACCCTACCCCTAATTTTAGCCCCAACTGCTGTTCTCCTGCCGGCCGGCAGATGGAGACAGATGGCGGGCGCACTGGGCATGTTCTTCTGCCGGCGGCCAGGAGGAGCAGCAAGAGGATCCAGGGACCTAGGTGAGTATGCTAGGGTCCCCGAATCCCCCTATTTCTCTGTCCTCTGATGTGCGATCACATCAGAGGACAGAGAATTACACTTTACTTTTTTTTTTTTTTTTTGCGGTCGCCGGTAAACAGTTAATTACCGGCGATCGCAAAACAGGGGTCGGTAATACCGACCCCGATCATGCTCTTTGGGGTCTCGGCTACCCCCGGCAGCCGAGACCCCAAAGATTCTCCCGGTGCCGGCCGGCGGGCGCACTGCGCATGCGCCCGCCATTTTGAAGATGGCGGCGCCCACAGGGAGACACGAGGAGCATCGGGGGAGCTAGGTGAGTATTGGGGGGCCACCTGGGACCCCTTTTCTCTGTCCACCGATGTGCGATCACATCGGAGGACAGAGAAATTAAAAAGAGATCGCTTTTTTTTTTTTTTTGCGATCGCCGGTAAACGGTTAATTACCGGCGATCGCAAATGCGGGGAGGGTTAAAAAACCCCCGAATCATGTTCTCTGGGGTCTCGGCTACCCTCGGCAGCCGAGACCCCGGAGAAAATCGGCCTCTGGGGGGCGCTATGGACTTTTTCCACAGCGCCGTTAATTAACGGCGCTGTGGTTTAAGTACCCTTAGCGGCCGCCGTTAAAAGGCGTATCGGCGGTCGCTAAGGGGTTAACGATGGTAACCAGGGTAAACATCGGGTTACTAAGCGCGGGTAATGCCGTGAATTGAAAGTGTAGATTGTTTACGGCAAACCGGAGAAATCTTTGATGAGGCGGAAAGATGGGAATATGTAGATAAGCATCCTGAATGTCTACTGAGGCCAAAAACTCTCCCTTTTCCAGAGAGGCGATGACTGACCGGAGAGACTCCGAAAGTGACGAACACGGACAAACCTGTTTAAGAGTTTGAGATCTATGATAGGCCTCACTGCTCAGTCCTTTTTGGGCACTACAAAAAGATTGGAATAAAAGCCCTGAAACCTTTCCTCCCTTGGAACAGGAGAAATGACACCACTGATACGAAGGGACTCTATGGAATTGAACAGGCTTAGACGGAGAGACTCGGACCTGGGAAGACGGGATGGGAAGAACCGGGGAGGAGGCAGCTGAACCAGCTCTATTTTCTACCCTGATGATACGAGCTCTCCAACCCACCGGTCGTGGATTACCTGAAGCTAGACCTGGCGAAATAAAAGACTTCCGCCTACTTTGTTGGAGACACCCAGAGGAGGCCTCCAGCCACTTAGCCGAACATCTTTGAGTCCTAGATCCTCTGGATCTAGTAGACTGGGGACGCATTCTTCCCCCCTGGCTGGCCGTATAAGAGATCCGACCGTCTCGGTCCTGATTGGGTCGACCCTGCGCAGGAGAGCCTGATGCTGGGGCCCATCTAACATTGCGAAAGGTTCTAAAACGGGCCTGAAATTGGCGACGAAAAGGCTGTCTAGCCCTCTGCTGAGGAAGAAACTTACTTTTCCCTCCTGTGGAGTCAGAAATGAGCTGATCCAGCTTCTCTCCGAACAAACGACCACCCTGATACGGTAGGGATGTAAGTGATTTTTTAGAGGTAGAATCAGCCCGCCAGGACCTTAACCAAAGGGCCCTTCTGATGGCAATAGCATTAGACGCAGCCGAAGAAGCACAATCTGCTGCATCTAGGGACACGTTAATCAGATAGCTACCAGCCAGTGCTACCTGAGATGACATTTCCGCCAATTCTGCTGACAAATTACCTTCTTGAAGAGCCTTTGATAACGACTCCGACCAAGATATCATAGCCCTGGCAACCCAAGTTGCCGCAAAGGAAGGAAAAAAGAGCCGAACTTGAGGCCTCAAAGACGGAACGAGCCAAGCTCTCTATAAGACGATCCGTAGGATCCTTAATCGATGAGCCATTAGGCAGAGATAGCAACGTGCTAGAGGCTAAACGGGACACTGGAGGATCTACAGAAGGATTTTCTGCCCATTTACTACAAAGTTCTGAAGCAAAGGGATACCTAGCCTTCAGAGCTCTTTGCCCTGAAAAGCGCTTGTCCGGGTGCTCCCGGTTGCGTCGAATCAGGTCCTCAAACTCAGGGTGAGAGGAAAAAACCCTATGGGCCCGTTTAGCCCGCTTAAAAGAGACCTTATGATCAGAGGATGAGGCGAGCTCGTCCTCTATCCCCAAAGCCTAATTGAGGCTGTCAATCAGTTTATCTACAGACTCCTGAAACCCAGGATTCTCAAAATTAAGGGACCCTTCTGACTCGTAGTCAGTCTCAACTTCCCCGCTTTCCGCAGGGGAAGGAGAATGAGATACGGAACTCCAGGATGCGGAAGCACCTGAAAGCCTGGGCGACGCTGTGCGAATCCGCTTTCCATGCGTCTGTCTAGAGTGAGCGCGGCCCCTGCAGGCCGAAGGCTCCTGAGACCCTGAGGCCCTCTCCGAGACAGGTGGACTACCGGCCCTGACTGCCGGGGTCTACAGAGATTTGATCGCTTCAGTAAGGGATGCCATGGATTGCGACAAGGACGCGACCCATTCCGGCGGAGCTGCCCCAGCATCTGCTTGAGGGACCGGAGCCGGAGAGACTACTGGAGAACTGGCAGGGGGGGGGCTCCTGGGCGCGTTCAGAATCACAGGCCTCGCAGAGGCGATTACTTTGGGCGTGCGGAAAAGGGGCACGACAAGTTACACAACCGGTAAAAAGAACCGTGTGAGTCTTAACCCTTCTAGACATAGTGATCCGTAAAGCTCTACCCAGGGCCAGAGACTGGGACAAAAAGAATGCTTCAGCCAGATGGAGGGAGAAGCACTTACCCCAGTCCTGTGTCCCCACGAGTGATGGATCCTGAATGCACGAAGCGGAGCCCAAATGCGCTGTCTTATATGCACAGCAGGCCTTAGGGGGGAGGGACCGCCAATCAACGCTGCGGCCTGGAGCAGGCCTGAAGCCGGGGCCTCAATTTTTCCCCTTCAGAGAGAGGAGAAGCCGGACCGGAAGTGACGTGCCGGAGGGGGCGGGGCCTCACAGCGCGCTGAACGGAAGTCCCAGGCTCCAGGCAAGACGCTACCCCACGCCCGAAGGAGGCTAAGCAAGGCCTGAAGCATCTGGGGGATAGCGGCACCACCGCATTATACCGCCGTAGCGCCGCTTTTAACGCTGCAGCGCCGCAGTCCCAACGCCGCAGAGCCGGAACACGCTGCAGTGCCGCAGTCCTAACGCCGCAGCGCCGGATCACGCTGCAGCGCCGACTCACAACACCCGAGAAGGAGCCACCGCTCTCCCGGAGGACGCAGCAGTAGGTAATGCCAGGAGCCCCCCCTTTGTCACACCGCACTCCAGAGAGGGGGAAGACAAATGACGGTGCAGGAACCCTATCTCCATTATCCCAGGATAAGGAGAGGGACCGTCCACCACCCCAGCTAACACCGCCGAGCAGGGGTGTAGGAATCAGGGGGGAACACACGGACATCTACAGGCACCTGTACAGCCTGGAGTCTAGCTACCTCAGGGTGGTCAGGGCCAAGTCCGGTGAAGGATCCCACGTAGCGGAAAAGGATACGTGGAAAAAATTCGCACATACTTGCCCGTTGATGGTTTGGGGAGATCGGACCCTCAAAAAGGTCCGTCGCCCCCTCAATCCAAAGATGTTGAAAATTGGGTCCAAAGAATCCAGGACCCAGAGATGTGCCTCCTTGAGATACTAAGCATAAACTGGAGTCTCTGGTAGCCAGTGTCAGGGTGTATACGATGGAGGAGGAGCTAACTTTTTTTTCAAGTTTACTTAGTGTCAGCCACCTGGCGGCAGAAGCATACACCCACAGTCCTGTGACCCCCAATGAGGCGAAGGAGAAAATTTATTTAGATTTGTTGATAGGACTAGATTAGGAACAGCAAAAATATATTGTAGTAATTGGCCACTGCTTCAGTATTTTTTACTGAATATAGTCAGGATTAGTTAATGTACCTCAAGGTACACCCACAGGTTTAGAGTTTATGAAGAAAAGGACACAGAGATTGAATCCCTTGAATGCCCCCCTGTCCTGGCAGTGGTAAAATTGTGTGGGATTTGGTGCACCCACTGCTGGATCAAGGTTATCACCTCTACGTAGATAACTTTTATGCCAGCGTCCCACTCTTCAATTCCCTCTCTCTTTGAGCCACATCAGCATGTGGTGCTGTCCGCAACAAATCAGAGAGACCTCCCTATGACGTTAATTGGGCAGCTGCTCAGAAAGGGTGAGAGCAGAGCCCAATGTAGCGACGAGGGATGTCCTTTTCATGACCACCATATATGATGATAGCAGCACCCCCACCGCTGTATGAGGTACCACTACACATGTAATCAAACCAGACTGTGTACTGGGCTACAACAAGAACATGGAGAGAATTGCTCCCTGATTAAAAGTCCTCTAGTCGTACAATGCCATGAGAAAAACCAAGGTGTGGAACAAGAAGCTGGCAGTGAACATCGTACAGATGGCAATGTACAATGCTTTCGTGCTGTTACGATGTGCTGGCCATGTTGTAATACATGCAACAAGCCACAGACTTATTACCGTATATACTCGAGTATAAGCCGAGATTTTCAGCCCAAATTTTTGGGCTGAAAGTGCCCCTCTCGGCTTATACTCGAGTCAAGGTGGGCGGCAGGGTCGGCGGGTGAGGGGGGAGAGGGCGCTGAGGCATACTTACCTAGTCCCAGCGATCCTGACGCTCCCCCTGCCGTCCCACAGTCTTCTGTTCTGCAGCTTCTTCCCCTCTTCAGCGGTCACGTGGGACCGCTCATTAGAAAAATGAATAGGCGGCTCCACCTCCCATAGGGGTGGAGCCGCGTATTCATTTCTCTAATCAGCGGTGCCGGTGACCGCTGATAGAGAAAGCTGCGGCACCGAAGACCAGCTGTGACAGGCGGGGGCAGCGTCAGGAGCGGCGGGACTAGGTAAGTATTTTATATTCACCTGTCCGCGTTCCAGCCGCCGCTCCATCTTCCCGGCGCCTCCATCTTCCCGGCGTCTGCGCTCTGACTGTTCAGGTCAGAGGGCGTAATGACGCATATAGTGTGCGCGGCGCCCTCTGCCTGATCAGTCAGAGCGGAGAGAGACGCCGGGAAGATGGAGGCGCCGGGAGCTGCAAGCAAGAGAGGTGAGTATGTGGTTTTTTGTTTTTTTTTTAATTGCAGCAGCAGCGGCGGCGGCACAGATTTATGTGGAGCATCTATGGGACAAAATGAACGGTGCAGAGCATATATGGGGCACAATGAACGGTGCAGAGCATATATGGGGCACAATGAACGGTGCAGAGCATATATGGGCACAATGAACGGTGCAGAGCATATATGGGGCACAATGAACGGTGCAGAGCATATATGGGGCACAATGAACGGTGCAGAGCATATATGGGGCACAATGAACGGTGCAGAGCATATATGGGGCACAATGAACGGTGCAGAGCATATATGGGGCACAATGAACGGTGCAGAGCATATATGGGGCACAATGAACGGTGCAGAGCATATATGGGGCACAATGAACGGTGCAGAGCATATATGGGGCACAATGAACGGTGCAGAGCATATATGGGGCACAATGAACGGTGCAGAGCATATATGGGGCACAATGAACGGTGCAGAGCATATATGGGGCACAATGAACGGTGCAAAGCATATATGGGGCACAATGAACGGTGCAGAGCATATATGGGGCACAATGAACGGTGCAGAGCATATATGGGGCACAATGAACGGTGCAGAGCATATATGGGGCACAATGAACGGTGCAGAGCATATATGGGGCACAATGAACGGTGCAGAGCATATATGGGGCACAATGAACGGTGCAGAGCATATATGGGGCACAATGAACGGTGCAGAGCATATATGGGGCACAGCTATGGGACAATAATGAACGGTGCCGAGCATATATGGGGCACAGCTATGGGACAATAATGAATGGTGCCGAGCAGAGCACTGTATGGGGCAGAGCTATGGGACAAAATGAACGGTGCAGAGCACTGTATGGGGCACAGCTATGGGGAAATATGAACGGTGCAGTGCACTATATGGCACAGCTATGGGGAAATAATGATCTATTTTTATTTTTGAAATTCACCGGTAAATGCTGCATTTCCACCCTAGGCTTATACTCGAGTCAATAAGTTTTCCCAGTTTTTTGTGGCAAAATTAGGGGGGGTCGGCTTATACTCGGGTCGGCTTATACTCGAGTATATACGGTAGATGTTGGAGGAGCTACACTGCAGTGTCAACAGATGGCGCTGTTGTATCTGATGATGTTTAATAATATGTAGTGCATCTGTTTCTCTAGTTTAAACGGTCACTCCCTGATATAGCAGCCATCTTAAGATAAGTATTGTTTTATCCGCTCTGTTGAGGATTTGTACACTTCACATATGTCACAAGTAAACTCTGGTTTTGACCCACAAAATGTCAAATTGCTGTTACTTCTGTTGAAGAAGAACAAATCTGAGACAAGCCAGACCGGTACGTAACTCCAGTTCCAGGATGTAGTGATAGAGGTCCTAATCTTAGGAAGTCAAGAAGGAGCAGGTCCCGCTACTTCTGGAACTGAAAGTTTTCGTATTGTACCAGGCCAACATTACCCTGGTGCGATCCCTCAAACTACAAAGAATGGAAGGTCGCAAAAGAGTTGCAGAGTGTGTTATAGAAGAGAGATACGCAAGGACGCCACTTATCCATGCGACACCTGCCCCAACAAATATGGCCTTTGTATAAAAGAATGCTTCAAACTGCATCACACTTCCAAGGACTACTAAATTCATTTCTGACCTAAACAACTGCATTATGCCAACCTGACGCACACCACAGAACTGATGCATACCACACTACTCACGTATGCCAACCTGACGCACTCTGTACTACTCACATATTCTACTACATTAAAATGCTACATTATAAAATTCACATACCAGGAAACATTAGATCAATTTCAATATCGGGTACGTTGTGGGAGGTTTCCACTGTTTAGGCACATCAGGGGATGTCCAAATGCAACAGGACGCCGGCAGACCATTCCATCAAAGTCTGCATTCCAAAACATTACTCCTTCACTTCAGAGCCTTGCCGTGCGTCCAAACAGTAGTTTTCCCCCACATTTGAACTACCGCATAAAAAAAGAAATTGAACAACAATTTTTGAGGTCCATTTTCCCCTGCTGCCCTTGTGAAAAAAAATTGGGGCTATAAACATTTTTTGTGGAAAAAATATGATTTGTTATTTTCACGGTTCAACACGTTAGATTTCTGTGAAGCACCTAGGGGTTCAAGGTGCTCACCACACATCAAAATAAGTGCCTTGAGAGGGTCTAGTTTTTAAAATAGGGTCACTTTTTTTGGGGGGGGGGGGGGTTAGGGGTTCCACTGTTTAGGCACATCAGGGCTCTCCAAGCGCAACATGGCATCCGCTCTCGATTAAAGCTTTTTTGTGTTCAAACAGTGAAACAGTGCTACTTACCTTCCAAGCCCTGCTGTGTATCCAAACCATAGTTTTTTTCCACATATGTAGTATCGGCGTGCAAAGGAGAAATTGCACAACAAATTTGTGAAAATAAAAAATTGGGGTCTAAAGTAAATTTTTTGTGAAAAAAAAGTTGTGTTCATTGTTTCCTTCCACATTGCTTCAGTTCCTGTGAAGCACCTGAAGGGTTAATAAACTTATTGAATGTGGTTTTGAGCACCTTGAGGGGTGCAGTTTTAAGAATGATGTCACTTTTGGGTATTTTTTGTCATATAGACCACTCAAAGTCACTTCAAATGTGATGTGGTCCCTAAAAAACAAAAAAACAATGTTTTGCAAATTTTGTTGGAAAAATGAGAAATTGATGGTCAACTTTTAACCCTTCTAACTTCCTAACAAAAAAAAAAAAAAAAGGTTTAAAAAAATTGTGCTGATGTAAAGTAGACATGTGGGAAATGTTATTACCGTATTTTTATTACCTGATATTAAGGCCATTTTCCCGGAGTCCACCGCACAGGAAACCATGGAACTGCGGGGGCTCTGGCCTTTCATAAAATGTCTGCAGAGCCCGCAGCAGCACCGCCCGGCACCCTGCAGCACCAGACACAAGCAGCAGCATCAGGCACAAAAAGGAAAAAAAAAAAAAGGGTATGAACCACACCTCTAAAATTCATAAGTTGATCTAAAGCCGCTAGGCAAAAATTTATATAACTGAATATGAGGTTTTCAGTTTAACATTCTGATCAGACTGTATGAAGCCCACTACCACGTCACGGCAAACCTCGTAGTGGATCCTACCGCCCTAACGGAGCGGAGCCGTGCGGCGACCACCGCCACGGTGGCAATGCACCAGCAGGGCGGACAGCCTGTTGCCCCACAGCCCCTACGAGGTTTGCTGTGACGTGGCAGTGGGCTTCATACAGTCTGATCAGAATGTTAAACTGAAAACCTCATATTCAGTTATATTAATTTTTGCTTAGCGGCTTTAGATCAATGTATGATTTTGGGATGTGCGGTTCAAGCTTTTTTTTTTTTTTTTTTTGCAAAGCATGTTCAAGTCTTTTTCTTGGACCAGCACTCCTCCCATTTGACACAGGTGATTTTAATTAGCAGGAGACTGCAAAGTAAGGGGTCTAGCTCATTTTGTCTCTCACTGATGAGCTGGAGGAAGGTGAGTTTCAGTGCTCCTTTCATTTTGGTGTTGGTGCTGTGGCGGCCATTGTTGCTGTGGCTTTGTGCTGGTGGGGCGGTGCGGTCTGGAGTCATGGGAACTCAGTCTTGCAGCATGGGTGCTGTGGGGCAACAGGCTGTCTGCCCTGCTGGTGCATTGCCGCTGTGGCGGTGGGCGCCGCACGGCTCAGCTCTGTTAGGGCGGTAGGACCCACTACAAGGTTTGCCGTGGCGTGGCAGTGGGCTTCATACAGTCTGATCAGAATGTTAACTTGAAAACCTCATGTTCAGTTATATAAATTTTTGCCTAGCGGCTTTAGATCAACGTATGAATTTGGGATGTGCAGTTCATGCTCCTTTTCTTTTTTTTCTTTTTTGCAAAGCAGCATCAGGCACCCCCTCATCCCAGCCTGCAGCAATGCTACCAGTAAGGGAGAACAGAGGAGCCTCTTAAAGAAGAAGTTACAGGTCTGTGAGAGCCAGAAACCTTGCATGCTTTTAGGTGACCAAATACTTATTTTCCACAATAATCTGCAAAATAAATCATGCCAATTCAGACAAGGTGATTTTCTGGATTTGTTTTCTAATTTTGACTCTCATAGTTGTGGTCTACCTATGATGTGAATTACAGGCCTCTCTCATCTTTTTAAGTGGGAGAACTTGCACAATTGGTGGCTGACTAAATACTTTTTTCCACACTGTATTTCTCTGAAAGCGCAGAGACAATGAGCTATATCACCAGCTCTAAATGAGAAGCAACGACCCAGCAAGAGACTGCACATTGAAAGGAAGAGAGTGCAGCAAGCCCAGCGCCCAAAACAGGCATCCCTGGCCTTAAACAGGACATCAGTGGCTACTGTTTCGGGGATCTGAAGAGGACAGAAATGCAGCACGCTATGGTACCATGAAGATACTGGATGCCCCGAGAGAACAACAATAAGGATTAGTTTGTTTTGTTTGATGGCCCTGTTTCAATTTGCATAAAAAATTTAAGTTATTTACAAACTTAGGCCGGTTTCACAAATCCGTTTATTTCCAGTACCGGAAAAACAGGTACCGGAGATAACCGTGTCAGTGTGTGAAATACGTGTGGCAACCGTGTGCTGCACCAGTACCCCACAGATGGCCATCGGGGAAGAAGTGCTACAGTAAGCGTTCCCCGGCGGTGGGTGCTGAAGACGGCTCTCATCATTCTCCCCTGCTCTGCCGGGGTTTGGCACGAGCAGAAGAGAATGATGATAGTTATATTAAAGTCAGGTGGGGACTTTTGGGACTATTACTCCCATCATCCGACACCTGTGGCCACTAATAACAGCGATAGCAGGAGTGGATGATCGGGGTATTCCTCACCTGCCACCTGCGATATAATAAAATGAATGAAAAACCTGGCGTGGGTTCCCCCCTATTTTCTTTAACTAACCAGGCAAATCTCACAGCTGGGGACTGCAACCCTCAGCTGTCAGCTTCAGCAAGGTTTGTTATCAAGAATAGAGGTGTCACCACACCTTATTTTTAATTATTTAAATAATAATTTTAAAAAAAGGCGTGGGGTCCCCCCCATTTTTGGCAACCAGCCTTTCTAAAGCTCACAGCTGGGGGCTGGTATTCTCAGGCTAGTAACGGGCCATTAATATAGGACCCCCCCAGCATAAAAACAGCAGCCTGCAGCTGCCCAGAAAAGGCGCATCTATTTGATGCGCCAATTCTGGCGCTCAGCCCGGTTCTTCCCACTTGCCCTGTAGCAGTGGCAAGTGGGGTTCATATTTGTGGGATTGAAGTCCCCCCATCTCACGGTGAACTGCTGTGAAGACACTGACCTTGAACTGCGGTTACCTCATCACTGACTTTTTCCCATGGTCCTGAGATCACCGCAGTTCAGGCTGGCTGGGAACACAGCCTCAGTGACGTCACTGAGGCTGCCCTCGCAGCAGCTCATTCACCAGTGGTTCTCAGCCTGGATGGTCGCATCTTGCCACCGTCCAGGTTGAAAACTATTCATAGCCCCCAGACATGGATTACGGTGTGGGACAGGACAACGTACAGGTATGGTATATTGTTTTTTTTATTTTATTTTTATTACAGGAGATCGAGGGCTTCAGTGGAATTAGGCGAGGTCGTAAGTATGGTTTATTTGAGAATATTGAAGGAGTCTGTCATTTTTTCAATTAAAGGGCTTTATTCTTGCGGTGTCTTTATTTACCATATAATTATAGGATTAGTAATGGAGAGGTGTCTTATAGACACCTCTCCATTACTAAGCCGTGGGCTTGATGTCACCTGACAATACAAATGTGACATCAACCCCACAAAAGTGAACCCCACTTGCCACTGCTACAGGGCAAGTGGGAAGAGCAGGGCAAAGTGTCAAAACTGGCGCAGGATGCGCATTTTCTGGGCAGCTGCATGCTGCTGTTTTTAGGCTGGGGGGGCCCAATATCAATGGCCCCTTACCAGCCTGAGAATACTAGTCCCAAGCTGTGAGCTTTAGCAAGGCTGGTTGTCAAAAATGGAGGGGACCCCACGCAATTTTTTAAAATTATTTAAATAATTAAAAAAACAGAGTGGGGACCCTTCTATTGTTGATAACCAACCTTGCTGAAGCTGACAGCTGAGGGTTGCAGCCCCCAGCTGTGAGTTTTGCCTGGTTGGTTAAAGAAAATAGGGGGAACCCATGTCGGTTTTCCAATCATTAATTTAGTTATATCGCAGGTGGTAGCTGAGGAATACCCCGATCATCTGCTCCTGCTGTCACTGTTATTAGCGGCAGCAGGTGTCGGATGATGGGAGTGATAGTCCCAAAAATCCCACCTGCTGTCATCATTCGGACTTTAAATATAACTCTCATCATTCTCTTCTGCTTTCGCCGATCGCCGGCAGAGCAGGGGACAAGGATGAGAGCAGTCTTCAGCACCTGCCGCTAGGGAACAGCGCTTACTGTAGCGCTTCTTCCCCGATGTCGATGACATCAATGTGTGTTCTCCGTGTGCGGGACGTTTTGCCGTCCGTGCTGACGGTAAAAAACAGAAATCACTATGTGTGGGGCACACGGACACATGATCTGTGTGAAAACACAGATATGTGCACAGACCCATTCATTTGAATGGGTCTACGTGTGTCAGTGTCTCCATATGTCAAAGTACCCATTACGTGTGAAAACTGTCACCACACGTACCAGAGACACGGATGTGTGAAAGAGGCCTTGCAGAACTTATCTACATGGTAATAGGGGGATTGCCTGTAGATGCCAACAGCGACATATGGAAAGAGGGGAGGACTCTGTCATTACAGGTCTCACAGCAGAAAGCCTGTTCTGACCTCTTGGGGCGTGATGTTCTTTCCCTGCATGACACCTCTTGCTTATGACCCACCCTGTGAACGATCTCTGTTAACGTCCCCTCGATTATAGCACAAATTAGAATCTAAAATTTATAAGACAATATCTCTGCATCGGAGAGGAGATATTAAAAAATAGAATCTACATTTTTGAGCTTTGCAGTCACTATTTATTCCGTGATCTGACCAATTCCACATGCTAACCAGGGCTGTGGAGCCACAGTTGCGACTCAGACTTTTGGATTTTATCAGGTTCGACTCCTTCATAAATGGCCAATTCGTAACAATAAATATACTGTTGTCAAATATTAACATCGTGCTTATTCAGTTTCTCACCATCATATAAGTAATCAGACCACTTATCACAGTCTTCCTCTTCTGAGTAGCAGCTGTGAGATGCTTGGAAGACGCACACCAAACATCTAGTCTAGAGGAGGAGCTTTACTACTAAGAATTTGCAACACATTTTCACTTTCAGTTTCATACATTGTAAGTAGGGGGGTTGGGGCAGCATGAGGTTAACCAAGTATAAAGGTACCGTCACACTAAGCGACGCTGCAGCGATACCGACGACGATCCGGATCGCTGCAGCGTCGCTGTTTGGTCGCTGGAGAGCTGTCACACAGACAGCTCTCCAGCGACCAACGATCCCGAAGTCCCCTGGTAACCAGGGTAAACATCGGGTTACTAAGCGCAGGGCCGCGCTTAGTAACCCAATGTTTACCCTGGTTACCATCGTTAAAGTAAAAAAAAAAAAAACACTACATACTTACCTACCGCTGTCTGTCCCCGGCGCTCTGCTTCTCTGCTCTGGCTGTGAGCACAGCGGCCGGAAAAAATATATAGATCGTATGTTAAAATTATGTCTGCTGTAATGCAAAATGAAGCACAAACTGGCAAAAAAATGGCTAGTTACTAACCCCTTCCAGACAGGGCGATTTTCTGTGTTTTTTTTCCTCCCCTTCTTCCAAAAGCCATAACTTTTTTATTGTTCCATCCACATCACCATATGAGGGCTTGTTTTTTGAGGGATGAGTTGTTGTTTTAAATGACTTCACTCATCACGCATTTTAACATATGATCTACTGGAAGGTGGGAATTGTTTTCTCATTATGCAGTTTATTGATTGTGTTAATTTATTTTAGATTTTAATAGATTGGACTTTTATGAATGCAACTATGCCAAATATGTGGCTTTTGGGGCGAGGGGGGTTATTTCTTTATTTTACGGGGGAAAGTGGGGTGACAAACTTATTTTTTCACACACACTCTTTACTGTATTTGTTAGTGGCTTCTCCTAGACATAGAAATACCACAGGTACAGGCTGCCTTTCACAGGAGTACCATCATGACGGGCATGGGGGCTTCAGCAGACCCCCGGCTGTCATGACAAACTATCAGTGCCTCACAATTGTGACATGGGTATGTCAACGGGAGCATAGAATGAAGCACCCCCTGCTGGTGCACATTAATTGCTGCTGTCACAGATCGACCGATCAGGTTAACAGTCATTGGTGGAGCGGAGATTGGCGAGGCCACATAAAAGTAAGGGACACAACATTGGACATACCAGTAAGACATATGTAGGTAAGAGGTTAAGGCCCTTTCAAACAAGTTCATTTAGGTCACGTGGTTAGTAAAAAAAAAAAAAAACAAGAAAAAAAAAAAAAAAAAACAATGATACAAATATATGGCTTACCTGCCGGAATCTCTTTTTTATTTCATCATCTGTCACTTCTGGATCAATCTGTAATACCTACAAAATGAGAACACTATTAAATTTAGGGGCAATGCAATTTATCCATTTAGCCATTAGGCTAATAAAAATGAACAAAAAACATAACATACAAAATGAGTGTGTAGCTGCTAAGGTCAGGACAGCGTGTCAGCAGTGTAAATAGTGGTTTGCGGTAATGCTCAGGGTAATGCTAATTCTCCCAAACTCCTCATACCATGCACTGTCCTCCCTCCCCCACTGCAGCTAGCTCACTCTCTGACTTTGAACCTGTCACAGAAGTAGTAATCAGGCTCCTTGCATCTGCTTGCCCGACCACTTGCACCAGTGACCCCATTCCGTCACATCTCCTCCAGTCCCTTTCCCTTGCTGTCACCGCTCACCTAAGAAAAATATTCAACCTCTCTCTCTTCCGATATCTTTCCCTCCTCATTTAAGCATGCCATCATACATCCATTACTTAAAAAACCATCCCTCGTTCAAAACTGTGCCGCTAACTATAGACATGTCTCTAATCTTCCCTTCATCTCTAAACTCCTGGAACGCGTGATCCACTCCTGTCTTATTCTCCTGTCTTATTCACTATCTCTCAGATAACTCTCTTCTAGACCCTCTACAATCTGGTTTCCGCTCTTTACACACTACTGAAACAGCCCTCATTAACCCCTTCCCGACTTGTGACACAGCGTATGCGTCGTAAGTCGGTGCCAATCCGACCTGTGATGCATATGCTGCGTCACAGAATGATGGCGTTCCTGCAGATCGGGTGAAAGGGTTAACTCAAATTTCACCCGACCTGCAGGGACAGGGGGAGTGGTACTTCAGACCAGGGGGGATTGGCTGTTGAAAGTGAAACAGCCCATCAGAATAATTTGTAATATTTCACCAATGAAACCAGTAAAATATTACAATACAGCCACGGCTGATGCTGCAATAACATCGGCCATGGCTGGAGACCCCGATCCACCCCTGCCACCGACTGACAGTGGTAATCTGCCGCCGTCAGCCCTCCTCTCCCCTCCGTCCTGTCCTCGGCCCCCCCGCCCCCCCCCCCCCCCCCGTCCTCCACCCCCCAGTTGTCCGATCCCACCCCCCTGTACCTCCCGAGTCCCGGCGGTCTTCCAAAATGGCGGGCGCATGCATAGTGCGCCCGCCGAATCGGTCTGGCAGATTCATTAGTTCCCGAGGTACATTTTGATCACTGTGATAGGTCCTATCACAGTGATCAAAATTAAAAAAAAAAAATAGTAAATATCACCCCCACAGGTAGGGAACATTATAAAATAAAGAATATATATTTATTTTTATTTTTCCACTAGGGTTAGAATTAGGGTTGGAATTGGGGTTGGAATTGGGGTTAGGGTTGGAATTAGGGTATGTGCACACGGTGCAGAATTGGCTGCGGATCCGCAGCAGATTGGCCGCTGCGGATTCGCAGCAGTTTTCCATGCGTTGTACAGTACCATGTAAACCTATCTCAAACCAAATCTGCTGTGTGTGTGTGTGCAGTGGACTATGTATAGATTTACTGTGTCACTGGCAATAATAATAATAATCTTTATTTTTAAATAGCGCTAACATATTCCGCAGCGCTTTACACTCATTATCATGGCTGTCCCCAATGGGGCTCACAATCTAAATTCCCTATCAGTATGTCTTTGGAATGTGGGAGGAAACCGGAGTGCCCGGAGGAAACCCACGCAAACACGGAGAGAACATACAAACTCTTTGCAGATGTTGTCCTTGGTGGGATTCGAACCCAGGACTCCAGCGCTGCACGGCTGCAGTGCTAACCACTGCGCCACCGTGCTGCCCTCACGGTATAGGTGCACTCAGGAGAAATTGCCCAACAAATTTTAGGATCCATTTTATCCTGTTGCCCATGTGTAAATGAAAAAATTGAGGCTTTGAGGCTAACAGAAAATTTTTGTGAAAAAAAAGTACTTTTTAGTTTTTACGGATCAATTTGTGAAGCACCTGGGGGTTTAAAGTGCTCACTATGCATCTAGATAAGTTCCTTGGGGGGGTCTAGTTTCCAAAATGGGGTCACTTGTGGGGGGAGCTCCAATCTTTAGGCACACAGGGGCTCTCCCAACGCTACATGGTGTCCGCTCCTTCCTTTCCGAGCCCTGCCGTGCGCCCAAATAGTGGTTCCCCCAACATACAGGGTTTCAGCGTACTCAGGACAAATTGGATAACAACTCTCGGGGTCCACTTTCTCCTTTTACCCAAGGTTACTTACTGGTAGCCGGTTTTTCCGGAGCCCATGACAGCACACATGAGAGAGGGGATCCGTCCAGTCTGGACAGGAAACCTACTGAAATAAAAGGGCGGTACCTCTCCCTCGCTTCAGTTGGATTTCAGAGCATGAGAGGCCCCCTTGGTTAGTTCACATGGTAATCTACCACCACATTATAATAATAATAAAAAACACCCAACTAAAAGTGCACACCAAAGGGTGAAAAAAGGGAGGGAATATACAGGTGCTGTCATGGGCTACGGAAAAACCGGCTACCAGTAAGTAACCTTGGTGTTTTCCCGTCTCCCATGATAGCACACGAGAGATTTTTGGAGAAAGGAACACCTTAGGGAGGGACCACCGCTTGCAGCACCCTTCTACCAAAGGTAAGATCAGTAGAGGAAGATAAATTCAGTCGGTAGTGTTTAAAGAAGGTAGACGGTGAGGACCAGGTAGCGGCCTTACATATCTGATCAATCGATACCTCTGCTTTTTCAGCCCAGGAAGTAGCCACGGACCTGGTGGAGTGAGCCTTGATGCCATCAGCGATCGGAACGCCACATGCAGCATAGAATAAGCTAATGGCCTCCCTAATCCATCTGACAATAGTACTTTTGGACACCCCATGACCTTTCCTGCTACCCTGGAACGCTACAAATAGAGACTGATCTTTCCTCCACTGACTAGTTACGGATATGTACTGTAACATAGATCTTCTTACATCAAGAGTGTGAAACCTCTCCTCGCCTGGATTTTTAGGATTTACACAAAATGAGGGTAAAACAATCTCCTGATTTCAATGAAATTTAAGAACTACTTTAGGTACATAAGCCGGATCTGGTTTTAGAATCACCCTGTCATCATATATCTGAGTGTATGGAGGACAAACGGACAGGGCTTGTAAGTCACTCACTCTACGTGTGGATGTCAAAGCTACCAATAGCACTGTTTTTAGAGTGAGAAATTTTATCGATAACTCTTGCAAAGGCTCAAAGGGACTTTTAGTTAGGGCATCTAACACCAGATTTAAATCCCAGGGAGGAATTTTCTGAATTACAACAGGTCTAGACCTACTGCATGATTTAATGAAACGGGCTACCCACTTGTTGGAGGCTAGATTACAATGATATAAAGCTCCTAATGCTGACACCTGAACTTTAAGCGTATTAGTAGCCAATCCCAGCTGTAAGCCTGCTTGCAGAAACTCTAAAATAGCACCCACAGGAGCCTCGTCTGACAAAGGTTGTCCTAAAAACTCAAGAAACCTCTTCCATGTACTACCATAAATTCTTGATGTAATCGGCTTCCTACTTCTCAAACAGGGTGGAGATTAGCCCTGACGAGAATCCCTGTCGGCTTAGTAATGCCCTCTCAAATTCCAGGCTGCCAGATGGAAGCCCTTCACTTGAGAGTGGCATACTGGACCCTGGGTAAGCAGGTCCGAAACCTCCGGTAGGATCCATGGATCGGTTACTGACATTTGCCTTAGAAGAGAAAACCATGGTCTCTTCGGCCAAAATCCTGATCCTCCTTACCACTACCGGAATCTTCCTTACCACATCCTGATCTTCCTTACCACTACCGGAATTAATGCTATTGGTGGAAACACGTAAGCGAGGCTGAATTCCCACGGTATTCGGAGGGCATCTACTGCAACCGGGTTCCCCCTCGGGTCTAACGAGCAGAACCTCTCCACCTTCCTGTTGTGAAGCGTGGCAAACAAGTCTATTACCGGCTCACCCCAGGCCTGCACTATTTGATGGAACACCCTGGGATTCAGCGACCATTCTCCCTGTCTTAGCTTTTTGCGACTTAAGTAGTCCGCCTTCGTGTTTTCGACCCCCTTTATGTGCAAAGCTGTAAGGGACAGAAGGTGAGATTCTGCTAACTGAAGAAGCACCGATGTTGCCCTCATGAGTGAAAGGGACCTTGTTCCCCGCTGATGATTGATATAGGCTACTACCGCGTAATTGTCGGACATCACTCTGGTATGACAACCCTGAAGGATTGGAAGGAAATGTCTTACTGCCCTTTCTACAGCCCATAACTCTTTTATATTGGATGTCTGATGTTTTTCTGTATGGGACCAGGATCCCTGTATGGAAAGGGTCCCTAGATGTGCACCCCATCCTGTACCACTCGCGTCCGTTGTGATTACGTCTTCTATCGGAGTTAGCCACTGAACCCCTGAGCTCAGCTCAAGTGATCCCTTACTGACCACCAGACTAGGGAATCTCTGACGCGTATCGAGAGGTGAATTTTTCCCTCCAAACGCCCTTCTAACAACCTTTGTGTTGACAGGACCTCCCACTGTAATTGCCTCAGGTGAAACTGTGCCCAATTTACAGTGGGAATACAGGATGTTAGTGACCCTAGCAGGGACATCGCCTTTCTTAGTGTCATTACAGGCTGATGTATCGCCAGTTCCACAAGATTTTGTATCTTGGATATTTTGTTCTCCGGCAGGAGACAGAGTTGACGCGTGGAGTCCAGAACCAACCCCAGGAAGGACTGAACTTTCTCTGGTGTTAACCTCGATTTGGCGACATTTATTTCCCAACCTAACACTGCTAGGGTCGTAGTCACTTCTTCTATTTGTGCAAGACAGTGATCCACTGATCTGCCTATTACAAGGCAGTCGTCTAGGTACGGAACGATGACTATGTCCCGGGAACGGAGGAAGGACATGACCTCTGACATTAATTTTGTAAATATTCTTGGCGCTATCGATAGACCAAATGGAAGGGCAGCGTACTGGTAGTGTTTGAGTTGCCCTTGGACAAACACTGCTACCCTCAGAAATTTTTGATAGTCCCGATGAATTGGGACATGGTAGTAAGTGGCTTTTAAGTCTATAGCTGCCATGAAGCAGTCCGGGAAAAGCATCTTTATCGCTGAGCTTACCGACTCCATTTTGAAGGAGTAATTACTGATCGATTGAGTTTTCTTAAATTGACATTAGTCCTTAGTGAGCCATCTGGTTTTCGTATCAAAAAGAGAGGGGAATAAAACCCTTCTCCCTTTTCTTCCCTTGGAACCTCTACTAGGACCTTTTTTAGAACTAGCCCCAATACCTTTGTTTCCAGAGCTAGATGTTCCTCTGGAAGTTTTCTGCGTGGTGTCAACACAAAAGTCTGTCGAGGTGGATGAATAAATTTTATTTTTAGTCCTTCGCTGACAACATTTAACGCCCAATGACTGGGGGAAATACTTAACCAGGCGTGAAGAAAGAAAGAGAGTCTTCCCCCTACTTCTGGCTTGGCGTCATTGGGAGGGCTTTTTCGTGGATGTGGAGGGGCCCTTAAACATGTACCCAGATCCTTTTCTATCTCTATAGTCCCAGTTCCTTCTATCTCCCGGAGGGCGACCTCTATTGAATCTTCCTCTCCGAAAATAATGCCTTCTGATATCCACTGGAAAGCGAGGAAAACCTTTTTTCTTGTCGCCTGCTTTTTCTAAAATGTCCTCCAGCTTTTGACCAAAGAGGAATTTACCGTCACACGGAATGGAACAGAGTCTATTTTTTGAGGGTAAGTCCCCTGGGCACCCCTTTAACCACAAGGCACGTCTTGCCGCGTTAGACAATCCCGCTGCCCTAGCTGCTAGCCTTACAGAGTCTGCTGAGGAATCCGCTATAAAGGCTGCCGCCCCTTGTGCCATTACTATATTGGCTAGGACCTCTTCTCTCGGCACTTTAGATTTCAGCTGATCCTCGATTTGTTGCAGCCAAACAATAAGGGAGCGGGCAACATGTTCCAGCTATTGCCGGTTTTAGACCTCCTGCGGCTGCTTCCCAGGTATGTTTTAAAAAAGCATCCGCTTTTTTATCTAAAGGGTCTCTTAGGACGCCTGAATCATCCAAGGGTAGGGATGACCTTTTAGATGACCTAGCCACCGCACCATCAATTTTAGGGGCTTTATCCCATATTTCTGAATCCTTTTCCTCAAAAGGATATTGTCTCTTAGAAGCTGAGGGAAGACTACCAGACTTCTCAGGCTTCTTCCACTCTTTCTATAAGGGTCTTAACTTTAGTATTTACTGGGAAGGTACACTTCCTCTTCTCCTCCAAACCGCCAAACATAATGTCCTCTACCGATCTGGACTCTCTCATCCTTAAGGCCCATTGTAGCCCTTACAGATTTTACCAGTTTATCTGTATTCTCAGTTAGGAAGCATGGTCGGCCCCCCAACATCGCTATCTGAAGAGGAGCCAGAGAACACAGAAGAGGACTTATCTTTGATGAAAAGCACAGCAAACAGGAAAGACCAAAAAGGGATGTGAATCCTCCAAAAACAATGGACAACTGGCACTGACTAAAGGATCAAGCAGGACTAAATAGCTGAGTCCAAATTGCAAAAAGTGAACACACCTGATAAATGCTGTGATCCAAAGACAGTAGCACTACCACTCATAACCACCGGAGGGAGCCCAAGAGCAGAATTCACAACACCGCTGACACTCAAGGGTACCGGATTTTGAGGCTGATCTGGAGTACGGATAACGTCCCTCCTAGAAGCTGAGGAGTCCTGCGACTTTCGATCCGGACGACTGCCGCTTCTCCTCCTAGTATGCTGGTGAGCAGACATGGCACCTGGTAAGATCTCTTGCTGCTGCTGCTGCTGCTGTGGTGATGACTGATGTGAGCGCTGCTCCATACAATCCTACATAGCGGAGCTCTGTAGATTGAGCGCTCTTCCTGTGGACTCACCCCCTTTTCAAGGGTGATCCACACTGCTCACCGCCTCATCCGGTAAAAACATTGCTCCTCCCCCACCTCTGCGCCCACCAGGAGACCGCCAGAAGGTCCCTGAGATTCGGCAGCGTTGTGTATGGGCGCCGCCATCTTGGATCCGGCGTGCAGCAGTGACGTCACGCAGGCACGCTCATTCCCAGCGTGCCCTGCGCGCAACTCCTGCCGCGCACCCGGAAGCTAGGCCAGGGCCGAAGGCAGCAGCAGAGGGGGCAGAGAGCGGCGTGGCAGCCGCAGAAGAGCCACAGGACTCCAGACTGCGCTGCCTAACGCCCGCACGTGCGCAAAGGCCCCAGGACCTGCGAACGGCGCTTCCACAACCTGAAGGCTGGCATACAGGCATCCTGCCTGTTCTTCCAGTGCCGGGACAGGAGTGGGTGAGTCTTCAAAACCGCCGTGATTTCAGCACTAGGGTTCCCATCAGGACAGGAAACCCAACTGAAGCGAGGGAGAGGTACGGCCCTTTTATTTCAGTAGGTTTCCTGTCCTGACTGGGCGGATCCCCTCTCTCATGTGTGCTGTCATGGGAGACGGGAAAAGATCATTTTTGTGACTAAAAAGTTAAATGTTAATTTTTCCTTCCATGTTGCTTCTGTTGCTGTGAAACACCTGAAGGGTTAATAAACTTCTTGAATGTGGTTTTGAGTACCTCGAGGGGTGCAGTTTTTAGAATGGTGTCACTTTTGGGTATTTTCAGCCATACAGACCCCTCAAAGTGACTTCAAATGTGAGGTGGTCCCTAAAATAAATGGTTTTGTAAATTTTGTTGTAAAAATGAGAAATCGCTGGTAAAATTTTAACCCTTATAACTTCCTAACAAAAAAAATTTTTTGTTTCCAAAATTGTGCTGCTGTAAAGTAGACATGTGGGAAATGTTATTTATTAACTATATTGTGTCACTTAACTCTCTGGCTTCACAGAATTTTAAATTCAAGATTTGAAAACTGAAATTTTCAAAATTTTTGCCAAATTTCTGATTTTTTAACAAATAAACGCAAAAATTATCGACCTAAATTTACTACTAACATGAAGCCCAATATGTCACGAAAAAAAAATCTCAGAATTGCTAGGGTCCGTTGAAGAGTTTCTGAGTTATTACCTCATAAAGGGACACTGGTCAGAATTGCAAAAAATGGCCAGGTCATTTAAGTCAAAATAGGCTGGGTCATGAAGGGGTGAAAGTCTCTAATGATCTACTAACAGCTAAATCTAATGGTCACTACTCCCTGCAGCATTCGACACTGTGGATCATCAGCTCCTCCGCACTATGCTACACTCCATCGGCCTCAAGGACACCTTTCTCTCCTGGTTCTCCTCCTATCTCTCTGACCGCTCCTTCACTGTATCTTTTCCTGGTTCTTCCTCCTCTCACCTACCCCTTACTGTTGGGGTTCCACAAAGATCGGTTCTAGGCCCCCTCCTCTTCTATTTGTATACCGCCACTATTGGACAATCAGTAGATTTGGGTAATACTAGTGACGGTCTTACCGCTGTCTCTAACATCATGTGCTCCCTCTATCTGAAACCGAACCTGTCAAAAACTGAACTCCTTGTGTTTTCTTCTTCTACTAATGTGCCTATGCCTGATGTCACGAATCGGAGGTGACCTTTGGCCAGCACACGGCAATCACATGTGCAGGGGGGCTTATCTTAGTTATCCCTCCACTGCTAGAATGTGGTGAAAACACAAACAAGGCTACTGACCTATCAATTTAACGCAGGGGCTTATTTTACTTATCCCACTGCTGCTACAATATGTCACGAACTGCAGGGATTTATGTATATCCCGCTTTCCAGTTCCGCTTCGGAACTTGCAGCTCACCGGCGCTCCCCTTACCCTCAGGTCAGTCAGGGAACTACGCCTGGGATAATTAGTCGCTGGACAGGCCGCTTCACTGTGGAATGGCTAGCAGGCACGCTGCAGCGAGGAATTCTAAATGCTCAGGCCGCAGTCAGACAATAGCTTATAAAACCCCATTCTGTTGCTGCCAGCTGTACCCACCTAGCCCAGAACACACTTCGCTGCCACGAGCTCAGATTTCTCCCAGATAGGGGTTTGAGCCAACCCAATCTAGTAGCGTAATTAACTTCAGAGGACTTAAGGTACGTTTAGAGCAAGGAAAACAAAGCTAGTAAATATTATAACTTTAACTCCAAAAAGATTAGGCAGTGTTTTACAAAAGGTATATAAAGATTTTAAAATATGAGACAATTTAAAGTATGTACAGCGATTATTAAAAAAAAAAAAAAAACAGGAATTAAAAGGAAGATAAAACTAACATTTGCTTAGATCATTTCAGCTAACCATGCTGGTAGGCGGAGCCATATATCCCAGTTCATCAGGGAGTCCTGCTGCAGTGAGGACCCAGGCAAGAATGAAGGCAGGGATGAGTGCAGTGACTTATACTTGCAGGCTTGTGACATCACTAAAGGGGGTTGAGTTACCCTCCCCCCCCCCCTTTCCTCAGAGTTACAGATTTGTTAGCGATACCTATAATTCTCAGAACTTGGCTTCAGAATCTAGCAGAGTAACGGCACACCCACCATTCATCTTATATTAAAATTAGCTTCCTAAAGAATCTAAAGTCGGTCTAGCTAATCCACTCTGTTTAGGAGAAATCCATTTCTCTGGTTCTCTTGTTGCCAGACTCCAGCAAGAGGCCCCGTTGTGAAGCTATATTAAATCACATTCCGAATATGTGTCCATCATTTTTCTATCATTGATTGGGCCCGAAATACGCCTTTTTTTCTATCGCCCATATCTACAAAGGAAAGCACCATTACTTCCAAGCAACATGCCCGCTGTTTTGGGGTCATACTTGATTCCGAGCTTTCATTCACCCCCACATCCGATCATTGGCTCGATCTTGTTATCTGCACCTGAAAAACATTTCTAGAATTCGTCCTTTTCTTACTTTCGACTCTGCAAAAACTCTCACTGTTTCCCTTATTCATTCTCGTCTGGACTATTGTAACTCTCTACTAATCGGCCTCCCTCTTACCAAACTCTTCCCTCTCCAATCTATCCTGAATGCTGCAGCCAGGATCATATTCCTCACCAATCGTTATACCGATGTCTCTACCTTGTGCCAGTCATTACACAGGTTACCCATCCACTCCAGAATTCAGTACAAAACTATTACCCTCATCCATAAAGCACTCCATGGCTCAGCACCACCCTACATCTCCTCCATGGTCTCAGTCTACCACCCTACCCGTGATCTCCGTTCTGCTAATGAGCTGAGGTTAAGATCTCAATAATCAGAACCTCCCACTCCTGTCTCCACGACTTTTCACGTGCTGCGCCAATTCTTTGGAATGCAGTACCCAGGTTAATTCGATTAATCCCCAATCCCCACAGTTTTAAGCGTGCCCTAAAAATGCATTTGTTCAGACTGGCCTACCGCCTTAACACATTGACCTAACTATCCCTGTGTTGCCCATTCAAAATTTTTACCGCAACCAGGTTCCTCGTATCATGTTCTCACATGCTTTATGCATCATTACATACTTAGGCTGATAACCGGTTCATGCAGCTTTACATGAACACCCGATTCTTACACTTTGGCTGGTCCGAACAACGAAACCAATTGTCACAGTGCCTTGCGAAAGTATTTGAAGAAGCAAGATAAGTGAAAGCAGTCAGAGGAGAGCGCAGAGGAATCGACACAGGGAAGGGGAGATAAAAGGGAGTTGTCGAGCACCACCGCAGCTCCAGCTGAATACCTCCAAAGGAGGATAAGAGTGCGTGTCAAACAGAAATCAGTCCCAGGAGCGCTGAGGGAAACTCAGACAACATATGTCGTTTGCCACAACGCGTTTCGACGGTAAACACCGTCTTCTTCAGGTGAGAGTTTATCTCCCACCTGAAGAAGACGGTGTTTACCGTCGAAACGCGTTGTGGCAAACGACATATGTTGGCTGAGTTTCCTTCAGCGCTCCTGGGACTGATTTCTGTTTGACACTTGCGAAAGTATTTGGCTCCCTGGAACTTTTCAACCTTTTCCCACATATCATGCTTCAAACATAAAGATACCAAGTGTAAATTTTTGGTGAAGAATCAACAAGTGGAACACAGTTGTGAAGTTGAACAAACTTATTGGTTATTTTAAATTTTTGTAGAAATTCAAAAACTGAAAAGTGGGGCGTGCAATATTATTCGGCCCCTTTACTTTCAGTGCAACAAACTCACTCCAGAAGTCTCTGAATGATCCAATGTTGTCCTAAATGCCTAATTATGATACCTTTGTGTAATCAAGTCTCCGTATAAATGCACCTGTCTGTGATAGTCTCAGGGTTCTGTTTGAAGCACAGAGAGCATCATGAAGACCAAGGAACACAACAGGCAGGTCCATGATGCTGTTGTGGATAAGTTTAAATCCAGATTTGGATACAAAATGATTTCCAAAACTTTAAACATGCCAAAGAGCACTGTGCAAGTGATCATATTGAAATAGAAGGAGTATCATACCACTGCAAATCTACCAAGACCCGGCCATCCCTCTAAACTTTCATCTCAAACAAGGAGAAGACTGGTCAGAGATGCAGCCAAGAGGCCCATGATCACTCTGGATGAACTGCAGAGATCTACACCTGAGGTGGGACAGTCTGTCCATAGGACAACAATCAGTGGTACACTGCACAAATCTGGCCTTTATGGAAGAGTGGCAAGAAGAAAGCCATTTCTCAAAAATATCCATAAAAAGTGTTTAAAGTTTGCAACAAGCCACCTGGGAGACACAACAAGCATGTGGAAGAAGGTGCACTGGTCAGTTGAACCCAAAATCAAATTTTTTGGCAACAATGCCAAATGATATGTTTGGCGTAAAGGCAACACAGCTCATCACCCTGAACACACCATCCCCACTGTCAAACATGGTGGTGACAGCATCATGGTTTGGGCCTGCTTTTCTTCAGCAGGGGCAGGGAAGATGGTTAAAATTGATGGGAAGGTGAATGGAGCCAAATACAGGACCATTGTTGAAGAAAACCTGTTGGAGTCTACAAAAGATCTGAGACTGGGACGAAGATTTGGCTTCCAACAAGACAATGATCCCAAACATAAAGCAAAATCTACAATGGAATGGTTCACAAATAAACGTATCCAGGTGTTAGAATGGCCAAGTCAAAGTCCAGACCTCAATCCAATCGAGAATCTGTGGAAAGAGTTGAAAACTGCTGTTCACAAACGATCTCCATCAAACCTCAATGAGCTACAGCTGTTTGCCAATGAAGAATGGGCAAGACTTTCAGTCTCTCGATGTAAAAAACTGATAGAGACATACCCCAAGCGACTTGCAGCTGTAATCGCAACAAAAGGTGGCGCAACAAAGTATTAAGTTAAAGGGGCTGAATAATATTGCACGCCCCACTTTTCAGTTTTTGAATTTCCACAAAAATTTTAAATAACCAATAAATTTCGTTCAACTTCACAATTGTGTTCCACTAGTTGATTCCTCACCAAAAATTTACATTTGGTATATTTATGTTTGAAGTATGATATGTGGGAAAAGGTTGACACGTTCCAGGGGGCTGAATACTCTCGCAAGGCACTGTACCATCCACCTTTTGTGTCTCCCCTTTTCCTCAGATTGTAAACTTGCGAGCAGGGCCCTCGTTCCTCAGATCTCACCTTCGGGTTAAGGGTGCTGCAGGCTGTGGTCCCTCCCTAAAATGGCTTACATCTCTGTAAATCTCTTGTGGTGCTGTCATGGGAGTCCGAATAAAGCATTAAGCTACTTACCGGTAGCCGCATTTTTCGGAGGCCCATGACAGCACCCTTAGTAATATTTTTTTACAGATGACACTGGCTTCGGCGATCAAAGTGACAAGTGATGGTGAGTATGTACTCTGTTATATGTACTGTATGTCTATATGTATGTATTGTATATATGTGTTGTATGGTGTATGTTGCATGTTGTATGGTGCATGTCACATGTTGTCGCATGCTGTCCGATGTTGTTGCATGATGCATGTTGCATGTCATCGCACGTTGCATGTCGCATGTTGCGCGTTGCATGTCGCATGTCGTCGCATGTTGCATGTCGCATGTAGCTTGTTGCATGTTGTCGCATGTTGCATGTCACATTTCGCATGTCGTCGCACGTAGCTTGTTGCATGTTGTCGCATGTTGCATGTCACATGTTGTCGCATGTCGTCGCGTGTTCCATGTTGTCGCATGTCGTCGCGTGTTCCATGTTGTCGCATGTTGTAGCATGCTGTCGCGTGTCGCATGTTGTAGCATGCTGTCGCATGTCGCATGTTGTAGCATGCTGTTGCATGTTGTAGCATGTCGTCGCATGTTGCATGGTGCCGCATGTTGCATGTCGCCGCATATAGCATGTCGTTGCATGTTGCATTTCGTCGCATGTTGCCGCATGTCGTAGCATGTTGTTGCATGTTGCATGTTGTCGCATGTTGCATGCCGCATGTTGCTGCATGTTTCATATAACATGTTGTGTTTTGCATGTCGCATGTGGTATGTTGCATGTGGTATATTGCATGTCACATGTAGTATGTTGCATGTCACATGTGGTAGGTTGCAAGTCGTATATTGCAGGGTGTATGTCACAGTGTGTATGTTGTAGGGTGTATGTCGCAGGGTGTATGTTGTAGGGTGTATGTTGTATGTAATCTGCTCTTAGATAGATGAGATAGATAAATACATAGAAAGATGGAATAAGAAAGTTAGAAGGAATACCATAGATAGAATGAGATAGATAGCTGTCAAGAGATAGAGAGATAGATAGATAGGCGATTTTGTTACAAAACGTACGCTAGCAGTTCTGGATGAATAAAAGTTTACCGGCGTCCAGGACAACACAATTTGCATATCCAGACTTCCGGGGCACACAGGTTACAGTGGAAAACCGCGCATGCGCAATGATGTATTGTATACTTTGCCAACAGTTGGGCAATACATACTGCGCATGCACTAGTGCCTAATGCACTGCGCAACTGCAAAAAATGAGCGCGATCTGTGCTATTCACAGATCGAGTTATATCTGACACGCCGAGGAACGGGGGGAGAAACAGCGATTTGGCAACGCCCATCGGACCGGACCGGGGTGATTGACAGCCGAAAACGGCAAGTTTACTAAGGTATTTTGGCAGCAAAGGTGGGGAATCAGGGGATAATAAAGGCACTATTGTAAAGCACAGCTCAGGCCCTACTGAACGCTATTTTTAGCTCATAATGAAAAAAACGGGGTGACAGGTTCCCTTTAACAGAAATTTATCCTGAGGAATTTTCTGAAAAACAAACTTTAGTCCTGATTCAATAATATTTAGGACCCATGGGCTACTGGAAATATTTTGTCAAGCCGGATAGAAGGCCAAAAGCCTGCCTCCCACCCGGTCCAGCAGTCATTGTGGCTTTCTGTTGTCCCGAAAGGAGTTGAACATATAACCTCTACCCTTCTTCCTATTGGTGTCATATCTGGACCTTTCTCTATTAGTTCTTGTACGGTCGAACCATCTTCTATTAGTACCCCGTCTGTAGGAGGGTCTCTCTAAGTAAGGGAAACATTTCTTACTATCACCTGCTCCCTCCAATAGTTCATCTAGAACTGACCCAAACAAATGCGCCCCCTCACACGGAATACTGCACACTTTTGATCTGAATCCTCCCAAATAAAAAAAGTGCAAAAAAGACAATATTAAAAAAAATATTTATTGAAAGTAATACAAAGTATAATAAAATAATATATACACAAAATATAGCTAATAGGAGCACAAATAATAATATTAGACACCCAAATAATATATTAAAGAAAATAATAACCTACACTCAAATGTGATATGTCCCAGCACTATTCATAAAAAATAAAAAATGAAATTCACCAATAATAAAGGGAATTATTTTATAACTATATCAACGCCACTCAAGAAAGTGCCTAGTGCAACAAAAAAAGTAAAAATTACGAAAATTATTGTGCAAAAATGCAGCTAAAATCAAAACATATATAAAAAGGTACCATATACAATAAAGTGTAACAACCACAATAAAAAATATATAAAATATAAAAAATAAAAAATTGAATAATCCAACTTTTACTATATGTGGTGTACCAATACAAACAAAATTTTTTGCAATAGTGCTAATGAATTTGTGCGAAAAAAGATTTTTTTTAGTATAACTGTGCAACAAAAGTGCAACAGTGCTAATATAAATATAAATTTTGCAAAAATGCAATGGCGCTGTCGATCTCACATTAGGTCAAAGTAGCAAAAAAGGTTTTATAATTTATATGAAATTGAAGCACAAAAAAACATATATAACTAAGGTGCAATGTAGGCGCTCTACAGGGCGCCGCCATATTTACAGCCGCGGCCTCAACTGCGCATGCGCCGCGCGTCATCGATCCTCGCCAGCAGACGCTCACCAGGGCCCGCCTCTTTCCTGTGCGTCATTCACAACGCGCCCTGCTGTGCCAAGAACGCCGACCGCGCCACCACACCCGCGCTACACACCCGGTTCCGGCCGGAAGAGAACGCTACCGCATAGTCCCGGAGGATAGGGCCTCCCACATTATATGCACCTGTACCTGCGGCGATGGGACACCCAAAGTCAGCACTCCCCCTGAAGGCTACTTTTTCCTGCTGCTGCCTACCCCCACAGCCCTCTGTGGTGTGACACCTGCAGGACTCCGATCAACACCGAGGAAGGGGAGCTCCCGCCTCCTGAACCGGTTTGCCGGGTCTGGGCACAGTCATCTATCTTCACCTTTCTTCTTAAGGTATGTCTGCAGGGTCCCGTCAGGGACAGGAAACCAACTGAAGCGGGAGAGAGAGGTGCTGCCCTTTTATGTCTGTAGGTTTCCTGTCGCTGAAGGGCGGATCCCCTCTCTCGTTAGTGCTGTCATGGCGACTGAATAAATCTAAGATTTGAGGAATATCAGGTTCTTGTTTAAGGGGTATTGGGCCTGTACAATATGAACAGAATTTCTTCCAGACTTTAAGATATATGGCTGAAGTGACTGTCTTTCTACTCATTTGTAAGGTAGATATGACTGACTCAGAGGCCTTTCGATTTTAGAATTTCTTTATCAGGATCCAGGCTGAAAGCCGTAGGAACTCTAGATTGTGATGAACAAGAGGGCCCTGTGTCAGGAGATTTCGTTGTAGTGGTAGAAGAATTGGATCTTCTAACGCCATCCGTTTCAGTACTGGGAACCAGCTCCTCCTGGGCCAGTATGGCACTATTAGAATAACGATCGTCTGACTCTCTTGAATCTTTTGTAGAACTCTCGGAATTAAGGGCAGTGGAGGGAAGGCATATGCCAGTTTCATATCCCAATCCTGGGCTAAGGCGTACACTGCTGTCGGGTTGTCTCCTGGATTCAGCGAAAAGAAGCGTCTTGTTTTTTACTTTATCCTTGAAGCGAATAAATCTATCTCTGGGAAACCCCAGGCATCGGTAAGATGTAAAAAGACTTCTTAATGACCCACTCTGTGGGTTCGATTTTCTTCCTGCTGAGAAAATCTGCTACTTGGTTCCTTTCGCCTTTTAAATGTACCGCCGTCAAGGATCTTACGTTGACTTCTGCCAAGGAGAATATTATGTCTGTTAGGTCTTGAAGATGACGATGTCTCGGACCTCCTTGATGTAGGATGAAGGAGACTGTAGTTGAATTGTCGGAGAATATTCTGACATGAAGGTTGTTGAGCTGTTGCTGAGACCTGCTCAGCGCTTCCCAGACTGCTCAGAATTCTCGGAAATTTGATGAGTTGTTTCGTATCCATGAGGGCCATGTCCCCAAGAAGGTTTTCCTGATTTCTGCTTCTAGACTCGACTTTTTCAGGTTTATTATCCATCCCAGGGTTTCTAGAAGCCACAGTGTCTTTTAGACACTGTTCCATCTGCCGCCTTGAGTCTGCCACCAACAACAGGTCGTCCAAATACGGCACTATAAGGATATTTTTTGTCAGTAGAAAGGCCATCGCTTCTGCCATGAGTTTTGTAAAGATTCCTGGAGCTGATAAGAGTCATAATGGCAGACATTGGAATTGGAAATGAAGAATCTTCCCTCGGTCTTTTATAGCAAACCTGAGGTATTTCTGGTGTAGGGGGATGAATGGGCACACGATAATATACACTTTTTAGATCTATTGTACACATTACTGAATCTTTCTTTATTAATGGTATGACAGATCTGATGGTCTCCATTTTGAAGCATTTGTAAAGGACCCACTGGTTCAGTGGTTTTAAGTTTATTATGGTCCGGTACTTGCCTCCTGGCTTTTTTATAGAAAAGAGACTGGAATAGTGGCCCTGGAGTTGTTCCGACAGGGGTGCAGGAACTGGCTTCTACTCGTATAAGTTCTTGTATGTCTTCTAAGAGTCTCTGATGGACCTCGGGAGATTGGCTGCGGGTCAGACAATATCTTCTCGGGGGGGTATCTGAGTAAATTTTATTCTGTATCCTTGAGAGACTGTTTGGAGTATCCAACGGTTTTGGGTAATATTCTGCCATCCTTCTATGAACCGTTGAAGTCTTCCTTCAATGCGCTTGCTGTCATTGTTTACCTGACCTGGTCCATCGGTCGCAAAAGGAGCCTCTACCTCTGCCTCCTTTAGGGTAGCTCCATCTTCCGGTTTTGCCCTTGCCACTATAATCCTGCCTTGGATTAAATCGGGGCCTGCGAAAAACTGGCACTTTCTTTTGTTTCTGTTCTGGAAAGCCCTTCTTATCAGATGCTTTGTCCATTAAATCATGCAATACTGGGCCAAATACATGGAGACCAGAAAATGGGATTTAACAAAGTTTATTGTTAGATTGAGTGTCTCCTGACCATGATCTTAACCATACCGCACGCCTTGCGGCATTAGATAATGCATTGCCCCAGGCTGCAAAATGGACTGACTCCGCCGAGGCATCTGCCATGAAATCTGTTGCCATATTAAATAGTGGTAAGGATTTTAAAATTTCCTCTCGGGGAGTTCTATTTTTTATTTGGGTTTCCAACTCCTCAAGCCAGATACACATTGACCTTGCTACTGAGGTCGCAGCTACATTAGCTTTCATAATTGCTGCTGAAGATTCCCATGATTTTTTAAGGAGGTCCTCCGCTCTTCTGTCCATCGGTTCCTTAAGGTCTGAGGAATCTTCAAATGGGATGGCTGTTTTCTTTGACACTGACTACTGGTATGTCAATTTTCGGAACCGTTTCCGACGTCCAAGTATCCTCAGGATTAAAGGGAAGTCGGAATTTAAAGTCCTTCGGGATTATAAGTTTTTTCCCCACATCTTCCCATTCTTCTAATATCATTGCTGATATGTGATTATTCATGGGGAAGACCCTGTCTCTTCGGGCCCTTAGTCCTCCAAACATCTCGTCTTGGACTGTCATTGGCTCTGTCGATTCTTCCACCTTCATGGTGTTTCGGACTGCCTGTAACAGGGTGTCCGTGTCTTCGGAAGAAAATATCTCTTCCGATCACCGGAAAGAAGTGCAAAGGAGGCTTCACCTTCCGCTGAGTCTAGATCAGAGTAGCCTGAAATTTCTCCTTCCCCAGAGCTCGGATCCATGCTCCATCTAGGTCTTTTAGGGGAGGGAACTTGGGGCGGTTCAGTAGTAGCTATAGTAGCCTGAACCTCTTCTCTGATCATGGTGCGTATATTGTCCAGTAAGGACGATTGCTCCTGTTTGAGCAGTTTGGCGATGCATGATTCGCACAACTTCTTGTCGTATGCGTCTGGAAGTCTTGTGGTGCATAATGGGCACTTATTAGATTTCCTTTTGACCGTTTAGTCGTTTTCTTATCCTAGAAAATATGGAAAGGAAGGTCCTATCTGTATGTAGCCTGGCTAGGAAGATGCTATTGTAGCTCACTCACGTGATCCAAGGGAAATTCGGACTGCACGTCAGGACGACTAGCACTCTCCATCTTACTGGGTCAGTGTGTGCTGTCAGCTGTCTGTCTTAAGTAGTCTGTCTTACCCGGCTTCAAGACATCTGATTCGTCCTCCTTCCGATCACAGCTGCTGCTCATTTGGATCCTTGCTTGCTCTGACAGCGCAATCGCCCCATGGAATGCACGCTGTGTTACTGGATCCTCTGTAGTAACCGCGCCCCTTCCAGGAACGTCAGCCGGCCTGTAATCCTCTGCACCGCCCCCGGAAGTCGTCACCGCGCGACTTCCGGTGTCATGGAGCAGTACAGGAGGGAAACACCGACCTGGCAAGCGGCAGCTTCCCAGCCACCTGCAGTGGCACACCGCATCGCCGGATCAAGCACCGCGGACGTCCGCCCGGAGGGCCCCGCGCAGCAGTTGCGGCCCAGGGTCCTCGGAGGAATGTGGCCGATGTCGGGAGCGCCTGCTCTACTGACCGCTGAGGGACCTCTCGCGGTATCGTGGGCTTACCCCTTGCCCACTGCTCCAACCCCGCTGTAGGAGCCTGAGCCTTCCAGGTAAATAAAATCTTCGCACGTCTCAAGTATGTGCTCCTCTCCTGCGCCTGTCCCTGATAGGGACAGGAAAAACACTGAGGGGTGGAGGTGGAGAGGGGCTATTTAACCTCTTCTGTGTTTCCTGTCCCTATCAAAGATATGAAGGACAACCTCCTGGTGGTGCGGTCAGGAGGGACGTTCTGCGAAAAGGCTGCGGATCTGCAATCAAATCCGCAACGTGTGCACACAGCCTAAGGCTAATAAAAAGCATAAACGCTCCTTTTTTATTTCCCCACTAGATTAGAAACTTGGTTGGTTAGCTAGTCTACTTCAATCTATCCCAATCTAATATCTGCTTCAATCTATCCAAATCTAATAAGAAAGGGTTTATTAACAATGTGTACTAGATTAGGCTTACCTCAAAGGGATTCAAGTTGAAATATGAGGATCCAGGCCGTGTTAGTCTCTCAATTTGCTGCTTTGATGTAAGCACAGAGTCTCGTTTTTCAATTTGCTTTACCTGTGCACGCAAAGAAAGAGAAAAAGCAAAAATTAAATATACTGTATTTCACCTTAAAGAAATTATCTACTTCTTGGAGAACCCCTTCTCATACTCCACCACTTGGCCCCGATAAAGTAAAAAAGCTTATACTCCCGTCCTGTGTCGGCACTGGTGATCCCGGGGCTCCTGTGCAGTTATTATGATACTTGAACCTGGCACCCAATCAGAGCTGGCGTCACTGTCACCGCCTCCGTATGAATCGAACATGAAGAGGAGGTCGGGGATCAGTGGCAGCCCAGACTTCGTCTTCATGTTCAATTCAACAGAAGGCGGGGACAGTGACGCCAGCGCTGATTGGGTGCCAGCCTCAAGTGTTCTAACCACAAAAAATAAAAAAAACCGTAGCATATGCAAATTAGCAAAGTGGTCTGGGAGTGTCAACAACACTTCCCAAGCCTCTGCCTCCCCAGCCTTATTCCCCGCCAAACTCCACCTTCCTTTGCATGACTGACTGCTAATTGGCTCGACTACAGTCAGGGAGCCGTCTGTCAGGCAGAGGAAGGCGGTTCTGAGCAGGGAACAGAGCCAAGGAGGCAGAGGCTTGATCCTACCACAGCACCTAAGCCTCATTTGCATGAGTTAAAATGGCGATTTTTCAGTCAAGGAGCAACATAGAATAAGGTATGCATGGTGTTCTGTCCATTCTAATAAGGACAGTGTGGTTCGTATCAGTGTTTTGATTTTGCTGTGTTATAGCACCATCTAGTGGTGGTTAAATTTATAACCTGTGTTTTAGTTAGAATTAGACTGTTGCATTGTGGGATTGTACCAAGGTATGCTGGGAGAGACTCCATTACTTTTCTGTGTACCCCCTGGGACACACATGCTTATGTGCTGTGCTGGAATCATCTATTTACTTGACATCCTGGTTAATTTTATCCGGTAAGATTGTTACTTCTGTTCTTGTAATATAGTGTTGTACAGAATGTGATTTACTGTATGGCAGCTAGTATTTAGGAAACCTATGATCAGTGACCTACTGGATGCAGTTATATAGAAGTTGCATCATCCTGTATACCTTTCTGTTAGTTGTAAAGTATCAGCTGTGCTATTATTTTACCCAATACTTATCCATATCATTTGTATTCTTAGGCTATGTGCACACATTCAGGATTTCTCGCAGAAAATTCCTGAGAATTCCGGACATTTTCTGCAAGAAATCCGCAAGAAAACCGCATGCGTTTTTGCCACGGTTTTGCCGCGTTTTTGCCGCAGTTTTTTCCGGACACTTCCCAATGCATTTTAGAGTGGGAAATCCGCAAAAAAAACGGAAAATTAATGAACATGCTGCGTTTTTTGCCACGATGCATTTTTTTCGCGGAAAAAAACGCACCATGTGCACAAAACATGCGGAATTCATTCTAAGTGATGGGATGCTTAATGTATGCGGTTTTTTTGCGGTTTTATAGCGTTTTTATCGGGAAAAAACGCGGGAAGAAAAACGCGAAAAAAACGCAACGTGTGCACACAGCCTTATAGCTTTCCCGCGCTCATGTTTACCAATAAACAAGTTAGACCACAGAGAACAGTTTGCTTATTTGGGAGACAGAAGTGGTTTATGCCATATGTCGGATCACACACCGTATCAACGTGTATGAAGACAGAACACACGGTGCTATCATTCAGAAGGCAACATGACAATATAAACAATTTTGGAGGAATTGGATCATTCAGACAAATTTCCTTTAAAGTAGTTATCTCATCAGAAAAGGTGTTTTCTTTACAGATACCAGATAAGGTTCCCCCCTTGTGACTCCAACCTATGTCCCAAAGTAAGGAAATTCTCAAACAGATGAGACAACCCATTTAAGTACATAAAGTTTAATCAACAAATAATATTTTATGAAATTGTTTTGAGCATGCCATTTCTTTCTTAACCCCTTCCCGACCTGTGACACAGCGTATGCGTCATGAAAGTCGGTGCCAATCCGACCTGTGACGCATATGCTGTGTCACAGAAAGATCGCGTCCCTGCAGATCGGGTGAAAGGGTTAACTCCCATTTCACCCGATCTGCAGGGACAGGGGGAGTGGTAGTTTAGCCCAGGGGGGGTGGCTTCACCCCCTCGTGGCTACGATCGCTCTGATTGGCTGTTGAAAGTGAAACTGCCAATCAGAGCGATTTGTAATATTTCACCCATTATAACGGGTGAAATATTACAATCCAGCCATGGCCGATGCTGCAATATCATCGGCCATGGCTGGAAATACTACTTTTTTTTTCCACCAATGTTAGAATAGGGTTAGGGTTAGGGGTAGGGTTAGGGGTAGGGTTAGGGTTAGGGGTAGGGCTAGGGTTAGGGTTAGGGCTAGGGGTAGGGTTAGGGCTAGGGGTAGGGTTAGGGCTAGGGGTAGGGTTTCGGTATGTGCACACGTATTCTGGTCCTCTGCGGATTTTTCCGCTGCGGATTTGATAAATCCGCAGTTCTAAACCGCTGCGGATTTATGGCGGATTTACCGCGTTTTTTTCTGCGCATTTCACTGCGGTTTTACAATTGCGATTTTCTATTTGAGCAGTTGTAAAACCGCTGCGGAATCCGCACAAAGAAGTGACATGCTGCGGAATGTGTACAGCGATTTTTGTTTCCCGTAGGTTTACATTGAACTGTAAACTCATGGGAAACTGCTGCGGATCTGCAGTGTTTTCCGCAGCGTGTGCACATACCTTTAGAATTAGGCTATGTTCACACGGGGCGGATTTGGCTGCGGATTGGCCGCTGCGGATTCGCAGCAGTATTCCATCAGGTTTACATTGCCATGTAAACATGAAAAACCAAATCCGCTGTGCCCATGGTGCAGAAAATACCGCGCGGAAACGCTGCGTTGTATTTTCCGCAGCATGTCAATTCTTTGTGCGGATTCCGCGGCTTTTTACACCTGTTCCTCAATAGGAATCCGCAGGTGAAATCCGCACAAAAAACACTGGAAATCCGCGGAAAATCCGCAGGTAAAACGCAGTGCCTTTTACCCGCGGATTTTTCAAAAATGGTGCGGAAATATCTCACACGAATCCGCAACGTGGGCACATAGCCTTAGGGTTAGGGTTGGAATTAGGGTTGTGGTTAGGGTTGTGATTAGGGTTATGGCTACAGTTGGGATTAGGGTTAGGGGTGTGGGGGGGTTAGTGTTGGAGTTAGAATTGAGGGGTTACCTGTTATGTTTGCTAATGACAGGTGTTATGAAGGCAATCCAGAAACACAGTGTGCTTAGCGATCAGAGCGCACACAGTGATCTGACAAATACCCAAAAATACAAGAACGAGCTCTGAGACGTGGAAACTCTGTAGACTGCACACCTGATCCTATCCTAAACACAACTAAAAGCGGCTGTGGATTGCGCCTAACAACTACCTAGGCAACTCGGCACAGCCTAAGAAACTAGCTAGCCTGAAGATAGAAAAATAGGCCTGACTTGCCCCAGAGAAATTCCCCTAAGGAAAAGGCAGCCCCCCACATATAATGACTGTGAGTAAGATGAAAAGACAAAACGTAGGGATGAAATAGATTCAGCAAAGTGGGGCCCGATATTCTAGGACAGAGCGAGGACAGTAAAGCGAACTTTGCAGTCTACAAAAAACCCTAAAGCAAAACCACGCAAAGGGGGCAAAAAAAAACCACCGTGCCGAACTAACGGCACGGCGGTACACCCTTTGCGTCTCAGAGCTTCCAGCAAAACAAAAGACAAGCTGGAAAGAAAAAAAGCAACAAAAAAGCAAAAAGCACTTAGCTATACAGAGCAGCAGGTCACAGGAACAATCAGGAGAAGCTCAGATCCAACACTGAAACATTGACAAGGAGCAAGGATAGCAGCATCAGGCGGAGTTAAGTAATGAAGCAGTTAACGAGCTCACCAGAACACCTGAGGGAGGAAGCTCAGAAGCTGCAGTACCACTTGTGACCACAGGAGTGAATTCAGCCACAGAATTCACAACAGTTACCACTGTTTAGGCACATCAGGGGGTCTCCAAACGCAACACGGCGCCACCATTGATTCCAGCCAATCTCGTATTCAAAAAGTCAAATGGTGCTCCCTCACTTCCGAGCCCTGAAGTGTGCCCAAACAGTGGTTTACCCCCACATATGGGGTATCAGTGTACTCAGGATAAACTGCGCAACAATTACTGGGGTCCAATTTCTCCTGTTACCCTTGTGAATCTAAAAAAATGATTGCTAAAACATCATTTTTGAGGAAAGAAAAATGATTTTTTATTTTCACGGCTCTGCGTTGTAAACGTCTGTGAAGCACTTGGGGGTTCAAAGTGCTCACCACATATCTAGATAAGTTCCTTGGGGGGTCTAGTTTCTAAAATGGGGTCACTTGTGGGGGGTTTCTACTGTTTAGGCACACCAGGGGCTCTGCAAACGCAATGTGACGCCCGCAAACCATTCCATCAAAGTCTGCATTTCAAAAGTCACTACTTCCCTTCTGAGCCCCGACGTGTGCCCAAACAGTGGTTTACCCCCACACATGGGGTATCAGCGTACTCAGGAGAAACTGGACAACAACTATTGGGGTCCAATTTCTCCTGTTACCCTTGGGAAAATAAAAAATTCTGGGCTAAATAATTATTTTTGAGAAAAGAAAACGTATTTATTATTTTCACGGCTCTGCATTATAAACTTCTATGAAGCACTTGGGGGTTCAAAGTGCTCACCACACATCTAGATAAGTTCCTTTGGGGGTCTAGTTTCCAAAATGGGGTCACTTGTGGGGGGTTTCTACTGTTAAGCCACATCAGGGGCTCTGCAAACGCAACGTGACGCCCACAGAGCATTCCATCAAAGTCTGCATTTCAAAACGTCACTACTTCACTTCCGAGCCCCGGCATGTGCCCAAACAGTGATTTACCCCCACATATGGGGTATCAGCGTACTCAGGAGAAACTGGACAACAACTTTTGGGGTCAAATTTCTCCTGTTACCCTTGGGAAAATAAAAAATTGCAGGCTAAAAGATCATTTTTGAGAAAATATTTTTTTTTTTTATTTTCATGGCTCTGCGTTATAAACTTCTGTGAAGCACTTGGGGGTTCAAAGTCCTCACCACACATCTAGATTAGTTCCTTTGGGGGTCTAGTTTCCAAAATTGGGTCATTTCTGGGGGATCTCCAATGTTTAGGCACACAGGGGCTCTCCAAACGTGACATGGTGTCCGCTAATGATTGGAGCTAATTTTCCATTTAAAAAGCCAAATGGCATGCCATCCCTTCCGAGCCCTGCGCCCAAACAGTGGTTTACCCCCACATATGGGGTATCAGCGTACTCAGGACAAACTGGACAACAATATTTGGGGTCCAATTTCTCCTATTATCCTTGGCAAAATAGGAAATTCCAGGCTAAAAAATCATTTTTGAGGAAAGAAAAATTATTTTTTATTTTCATGGCTCTGCGTTATAAACTTCTGTGAAGCACCTGGGGGTTTAAAGTGCTCAATGTGCATCTAGATAAGTTCCTTGGGGGGTCTAGTTTCCAAAATGGGGTCACTTGTGGGGGAGCTCCAATGTTTAGGCACACAGGGGCTCTCCAAACGCGACATGGTGTCCGCTAACAATTGGAGCTAATTTTCCATTCAAAAAGTCAAATGGCGCGCCTTCCCTTCCGAGCCCTGCCGAGTGCCCAAACAGTGGTTTACCCCCACATATGAGGTATCGGCGTACTCGGGAGAAATTGCCCAACAAATTTTATGATCCATTTTATCCTACTGCCCATGTGAAAATGAAAAAATTGAGGCTAAAAGAATTTTTTTGTGAAAAAAAAAGTACTTTTTCATTTTTACGGATCAATTTGTGAAGCACCTGGGGGTTCAAAGTGCTCACTATGCATCTAGATAAGTTCCTTGGGGCGTCTAGTTTCCAAAATGGGGTCACTTGTGGGGGAGCTCCAATTTTTAGGCACACGGGTGCTCTCCAAACGTGACATGGTGTCCGCTAAAGAGTGGAGCCAATTTTTGATTCAAAAAGTCAAATGGCGCGCCTTCCCTTCCAAGCCCTGCCGTGCGCCCAAACAGTGGTTTACCCCCACATATGAGGTATCAGCGTACTCAGGACAAATTGGACAACAACTTTCGTGGTTCAGTTTCTCCTTTTACCATTGGGAAAATAAAAAAATTGTTGCTAAAAGATAATTTTTGTGACTAAAAAGTTAAATGTTCATTTTTTCCTTCCTTGTTGCTTCTGCTGCTGTGAAGCACCTGAAGGGTTAATAAACTTCTTGAATGTGGTTTTGAGTACCTTGAGGGGTGCAGTTTTTAGAATGGTGTCACTTTTGGGTATTTTCAGCCATATAGACCCCTCAAACTGACTTCAAATGTGAGGTGGTCCCTAAAAAAAATGGTTTTGTAAATTTCGTTGTAAAAATTACAAATCGCTGGTCAAATTTTAACCCTTATAACTTCCTAGCAAAAAAAATTTTGTTTCCAAAATTGTGCTGATGTAAAGTAAACATGTGGGAAATGTTATTTATTAACTATTTTGTGTCACATATCTCTCTGGTTTAACAGAATAAAAATTCAAAATGTGAAAATTGCGAAATTTTCAAAATTTTCGCCAAATTTCCGTTTTTATCACAAATAAACGCAGAATTTATTGACCTAAATTTACCACTAACATGAAGCCCAATATGTCACGAAAAAACAATCTCAGAACCGCTAGGATCCGTTGAAGCGTTCCTGAGTTATTACCTCATAAAGGGACACTGGTCAGAATTGCAAAAAACGGCAAGGTCTTTAAGGTCAAAATAGGCTGGGTCATGAAGGGGTTAATCCCCATCACCTCCTGAAATGAAGCAGCTACCTGCAGCTATAGTGGTGAACAGCACATAACTGCTGAGTAGCCGACCTACTGGAACAGCGGCTACAGAGGAAATGAAATATGCTCTCTCTGATGTCACTCCCTTCCAATATCGGGGCTGTGCAGGGAGCAGTTACACTCACTACCACACTGAGTGACAAAGAGAATGTGTGTGAAGGGCAGGCTTTCAATCCAAGTGCAGAAGACTGAATGTGCCGTGCACTCCTTATGTAGTGATTGGTGACTGTACAGCTCCCTGCACTGCCCATGACTGGAAGTGGCTACAGGGAGAACATAACTTCATGTTCGCCCTGTTTCCAGTAAGGCCTCTTTCACACTTACGTCTTTGAGCTCCCGTCACAATCCGTTGATTTTTGAAAAAACAGGATCCAGCAAATGTTTCTGCTAGATCCTGTTTTTTCTCATAGACTTGTGTTAGCGATGGATTGTGACGGATGGCCTTGTGTTTCATCCATCGTGCACTGGATCCGTCGGAAAATTTCTGTCCGTCGGGCGGAGAAAACGTACAGAAGAACGTTTTTTTCTGCACGCCGGAAAATCGCTCAGCGACAGATCCTGCGCTGCCCGTCGTTGGCTATAATTGAAGCCTATGGACGCAGGATCTGTCGCTGACTGTGAAAAGCAGGAATCCAACGACTCTTGCCGTCTTTTAAAACTGAGCATGCGCGGAAGTATTTCCCGTAAGGGAAATTCTCTCTCGTTCGCCCTCTCTCTCTTTTTACTATTGATGCTGCCTATGCAGCATCAATGGTAACAAGATATAATGTTAAAAGTAAAAAAAAAATTTTTTTTTTAAATCGCAATATTCTTACCTTCTGGCGTCCCGCGCAGCGTTCCCGATGCTCCCGGCAGCTGGCATTCCCAGTAATGCATTGCGAAATGACCGCGACGTCATCAGAGGTCATTGCACGCAAGGCATTACTGGGAACGGCAGCTGCCGGGAGCATCGGTAACACTGCGTGGGACGCCGGAAGGTAAGAATATTGCAAATTTTTGTAATTATTTTAAACCTGGGTTCTGTTGTGTATGCGTTTTTGCATCGGAAAAACGCTGTGAAGACGCATACACAACAGGTGAACATAGCCTTGACGGGACCGACAAAAAAAGGGGCCCAGTGCACCCGTTTTTTTACAATCTGCACAGGATGCGTCTTTTCAACATTTTGACGGATCCTGTGCATATTGTAAAAACGGAAGTGTGAAAGAAGCCTAAGCAGACAAGCATGATTGAATCAAATCTGCAGATAGAAAGTTGTTGGTTTTTGCAGTGTCAGGTTCACTTTAAATTCCTCAAACTTAATCCCTCACCATTTTAGGATCTGTCCACCATTCCCAAATAAGAAAATTTGCAGATTTTTTGGCAGCTAAGGGATTGCAAATATTGTTTTCAGTCTACACAATCTTCCATGTGCATAAGGGGTCTGCGTAATTCAGAAACCCTTCTATATACCCCATTTAGATTGTGAGCCCCAACGGGGACAGCGATGATCATGTGTGCAAACTGTAAAGCGCTGCGGAATATGTTAGCGCTATATAAAAATAAAGATTATTATTATTATATACCCCAATAGGACACATTGATGCCATAGAGGAGGAAAGAGAAGGACTATCCAGCATAAAAATGACAATACACAAATCTGGCCTCCTTTTCTTGTGGCATAATAGGTTTCAGAAGGAGGAATGAGTACAACAACTGGTGCATTTCGGATAAATTATGCTCAGAAGTCCAGAACATGTGATCAGTCTTGTACATTAGTTATGCTAATATTCATTTAAAACTCGTTCATTATTGCAATTGTGTCTTTGTCAGACCTTTTATGTGGATACTAGATGGTGGCCCGATTCTAACGCATCAGGTATTCTAGTATATGTATGTAGTTTATTTATGAAGATGGTTGAATAAAGCAATGAATACACGGGATTCGGCCGGCCGGGCGTGACCAATTAGCGAAGCGTGGTTCAAATCCCACGCAAATTCGCAGCCAGACTGCGTGTGTCGCTGATTGGGCGCGGCCAGCCGCGCCCAATCAGTGAAGCCAGGGTGAGCTTTAGGTTTTTGAGGGCCCCGGGCGAAAGAGTCTCACAGCCCACGCAGTGCATAACACAGCCCACGCAGTGCATAACACAGCCCACGCAGTGCATAACACAGCCCACGCAGTGCATAACACAGCCCACGCAGTGCATAACACAGCCCACGCAGTGCATAACACAGCCCACGCAGTGCATAACACAGCCCACGCAGTGCATAACACAGCCCACGCAGTGCATAACACAGCCCACGCAGTGCATAACACAGCCCACGCAGTGCATAACACAGCCCACGCAGTGCATAACACAGCCCACGCAGTGCATAACACAGCCCACGCAGTGCATAACACAGCCCACGCAGTGCATAACACAGCCCACGCAGTGCATAACACAGCCCACGCAGTGCATAACACAGCCCACGCAGTGCATAACACAGCCCACGCAGTGCATAACACAGCCCACGCAGTGCATAACACAGCCCACGCAGTGCATAACACAGCCCACGCAGTGCATAACACAGCCCACGCAGTGCATAACACAGCCCACGCAGTGCATAACACAGCCCACGCAGTGCATAACACAGCCCACGCAGTACATAACACAGCCCACGCAGTACATAACACAGCCCACGCAGTACATAACACAGCCCACGCAGTACATAACACAGCCCACGCAGTACATAACACAGCCCACGCAGTACATAACACAGCCCACGCAGTACATAACACAGCCCACGCAGTACATAACACAGCCCACGGAGTACATAACACAGCCCACGTAGTATATAACACAGCCCACGTAGTATATAACACAGCCCACGTAGTATATAACACAGCCCACGTGATATATAACACAGCCCACATAGTATATAACACAGCCCACATAGTATATAACACAGCCCACATAGTATATAACACAGCCCACATAGTATATAACACAGCCCACATAGTATATAGCAATGTGGGCACCATATTCCTGTTAAAAAAAGAATTAAAATAAAAAAATAGTTATATACTTACCTTCCGGCGGCCCCCGGATCCAGCCCAGGCCTTTAGCGATGCTCCGTTCCCAGTAATGCCTTGCGGCAATAACCCGTGATAATGTAGCGGTCTCGCGAGACCGCTACGTCATCTTGGGTCATTGCCGCAATGCATTCTTGGGACTGGAGCGTCGCGAGGAGCGGGAAAGGCTGCCGCAGGACGCCGGAAGGTGAGAATAATGGGGTTTTTTTATTAGTATTTTTAACATATGTTTTTACTATTGATGCTGCATAGGCAGCATCAATAGTAAAAAGTTGCTCACACTTACAGGGTTAATAGCGCTAATGTACTGTGTTACACCGCGTTATGTATATACTTACCTTGTCCCATATGAGAATTTTTTGCCCTCTGGAATTTAGGTGGGAAGTACCCGAGTTGATGTTTTTTCTATATACCTATGAATTTGTTATTATATTTACTTTGTGACTGATTGACTTCTATGGTTGTGAGTTGTTTACATCAGACCCAATGGGAAGATCTAACTTGTAGAATGTTCATGCCCTTGTCAGTTTGTAATTGCTAAGCATCTTGAGGCTGGGCAGATATTAGTATGGTAGACTGGAATATATATGGTCAAATTATGTCTCTTTGAGACCCTTTTTGACATAATGATCTTTCATTTGGTATTTATTCTGCTATGTTCCGGTTGTGTCTGATGTTGCATATGTTCGGGTTTTTTTTGCATGTACATGCATTTATTGTGTTGAACAAACTGATTATATGAATTACATCTAATCCTTTTAGAAGTATGTAGATATGTTCGTCTTTTGTTTACATCAGACTTTACACGTGCTGCGCCGATTCTTTGGAATGCACTACCTAGGTTAATACGATTAATCCCCAATCCACACAGTTTTAAGCGTACCCTAAAAACTCATTTGTTCAGACTGGCCTACCGCCTCAATGCATTAACCTAACGATCCCTGTGTGGCCTATTTATAATAAAAAAAATAAAAAAAAGGTTCCTCGCATCATGTTCTCATACACTTTATGCAGTATTAGCCCTCTGTGTCTGTACTGCTACATACTGGTTCATGCAGCTTTACATGAACACCTGAGCCTTACACTATAGCTGGTCCGAATAACTAAAGCAATTGTTACCATCCACCTCTCGTGTCTCCCCTTTTCCTCATAGTTTGTAAGCTTGCGAGCAGGGCCCTCACTCCTCCTGGTATCTATTTTGAACTGTGATTTCTGTTATGCTGTAATGTCTATTGTCTGTACAAGTCCCCTCTATAATTTGTAAAGCGCTGCGGAATATGTTGGCGCTATATAAATAAAAATTATTATTATATTATTATCAGACCCAACGGGAAGATCTAACTTGTAGAAGGTTTATGCCCCTTGTCAGTTTGTAATTGCTAAGCAGCTTGAGGCTGGGCAGATATCAGTATGGGAGACTGGTATATATATGGTCAGTTTATGTCTCTTTGACCTAATGATCATTTATTTGGTATTTATTCTGCTATGTTCTGGTTGTGTCTGATGTTGCATGTTTTTTTGCATGTACATACATTTATTGTGTTGAACAAACTGATTACATGAATTCCACTTAGTTCTTTTATAACTGTATATAGATATGTAGGTTGTTTTTTCCATTTGTATAACATTTTGGATTTTTTGTACCCTGAGCACACCCTCGATTCAGTAGCTATACGGCCGGAATAAGTGATATACTAAGTTTGCTATTGTGGCTCCGGGGGATTTGTGCGGAGTCTTCGGATTGGGACATGCGCAATGAGTGTCTTTAGGTACTTAGACACCATCGACCGGGAAGGACTTTGGATGACATGCGCAATGTCTTCACCTGAGGATCGCAGGCCGGAGTTAACTTGGACATGCGCAGTTTGGCCAGCTGTGTGCTCACCGGAGGACTGATTCAGCTACGCACATGATGGAACTCACGATTCACAGCTGCACCGATGTCGCCTATCAATGTTTGATGGATGCGGTCTGGACACTGCGAGGGGACATGCACACTGGTGTGTGCTGTATGTTGAGGTGTAACGGCTGCCGTGACTGGCTTGGGAACTAAAAGGGCGTGCCTGTGGGGGTGGTTATCGCCATGGGGACTATAATGCTGTGTACTGATTGGTGGTATTTCTTTGTTTACAATCCAGGGATGGGAGCTCTAATCTGATGTGGTTTACTCATAAGAGCGATCAGAGCTATTAACTGCCTATTATATGAAGGGCCATTGTGGTAATGAGTATGGGACTGTTTTTAATAATTTTGTATGTGTGTTAAGGTTATAATGTTTTTTTCATTTTTTTTTCACTTTTGTATTGACACCCTGTTGGTGCTATGGTAATTGGTGGGAGGGGTTATCTATATACATAATTGTCTAAGGGGTACTTCCGTCTGTCTGTCCTTCTGTCACGGATATTCATTGGTCGTGGCCTCTGTCTATCATGGAAATCCAAGTCACTGATTGGTCGCCGCAAAACAGCCACGACCAATCAGCGACGGGCACAGTCCGGAAGAAAATGGCCGCTCCATACTCCCCGCAGTCAGTGTCCCCGGCGCTCCGCTCCCCGCAGTCAGTGTCCCCGGCGCTCAGCTCCCCGCAGTCAGTGTCCCCGGCGCTCCGCTCCCCGCAGTCAGTGTCCCCGGCGCCCGCTCCATACTCCCCTCCGGTCACCACTAACACAGGGTTAATGCTGGCGGTAACGCATTCCGTTACAGCCGCTATTAACCCTGTGTGTCCCCAACCTTTTACTATTGATGCTGCCTATGTGGCATCAATAGTAAAAGAAAGTAATGTTAAAAATAGTACAAAAACAAAAAACCTGCTATACTCACCCTCCGTTGTCCGCTGACCCGCTCGCGCCTGCCGCCATCTTTCTTTCCCAGCGATGCTTTGCGAAATTACCCATAAGACCTAGCGGTCTCGCGAGACTGCTAAGTCATATGGGTAATTTCGCAAAGCATCCTGGGAACGCAAGATGGCGGCAGCCGCGCGCCCATCTGCACAGCGCCGTTGGATCCCAGGAAGCGGAGAGACGGGACGCTGAGGAGCAGCGACAAGAATGGTGAGTACGTTCAACTACAAAGGGCCCTCGGATCGTTAGGTGAGTATGTTTATTTTTTATTTTTTTAACCTGTCACATACTTGGCTCGGTAATATAGTATGTCACTGGGCAATATCCTACGTGGCTCTGTGCTGTATACTACAAGGCTGGGCAATATACTACGTCGATGTGCAATATACTACGTGGCTCTGTGCTGTATACTACGTGGCTCTGTGCTGTATACTACGTGGCTGAGCAATATACTACGTAACTGGGCAATATACTAAGTCGCTGGGCAATATACTACGTGACTGGGCAATATACTACGTGGCTCTGTGCTGAATACTACGTCGCTGGGCAATATACTACGTGACTGGGCAATATACTACGTGGACATGCATATTCTAGAATACCCGATGCGTTAGAATCGGACCACCATCTAGTGTGTATATACTGGTGGTTAGAACGCTGTATATTGAGCTTGATAAAGGTCTGTTATTATTATTATTATTATTATTATACATTTTTATAGCGCCATTTATTCCATGGCGCTTTACATGTGAATACGGGGCAAATATAGACAATTACATTAACCATGACCGAAACGTCGCTACAGGAGGCAGAATAAATGTAAGCTTTTAATTTTTCACCATCCATTGTGGCGCTGTCTTTTTGTCCTTTGTGGTTCTATCCTACCACTGGCATCCATATCCTCACTCCATGACACAGACAGTGCCACACCTTTCTACAATGCCACTCTCACATCAGCTATTGACACGGTTGCCCCTCTCATCCATGGCAGAGTGTGACATATCAATAGACAATCCTGGCACAATAACACCACTAAAAAAGCTCCAGCAACTGTCCAGGATTGCAGAGCGGCGTTGGAAGAAAACAGACTTGCAAGACGACTTCACTGCATTCAAACAGGCAACATTCGCTTTTAAATCTGCTCGCACCTCTGCTAAACAGGCCTACTTCACAACCCTCGTATCTTCCCTATCCTACAACCCCGAACAGTTATTCAAAACCTTTAACTCCCTCCTCCGCCCCCCACTGCCCCCTCCAACCTCTTTCATCTAGCTGAGGACTTTGCCACACACTTTAAAAATAAGATAAACCAAACAAGGCAAGTCTTCATTGTTCAACCACCACAACCCCTTTGTATACCAGACCAATGCCCAAACCCCATAACCTCCCTCTCCAACATCACTGAAGGGGGGGCTTAACTGTCTCCTCTCCAAATCGCACCTCACAACCTGCGTGCTCGACCCCATCCCATCTCCTCCCCTCCCCCACCACCACACTTATCCCATCCCTAACCCACCTCTTCAACCTATCACTAACCTCTGGCACCTTCCCTTCTGCTTTCAAACATTCCACAATCGCGCCTATCCTTAAAAATCCAATTATTGATCCAACTGCTATGTCCAGCTATCGCCAATATCGCTGCTCCTATTCGCATCCAAACTCCTGGAGCAGCACGTCCATGCCGAACTTTCCTCCCACCTCTCATCTAACTTGCTCTTTGACAATCTACAATCTGGTTTCCGCCCCATCACTCAACTGAGACTGCCCTGACCAAAATCACTAACAACCTACTTACAGCCATGCTAATGGACAATGCTCTGTACTCCTCCTTCTAGACCTGTCCTCTGCTTTCGACACAGTTGACCACTGCCTCCTACTACAGATCCTCACCTCTTTGGCATCAAAGACCTCGCCCTATCCTGGATCTCCTCGTACCTTTCCAACCGCACATTGAGCATCTCCCACTCCCACACTACCTCCTCATCCCACCCTCTCTCTGTTGGAGTCCCCCAAGGCTCTGTTCTAGGACCCCTACTCTTCTCAAGCTATACACTTGGCCTGGGACAACTCATAAAGTCCCATGGATTCCAGTACCACCTTTATGCTGATGACACTCAGATCTACCTTTCTGGCCCAGACGTCACCTCTCTGCTGTCCAGAATCCCGGAGTGTCTATCAGCCATATCCTCCTTCTTCTCTTCTCGCTTCCTCAAACTCAATGTGGACAAATCTGAACTCATCATCTTTTCTCCATCTCATAGATCTTCCTTATCTCACCTATCTATCACTATTAACAACATCACACTTTCCCCCGTACCGGAGGTCCGCTGCCTCGGAGTAACCATTGACTCTGCCCTGTCCTTCAAACTGCATATCCAAGCTCTTTCCACCTTCTGTCGCCTCCAGCTCAAAAATATCTCCAGAATCCGTCCTTTCCTCAACTGTCAATCTATTAAAATGCTTGTGCATGCCATCATCATCTCCCGCCTTAACTACTGCAACATCCTTTTCTGCAGCTCCCTGCTAACACCCTTGCACCTCTCCAGTCTATCCTTAAAGGGAACCTGTCACCCCGTTTTTTCAGATTGAGATAAAAATACTGTTAAATAGGGCCTGAGGTGTGCGTTACAATAGTGTATGTAGTGTACCCTGATTCCCCACCTATGCTGCGAAATACATTACCAAAGTCGCCGTTTTCGCCTGTCAATCAGGCTGGTCAGGTCGGCGTGGTGACATCGCTGTTTCTTCCCCAGCTTTCCGTTGGTGGCGTAGTGGTGTGCGCATGTTCAAGTTCCGAATCCACTGCGCGCAGGTGAAGAAAAAGCGCGCGATCTGCGCTATTACCCTTGTCATCAGTGGGGGCGGCCATCTTCCTGAGGCCGCGCGTGCGCAGATGGAGTGCTCTGCTGCATGGGGCTTCAGGAAAATGGCCGCGGGATGCCGCGAGTGCGCAGATGGAGATCGCGGCGGCCATTTTCCTGAAGCCGAGATGCAAACTTGGCACTTGGACATGCGCACACCACTACGCCACCAACGGAAAGCTGGGGAAGAAACAGCAATGTCACCACGCCCACCTGACCAGCCTGATTGACAGGCGAAAACGGCGACTTTGGTAATGTATTTCGCAGCATAGGTGGGGAATTAGGGTACACTACATACACTATAGTAACGCACAGCGCAGGCCCTATTTAACAGTATTTTTATCTCAATCTGAAAAAACGGGGTGACAGGTTCCCTTTAACTCTGCTGCCTGACTAATCCATCTCTCTCCTCGCTACTCCTCTGCTTCCCCCCTCTGCAAATCTCTTCACTGGCTCCCATTCCCTCAGCGTATCCAGTTCAAATTACTAATACTGACCTACAAAGCCATCCACAACCTGTCTCCTCCATATATCTCTGAACTAATCTCTCGATATCTTCCCTCACGTGATCTCCGCTCCTCCCAAGACCTCCTTCTCTCCTCCACACTTATTCACTCCTCATCCAACCGCCTCCAAGACTTCTCCAGAATATCCCCATCCTCTGGAATTCTTTGCCCCAACACGTCCGGTTATCAACCCCATTCGGATCCTTCAGACGAAACCTGAAAACCCATCTCTTCAGGAAAGCTTAAAGCCTGCACTGACCCTGCTGCCGCCTCACCAACACCGGAGCTACCGCCTCACCAACACCGGAGCTACCGCCTCACCAACACCGGAGCTACCGCCTCACCAACACCGGAGCTACCGCCTCACCAACACCGGAGCTCCTGCAACCCTCAACCTACTGTCTCCTTCCCCATAAACCTGTAGAATGTAAGCCCGCAAGGGCAGGGTCCTCGCCCCTCTGTATCAGTCCGTCATTGTTAGTTTGCTTACTGTATGTGATATTTGTAACTTGTATGTAACCCCTTCTCATGTACAGCACCATGGAATCAATGGTGCTATATAAATTAATAATACCCACCATTATTTCTGCCTGCCGCCATTATTTCTGCCCACCATTTACAAAACCATTCTTGTGTACATTAAAAAGAGTTTCCCTTTAAATAATCTTAAAATGATCCTCATTAAAAAGTGGTGGTGATGTGCCATCACTTTATAGGTGGTCCAACCTCTGGGACCCCAGTCCAATGAGGAAAAACAAATTGGCTGCCGCGCTGCCTTTATCAGGGTAGATCAGGCCAGTCGGACCCCAACTAATTGTAAGGGGTGCCCCAGTATCATGGACGCCCCCCCACAGGGCAGGCTTTACACCTGTACAATCAGGCAGGGCATCTCACTGTGTAACACACGGACAGTGGCCGTGCAGTAACCATGGTCACCCCCGAAATGAGACCACGCGCCCTTATAACGCGACCGTTACGTCACCTCTGTATAAAACGTGGAAAACGCGTCATCCTCCGCTGCAGACAGGCCATCAGCCGCCATGTTACTGCCGAGCATGAAATCTCGCGAGATCACGGCCGCCTGGAAATGATTCGCGTGAGTGAGGGGAATACGTGCAGTGGGCGGAATCTTCACTTCCGGGTCACTGATGTTCCCAACATGTCGTGACGTTTCCGCACAGCGCGGGTGATGACCACAGCTGTACGGACACTGTGGAGAGAAGCCCGGAGCGCCTTCCACTGCCAATCACTGCGCAGGACAACGGCAATGACCCAGCGCAGCTTTCTTCCCCACCTGCAGATGGCGCTGTGACACAATGAGAACAGCACAACTACAGCTCCCAGAAGCCTGTGCGGTCGTGTGTAGGGTTCGGCACGTCGCTGTGGTGTACTTCTAGGCTCCTATAACAGCAGGTTACTTCATGTTCCTCTTTTACAAAGCCGTGGACCCTTACACGGTTTATTTCCCCCTCAGGACCGGACTGGGACAGAAAAGCAGCAGTGTCAGCACAAACCCCACCAGCCCACATACTTAACCCCTTCACGACCTTGCCCTTTTCTGCTTTTGCGTTTTCGTTTTTCACTCCCCTCCTTCCCAGAGCCATGGGCTTGGTTTTTGCAGGACAAGTTGTACTTTTCAACGACATCATTGGTTTTAGCATGTCGTGTACTAGAAAACGGGAAAAAAATTCCAAGTGCGGTGAAATTTCTCTTTTACTAGGTTTACTAAATGCTAAAACTAACCTGCCATTATGATTCTCCAGGTCATTACGAGTTCATTGACGCCAAACATGTCTAGGTTATGTTTTATCTAAGTGGTAAAAAAAAATCCAAACTTTGCTAAACAAAAAAATATAATTGCGCAATTTTCCTTTACCCGTAGCGTCTCCATTTTTTGTGATCCGGGGTCGGGTGAGGGCTTATTTTTTGCGTGCCAAGCTGGTGTTTTTAATACTTTTGTGCAGATACGTTTTTTTGATCGCCCGTTATTATATTTTAACCCCTCTGTGACCTTAGACGTACTATCCCGTCGAGGTGCCCTGGGCTTATCTGACCCTGGACGGGATAGTACGTCATAGCCGATCGGCCGCGCTCACGGGGGGAGCGCGGCCGATCGCGGCCGGGTGTCAGCTGCTTATCGCAGCTGACATCCGGCACTATGTGCCAGGAGCGGTCACGGACCGCCCCCGGCACATTAACCCCTGGCACACCGCGATCAAAGATGATCGCGATGTGCCGGCGGTGCAGGGAAGCACCGCGCAGGGAGGGGGCTCCCTGCGGGCTTCCCTGAGCCCCCCGCAGCAACGCGATGTGATCGCGTTGCTGCGAGGGTCTCCTCACCTCCCTCCCTGCTCGAGCCTCGGATCCAAGATGGCCGCGGATCCGGGTCCTGCAGGGAGGGAGGTGGCTTCACAGAGCCTGCTTAGAGCAGGCACTGTGAAGGCTGCAGCGCTGCATGTCAGATCAGTGATCTGACAGAGTGCTGTGCAAACTGTCAGATCACTGATCTGTGATGTCCCCCCCTGGGACAAAGTAAAAAAGTAAAAAAAAAATTTTCCAAATGTGTAAAAAAAAAATAAAAAAAAATATTCCAAAATAATGAAAAAAAAAAAAAATATTATTCCCATAAATACATTTCTTCATCTAAATAAAAAAAAAACAATAAAAGTACACATATTTAGTATCGCCGCGTCCGTAACGACCCGACCTATAAAACTGTCCCACTAGTTAACCCCTTCAGTAAACACCGTAAGAAAAAAAAAAAAAAACGAGGCAAAAAACGCTTTATTATCATACCGCCGAACAAAAAGTGGAATAACACGCGATCAAAAGGACTGATATAAATAACCATGGTACCGCTGAAAGCGTCATATTGTCCCGCAAAAAAAGAGCCGCCATACAGCATCATCAGCAAAAAAATAAAAAAGTTATAGTCCTGAGAATAAAGCGATGCAAAAATAATTATTTTTTCTGTAAAATAGTTTTTATCGTATAAAAGCACCAAACCATAAAAAAATGATATAAATGAGGTATCGCTGTAATCGTACTGACCCGAAGAATAAAACTGATTTATCAATTTTACCAAACGCGGAACGGTATAAACGCCTCCCCCAATAGAAATTCATGAATAGCTGGCTTTTGGTCATTCTTCCTCACAAAAATCGGAATAAAAAGCGATAAAAAAATGTCACGTGCCCAAAAATGTTTTCAATAAAAACGTCAACTCGTCCCGCAAAAAACAAGACCTCACATGACTCTGTGGACCAAAATATGGAAAAATTATAGCTCTCAAAATGTGGTATTGCAAAAAATATTTTTTGCAATAAAAAGGGTCTTTCAGTGTGTGACGGCTGCCAATCATAAAAATCCGCTAAAAAACTCGCTATAAAAGTAAATCAAACCCCCCTTCATCACCCCCTTAGTTAGGGAAAAATAAAAAAAAATGTATTTATTTCCATTTTCCCATTAGGGTTAGGGCTAGGGTTAGGGCTAGGGTTAGGGTTGGGGCTACAGTTAGGGTATGTTCACACGTTCAGGATTTCCATCCTTTTTTTTTCCTGACTGTTTTTTAAAAAACTGCAGCTCTTGGCAGAAAACGCAGGTCCTTTTTTTGGTCCTTTTTTGGTCCGTTTTTGATGCGTTTTTTGATGCGTTTTTTTGATGCAGTTTTCTAGCCAGAGTCTGTGTGTTTTCTAGGAATTTTTTTAGGGTTAAAATGGCTGAAAATACCCTAACCCTACCCCTAACCCTAACCCTACCCCTAACCCTACCCCTAACCCTACCCCTACCCCTATTCTAACCTTAGTGAAAAAAAAAAAAAAAAAAATTCTTTATTTTTTTTATTGTCCCTACCTATGGGGGTGACAAAGGGGGGGGGTGTCATTTACTATTTTTTTATTTTGATCACTGAGATAGGTTATATCTCAGTGATCAAAATGCACTTTGGAACGAATCTGCCGGCCGGCAGATTCGGCGGGCGCACTGCGCATGCGCCCGCCATTTTGCAAGATGGCGGCGCCCAGGGAGAAGACGGCCGGACGGACACCGGGACGCCGGGTGAGTATAAGGGGGGGAGATTAGGGCACGGGGGGGGCATCAGAGCACTGGGGGGGGGGCATCGGAGCACTGGGGGGGGGCATCGGAGCACGGGGGGGCGGGATCGGAACACGGGGGGGGCAGCCACACTCCGCCCACGCACTTCCGCCCGCTCCCCGCACTTCCTGCTGCAGCGGTTCTGCACATCAAACCGCAGTAAAACCCGCAGATATATTTTTGATCTGCGGGTTTTACTGCGGTTTGGACCTCACAATGGAGGTCTATGGGTGCAGAACCGCTGCGGCTCCGGAAAAAGAATTGACATGCTCCTTCTTTTTTCCGGGAGCTATTCAGCGCGTCTTTTTTTTTACAATTTCCGGACCATGTGCACAGTGTGTCCTGTTTTCCATAGGGTACAGTGTACTGTACCCTGCATGGAAAACAGCTGCGGAACCGCAGCGGCAAAACCGCCGCGGTTCCGCGGTAAAAAACGCACTGTGTGAACATGGCCTTAGGGTTGGGGCTAAAGTTAGGGTTAGGGTTTAGATTACATTTACAGTTGGGAATAGGGTTGGGATTAGGGTTAGGGGTGTGTCAGGGTTAGAGGTGTGGTTAGGGTTACCGTTGGAATTAGGGTTAGGGGTGTGTTTAGATTAGGGTTTCAGTTATAATTGGGGGGTTTCCACTGTTTCGGCACATCAGGGGCTCTCCAAACACGACATGGCGTCCGATCTCAATTCCAGCCAATTCTGCGTTGAAAAAGTAAAACAGTGCTCCTTCCCTTCCGAGCTCTCCTGTGTGCCCAAACAGGGGTTTACCCCAACATATGGGGTATCAGCGTACTCAGGACAAATTGGACAACAACTTTTGTGGACCAATTTCTCCTGTTACCCTTGGGAAAATACAAAACTGGGGGCTAAAAAATAATTTTTGTGGGAAAACAAAAAGATTTTTTATTTTCACGGCTCTGCGTTATAAACTGTAGTGAAACACTTGGGGGTTCAAAGTTCTCACAACACATCTAGATAAGTTCATTGAGGGGTCTAGTTTCCAATATGGGGTCACTTGTGGGGGGTTTCTACTGTTTAGGTACATTAGGGGCTCTGCAAACGCAATGTGACGCCTGCAGACCAATTCATCTAAGTCTGCATTCCAAATGATGCTCCTTCCCTTCCGAGCCCTCCCATGCGCCCAAACGGTGGTTCCCCCCCACATATCGGGTATCAGCGTACTCAGGACAAATTGGACAACAACATTTAGGGTCCAATTTCTCCTGCTAACCTTGGAAAAATACAAAACTGGGGGCTAAAATATAATTTTTGTGGAAAAAAAAATATTTTTTATTTGCATGGCTCTGCGTTATAAACTGTAGTGAAATACTTGGGGGTTCAAAGCTCTCACAACACATCAAGATGAGTTCCTTAGGGGGTCTACTTTCCAAAATGGTGTCACTTGTGGGGGGTTTCTACTGTTTAGGTACATTAGGGGCTCTGCAAACGCAATGTGACGCCTGCAGACCATTCCATCTAAGTCTGCATTCCAAATGGCGCTCCTTCCCTTCCGAACCCTCCCATGCGCCCAAACGGTGGTTCCCCCCCACACATGGGGTATCAGCGTACTCAGGACAAATTGGACAACAACTTTTGGGGTCCAATTTCTCCTGTTACCCTAGGGAAAATACAAAACTGGGGGCTAAAAAATAATTTTTGTGGGAAAAAAATTTTGTTTTATTTTTATGGCTCTGCATTATAAACTTCTGTGAAGCCCTTGGTGGGTCAAAGTGCTCACCACACATCCAGATAAGTTCCTTAGGGGGTCTACTTTCCAAAATGGTGTCACTTGTGGGGGGTTTCAATGTTTAGGCACATCAGTGGCTCTCCAAACGCAACATGGCGTCCCATCTCAATTCCTGTCAATTTTGCATTGAAAAGTCAAACGGCGCTCCTTCCCTTCCGAGCTCTCCCATGCGCCCAAACAGTGGTTTACTGCCACATATGGGGTATCAGCGTACTCGGGACAAATTGGACAACAACTTTTGAGGTCCAATTTCTTTTCTTACCCTTGGAAAAATAAAAAATTGGGGGCAAAAATATAATTTTTGTGAAAAAATATGATTTTTTATTTTTACGGTTCTGCATTATAAACTTCTGTGAAGCACTTGGTGGGTCAAAGTGCTCACCACACCTCTAGATAAGTTCCTTAGGGGGTCTACTTTCCAAAATGGTGTCACTTGTGGGGGGTTTCAATGTTTAGGCACATCAGTGGCTCTCCAAACGCAACATGGCGTCCCATCTCAATTTCTGTCAATTTTGCATTGAAAAGTCAAACTGCGCTCCTTCCCTTCCGAGCTCTCCCATGCGCCCAAACAGTGGTTTACTGCCACATATGGGGTATCAGCGTACTCAGGACAAATTGGACAACAACTTTTGAGGTCCAATTTCTTCTCTTACCCTTGGAAAAATAAAAAATTGGGGGCAAAAATATAATTTTTGTGAAAAAATATGATTTTTTATTTTTACGGTTCTGCATTATAAACTTCTGTGAAGCACTTGGTGGGTCAAAGTGCTCACCACACATCCAGATAAGTTCCTTAGGGGGTCTACTTTCCAAAATGGTGTCACTTGTGGGGGGTTTCAATGTTTAGGCACATCAGTGGCTCTCCAAACGCAACATGGCGTCCCATCTCAATTCCTGTCAATTTTGCATTGAAAAGTCAAACTGCGCTCCTTCCCTTCCGAGCTCTCCCATGCGCCCAAACAGTGGTTTACTGCCACATATGGGGTATCGGCGTACTCAGGACAAATTGGACAACAACTTTTTGGGTCCAATTTCTCCTGTTACCCTTGGTAAAATAAAACAAATTGGAGCTGAAGTAAATTTTTTGTGTAAAAAAGTTAAATGTTCATTTTTATTTAAACATTCCAAAAATTCCTATTAAACACCTGAAGGGTTAATAAACTTCTTGAATGTGGTTTTGAGCACCTTGAGGGGTGCAGTTTTTAGAATGGTGTCACACTTGGGCATTTTCTATCATATAGACCCCTCAAAATGACTTCAAATGAGACGTGGTCCCTAAAAAAAAATGGTGTTGTAAAAATGAGAAATTGCTGGTCAACTTTTAACCCTTATAACTCCCTAACAAAAAAAAAAATTGGTTCCAAAATTATGCTGATGTAAAGGAGACATGTGGGAAATGTTACTTATTAAGTATTTTGTGTGACATATCTCTGTGATTTAATTGCATAAAAATTCAAAGTTTGAAAATTGCGAAATTTTCAAAATTTTCGCCAAATTTCCGTTTTTTTCACAAATAAACGCAGGTACTATCAAAGAAATTTTACCACTATCATGAAGTACAATATGTCACGAGAAAACAATGTCAGAATCACCAGGATCCGTTGAAGCGTTTCGGAGTTATAACCTCATAAAGGGACAGTGGTCAGAATTGTAAAAATTGGCCTGGTCATTAACGTGCAAACCACCCTTGGGGGTAAAGGGGTTAATGCAATGTCGCGGCGACCAAAAAAACGTAATTCTGGCGTTTCAAATTTTTTTCTCGCTACGCCATTTAGCGATCAGGTTAATCCTTTTTTTATTGATAGATTGGGCGATTCTGAATGCGGCAATACCAAATATGTGTAGGTTTGATTTTTTTTTATTGTTTTATTTTGAATGGGGTGAAAGGGGGGTGATTTAACCCCTTAGCGACCGCCGATACGCCTTTTAACGGCGGCCGCTAAGGGTACTTAAACCACAGCGCCGTTAATTAACGGCGCTGTGGAAAAAGTGAATAGCGCCCCCCAGAGGCCGATTTTCTCGGGGGTCTCGGCTGCCGGGGGTAGCCGAGACCCCAGAGAACATGATTCGGGGGGTTTTTAACCCACCCCGCATTTGCGATCGCCGGTAATTAACCGTTTACCGGCGATCGCAAAAAAAAAAAAACGCGATCTCTTTTTAATTTCTCTGTCCTCCGATGTGATCGCACATCGGAGGACAGAGAAAAGGGGTCCCAGGTGGCCCCCCAATACTCACCTAGCTCCCCCGATGCTCCTCGTGTCTCCCGGTGGGCGCCGCCATCTTCAAAATGGCGGGCGCAGTGCGCCCGCCGGCCAGCACTGGGAGAATCTTTGGGGTCTCGGCTGCCGGGGGTAGCCGAGACCCCAAAGAGCATGATCGGGGTCGGTTTTACCGACCCCTGTTTTGCGATCGCCGGTAAATAACTGTTTACCGGCGACCGCAAAAAAAAAAAAAAAAAGTAAAGTGTAATTCTCTGTCCTCTGATGTGATCGCACATCAGGGGACAGAGAAATAGGGGGATTCGGGGACCCTACAATACTCACCTGTGTCCCTGGGTCCTCTTGCTGTTCCTCCTGGCCGCCGGCAGAAGAAAATGGCGGGCGCATGCGCAGTGCGCCCGCCATCTGTCTTCATCTGCCGGCCGGCAGGAGAACAGCAGTTGGCGCTAAAATTAGGGGTAGGGTTGGGGCTAAATTTAGGGTTGGGGCTAAATTTAGGGTTGGGGCTAAATTTAGGGTTAGGCTTCTTTCACACTTACGTCGGTACGGGGCCGTCGCAATGCGTCGGCCCGACATACCGACGCACGTTGTGAAAATTGTGCACAACGTGGGCAGCAGCTGTAGTTTTTCAACGCATCCGCTGCCCAATCTATGTCCTGGGGAGGAGGGGGCGGAGTTACGGCCACGCATGCGCGGTCAGAAATGGCGGATGCGACGTACAAAAAAAACGTTTCATTGAACGGTTTTTTGTGCCGACGGTCCGCCAAAACACAACTGATCCAGTGCACGACGGACGCGACGTGTGGCCATCCGTCACGATCCGTCGGCAATACAAGTCTATGGGCAAAAAACGCATCCTGCGGGCACATTTGCAGGATCCGTTTCTTGTCCAAAACGACGGATTGCGACGGAATGCCAAACGACGCAAGTGTGAAAGTAGCCTTAGGGTTGGGGCTAAAGTTAGGGCTAGGGTTGGGGCTAAAGTTAGGGTTAGAGCTGGGATTAGGGTTAGGGTTTGGATTAGGGTTGGTATTAGGGTTAGGGTTGGCATTAGGGTTACGCTTGGGATTAGGGTTAGGTTTGGGATTAGGGTTAAGGTTAGGGTTGTGATTAGGGGTGTATTGGGATTAGGGTTAGGTTTGAGGTTAGGGTTGAGATTAGGATTAGGGGTGTTGGATTTAGGGTTTTGATTAGGGTTATGGTTAGGGTTGACATTAGGGTTGTTTTGGGGTAAGGGTTGTGATTATGGTTAGGGTTAGTGATTAGGATTATGGATCAGGTTGGGATTAGGGTTAGGGGTGTGTTGGGGTTAGGGTTGGAGCTAGAATTGGGGGGTTTCCACTGTTTAGGTACATCAGGGGGTCTCCAAACACGACAGCCAATTTTGCGCTCAAAAAGTCAAATGGTGCTCCCTCCCTTCTGAGCTCTGCCGTGCGCCCAAACAGTGGGTTACCCCCACATGTGGGGCATCAGCGTACTCGGGATAAATTGGACAACAACTTCTGGGGTCCAATTTCTCTTGTTACCCTTGTAAAAATAAAAACTTGGGGGCTACAATATCTTTTTTGTGAAAAAAAAAATATTTTTTATTTTCACGACTCTGCATTCTAAACTTCTGTGAAGCACTTGGGCATTCAAAGTTCTCAACACACATCTAGATAAGTTCCTTAGGGGGTCTAGTTTCCAAAATGGGGTCACTTGTGGGGGGTTACTACAGTTTAGGTACATCAGGGGCTCTGCAATCGCAACATAATGCCCACAGACCATTCTATCAAAGTCTGCATTCCAAAAAGGCGCTCCTTCCCTTCCGAGCTCTGCCGTGCGCCCAAACAGTGGTTTACCCCCACATATGGCGCATCAGCGTACTCGGGATAAATTGGACAACAACTATTGCAGTCCAATTTCTCCTGTTACCCTTGTGAAAATAAAAACTTGGGGGCTACAATATCTTTTTTGTGGAAAAAAAAAATATTTTTTATTTTCACGACTCTGCATTCTAAACTTCTGTGAAGCACTTGGGCATTCAAAGTTCTCACCACACATCTAGATAAGTTCCTTGGGGGGTCTAGTTTCCAAAATGGGGTCACTTGTGGGGGGTTACTACAGTTTAGGTACATCAGGGGCTCTGCAATCGCAACATAATGCCCACAGACCATTCTATCAAAGTCTGCATTCCAAAAAGGCGCTCCTTCCTTCCGAGCTCTGCCGTGCGCCCAAACAGTGGTTTACCCCCACATATGGGGTACCAGCATACTCAGGACAAATTGGACAACAACTTTTGGGGTCCAATTTCTCTTGTTACCCTTGTGAAAATAAAAACTTGGGGGCTAAAAAATCTTTTTTGTGGGAAAAAAAAATATTTTTTATTTTCACGGCTCTACATTATAAACTTCTGTGAAGCACATGGGGGTTCAAAGTGCTCACCACACATCTAGATATGTTCCTTAAGGGGTCTAGTTTCCAAAATGGGGTCACTTGTGGGGGGTTTCCACTGTTTAGGCACATCAGAGGCTCTCCAAACGCGACATGGCGTCCAATCTCAATTCCAGCCAATTCTACATTGAAAAAGTAAAACGGCGCTCCTTCACTTCCAAGCTCTGCGGTGCGCCCAAACAGTGGTTTACCCTCACATATGGGGTATCGACGTATTCAGGAGAAATCGCACAACAACTTTTGTGGTCTAATTTCTCCTGTTACCCTTGTGAAAATAAGAATTTGTGGGCGAAAAGATCATTTTTGTGTAAACAAAAGCGATTTTTTATTTTCACCACTCTACGTTATAAACTTCTGTGAAGCACTTGGGGGTTCAAAGTGCTCACCACACATCTAGATAAGTTCCTTAAGGGGTCTAGTTTCCAAAATGGTGTCACTTGTGGTGAGTTTCCACTGTTTAGGCACATCAGGGGCTCTCTAAACGTGACATGGCGTCCGATCTCAATTCCAGTCAATTCTGCATTGAAAAAGTCAAACGGCGCTCCTTCACTTCTAAGTTCTGCGGTGCGCCCAAAAAGTGGTTTACCCCCACATACCCCAGGGAATGAGGCTAAAAATAGATCAATGATCTATATTTAGCTTCATTTGCGGTGAGGCGCCCTCTGCTGGCTGTTCATAGATCGTGGGAAATTACCTAGAAAGCTCCCTGGGGTTTTGCAGCGAGGAGCAGCCTGCATTAGCGGAACTCCTTGCTGCAAAATGTTTTAACCCCTTCAGAAGGATTTACATCGTTGGACGTTACAGATCTGCGGAGGGTAAGTATATTGTTGGTTTATTATGTTTTTTTACTCACAGAACGAGGGTCTTCAGTGACTGGATTGGGCGTTGAATAAAATACTGCAACAACCATTGTTTTTATTTCATTAAAATAATTTTAAATAATGTGTTTGTGTTTTATTTAACCCTTCACTACAATTGGATTAATAATGGATAGGTGTCATAATTGACGCCTCTCCATTATTAATTAGGCTTAATGTCACCTTACAATAGCAAGGTGGCATTAACCCTTCATTACCCCATATCCCACCGCTACACGGGAATGGGAAGAGAGTGGCCAAGTGCCAGAATAGGCGCATCTTCCAGATGTGCCTTTTCTGGGGTGGCTGGGGGCAGGTGTTTTTAGCCAGGGGGGGGCCAATAACCGTGGACCCTCTCCAGGCTATTAATATCTGCCCTCAGTCACTGGCTTTACTACTCTGGCGGAGAAAATTGCGCGGGAGCCCACGCCAATTTTTTCCGCCATTTAACCCTTTATTTTAAGAGCTAGAACGGCCAAATTTTGCAGATACACACTACTGACATTAGTAGTGTGGAATCTGCAAAAAAAATGGAGAGAAGACATGGTTTACTGTATTTATACATTTTAGTCCAAAAAATCAAGAACACATTCCTATGTACAGATATACAACAAAAGACCTATAGACTATAAAAATCAGGTCCCAGAATGCTAAAGTTCACAAAATAGAAATTTATTATTGACACACAGAATAAAATATTACTTTCATCATTTATAAAGACGTGCCTCCAATCCAATAAACGGCTTTACATGACATGCGGATATATCACAATAAAAGGTATAATAGTTTTACAAGGTAACACTTATCATGATTACTTTACCTTAATCTTATAACTGATGGTTCTATATATGTACCATGAGGGGCCACTAGTGTGTATAGGGGGATCAGTTTGTACCACAGTAAATCATATATACGTAAATCAACTGAAGTTTTTGAACAGTAACCATTAGCCAAAAATCCTAATCCAAATAAACTTCCCCCATGTAGCACCTAAGTGATGCATAAGCCCAATTATGTAAGAATAGGCAACTATGGCTAACCCTCCAACACATATCAAATGGCAACAAAGCCTAAAGCAAAAATAGACATGTCTATCACAGCGTGACTACATGCCCTAATATCTATAACATCCGGAAGGTAAAATACAAATAGTATGCATAATCATGGACAAGGACCATCAGTGACCCTGCTCACAAATCATAATTACCTCCGCACATGTGTCACAGAAAGCCGGTAACCCCTACGCGCGTTTCGATATAGATCTTCGTCTGGGGGCGTGTATAAAAAGAGGAAATGAGGGTCTATTTAAATGAGACCTCAACCAATCACAATAGTGTCCATGAGCATGCGTATTGAGGTACTGGCACCGTCATTGCATCATGCGCCGATGCCCAATGACGTAGACATCACGTATCCACGTTGCCAAGCAACCAACCTGACCCACATGACCGCCGCACTCAACGCCGGCCGCCGCCGCCGGCCCATGTGCCCATGTGCCATGACGCAAATAACAAGCGCCTACGTTACTAAGCAGTGGATGCCGCCGACTGAACCACCATGTGACCATGCTCTACGTGGGGTACTGCAGCTATATTGTGCGCCAAAAATCATTGGTGACGTAGATAATAAGCGCCTATGTTGCTAAGTAACCGGATGGCCGCCAACTAACTAACCAAGTCACCGTAATCTGCGTAAGCGCTGAGGCAAACTGCGCTCATGGTAATTCAATGTAGATGGATATATGCACATGCGCACCAAGTGCTACTGCGTGACCAACAACTAAAGTATGTCCATCACAAATCCAGATCGATATGTGAATGGATTACACCAAGGATAAACACGATTATTCTCAAAATGTGATAATAGCTTAACTACCCATTTGAAACACCAATCACCAGATTGGTAACCACTGAGATTGAGAACTTGTGCCAACATGGCTATGGAGACTCTAACTGCAGCAGGGCCGAGAGAGAGGCAATTGATTCATTGGCCAATCTTGCCGATGTGGTGTTCAAACCCTCGGACAAGGGCGGTAACATAGTAATCTGGCCAAATGCTATGTACGAGAGGCAGGCCCTAAAACTATTAAATGATAAGGAATGCTACCGTAAACTGACAAGTAGTCCCATGCAGTCCTTTCAGCAAGAACTAATTCAAATATTGGAGGATGCTTTTGCTATTGGCATTATCCCGCAGAAATTCCTGGAAATCATTAAAGATATGCACCCACGGCTCCCGACTTTATACTTAATCCCCAAAATTCACAAAGATCCCATAGATCCACCTGGGAGACCAATAATATCTGGTAATGGGGGTTTATGTGAGGTGGTCACTAAAATCATCGACCATTATTTAAAACCTTTGGTGAGCGAATTACCGTCATATATACAGGACACCAACTCAGCGCTTCGTAGAATTGAGGGCATTCAGTTAAATGACAACGCGGTCATGGTAACCGCAGATGTAGAGGCACTGTACACCTCCATACGTCATAAGGATGGTCTCCAGGCTGTACGTTGGTTTTTGGATTCTAGCAATATGGACAAAGATATCGTCCAATTGCTTATGCAATTGTTAGAATACGCGTTAACACATAACATCTTTATCTTCAAAAACAGCACGTACTTGCAACTACAGGGTACGGCAATGGGGGCCAGTTGCGCCCCCTCGTACGCTAATTTATTCCTCGGAGCCTGGGAACGGGAGGTTTTTGTTAGTGAACCTGTACCTCATTCCAGCCAGGTTTCTGGCTGGATGAGGTATATTGATGACATATGGTTCATATGGGAAGGTACGGTGGGAGACTTAACTGCATTTATGAATCTTCTAAATGACAACAAAGTAAATGTTAAACTTACTTTCAAGTTTGGCCGCAAGGTGGAATTCTTGGATCTTTGTGTTAGCACTGATATAAACGGTAATCTTTACACAAATCTTTATAGAAAGCCCACAGCAACTAATGCATTCCTACATGCAACATCGTCCCACCCTCAGGCTACAATCCGAGGGATTCCAGTGGGACAATTCTTGAGAGCTAAAAGAATTTGCACCAACTCGGATGACTTCATTGAGCAGTCACGAGATCTTGCTGATCGCTTTCAGGAAAGAGGATATAGTAGGAGAACAATTAGAAGGGGCTTTGTAAGGGCTAATAAGAGTTCCAGGGCAGATTTGCTATACGGAAACAGTGGACATACCACCCAAAAAGTCGATTCTGACCAGGTCAGATTGATCACCACATTCCATAATAAGTGGCACCAGTTTCGGGAAATTATAAATAAACATTGGGATGTATTGTTCACTGATCCGATTCTAAAAAAAGTTCTACCAAAAAAGCCACAGATAACAGCTAGAAGATCAAAAAATCTCTCAGACACTTTGGTCCATAGTTTTTATGATCCAGCAGGACTAAATAAATCTAAAAAAGTGACCAATGCGGGTTTTTATCCATGTGGTCTATGCAAGGCTTGCTTAAACACTGTCAAAACTAAGAGCTTTACTAATTTTGATGGGACTAAAAATTATGAAATAAGGAAGTATATCACTTGCTCGACCCGAGGAGTCATTTATCACGCCACTTGCCCTTGTGGTAGAATATATGTTGGTCTCACCACCCGTGAGTTGAAAATTCGCATAAGAGAACACTGCAGGGACATTGAAAGGGCTAAGGCAGTAAGCGATGAAACAAGCCTAAAAACTCTGCCTAGGCATTTTAAAAAATATCATGCATGCAGTGCCGCGGGTTTAGTGGTGAGAGGCATAGACGCTGTCAACTTGGGGATAAGAGGTGGGGATATTGGGAGAATTCTAGCCCAAGTTGAAAGTCGGTGGATATACCGATTGGGCACTATGGCTCCGCAAGGTCTCAATGAAACCTTAGGGTTTGGAGCTTTCTTGTAATTGATTTTCTCTTTTCGTTCCTCAACTTGTCTGATACAGTTTTTATGGGTATTTGTGGGTTTGTTGTTTAGTGTTGATTTTAACCCTTATTGTCTTTCACATTATTAGTTTATAGTTTCAACATCTACTGAGCCTCAACCCCATACCATCAAGGTGGTTGAATCATGAGCAAGGATGGACATCTATCTTGCATCTGGTCCATGAATCTAAACTGGCATTGTACCGAAAGGAATGAATATTTGACCTGTATCTGATCTGCCGGCCAAGGAGGATCTCGTTTTGAACTTTAGAGTATCTCGTCTTGAAATAAATGGACATTTGATTTATATCTGCCCTGCTTGTCAAGGAGGACCTTGCACTTTGAACTTTAGAGAAAAAGGACTTTTTCGACAATTGCATAGTATAATGACAAATTCTCGCCTTTGAAAGTACGGTACAAGACACGTGAAAATCGTCTATGTCGTCTATGATGTCTGATGTCTTTTTGCACATAGCACTTTTTTTGTATGTTAGTCCCTTGGTTGTAAGGATGGTAGTATGTTTTTTTATAGTACTTACCTGGACTTTATGGTTTTATAGTCCTGATTGGAGACACTTATATACATATCAGCATTAGCACTTTATGGTTAGTACCACTAGTTTTAGTGTGCACTATGTGTTTCACAACCGTACACATCACTTATTATCTCTTTCAGGGAAACTGGTGTGCGCATGGCAGCGTGCGCCACATGTTGGGTTTTCTCGCCCCTGGTCTTGGTATCACTCCGGCTCCCCACCCCTTATGGCTGGTAGGCTGGAGTGGTCGATCCGGGGGCGCGTGGACCCTTTTACATGGGCTCCCGTATTTACATGCGCCAATAAGCCCGTTTTCCCTGACTTATACTCATCTCAGTATGGTTTAATACGCACACTCAGTGCATTTGGCGCTGGGGTTTAAAATATGTAAGTACATAAACAGACATATATGACAACTTGATTCAAATACAGACGTCTTTAATTTAGGGGAGGTCGTATACCATAGTATTTATGTTTCAAATGGGTAGTTAAGCTATTATCACATTTTGAGAATAATCGTGTTTATCCTTGGTGTAATCCATTCACATATCGATCTGGATTTGTGATGGACATACTTTAGTTGTTGGTCACGCAGTAGCACTTGGTGCGCATGTGCATATATCCATCTACATTGAATTACCATGAGCGCAGTTTGCCTCAGCGCTTACGCAGATTACGGTGACTTGGTTAGTTAGTTGGCGGCCATCCGGTTACTTAGCAACATAGGCGCTTATTATCTACGTCACCAATGATTTTTGGCGCACAATATAGCTGCAGTACCCCACGTAGAGCATGGTCACATGGTGGTTCAGTCGGCGGCATCCACTGCTTAGTAACGTAGGCGCTTGTTATTTGCGTCATGGCACATGGGCCGGCGGCGGCGGCCGGCGTTGAGTGCGGCGGTCATGTGGGTCAGGTTGGTTGCTTGGCAACGTGGATACGTGATGTCTACGTCATTGGGCATCGGCGCATGATGCAATGACGGTGCCAGTACCTCAATACGCATGCTCATGGACACTATTGTGATTGGTTGAGGTCTCATTTAAATAGACCCTCATTTCCTCTTTTTATACACGCCCCCAGACGAAGATCTATATCGAAACGCGCGTAGGGGTTACCGGCTTTCTGTGACACATGTGCGGAGGTAATTATGATTTGTGAGCAGGGTCACTGATGGTCCTTGTCCATGATTATGCATACTATTTGTATTTTACCTTCCGGATGTTATAGATATTAGGGCATGTAGTCACGCTGTGATAGACATGTCTATTTTTGCTTTAGGCTTTGTTGCCATTTGATATGTGTTGGAGGGATAGCCATAGTTGCCTATTCTTACATAATTGGGCTTATGCATCACTTAGGTGCTACATGGGGGAAGTTTATTTGGATTAGGATTTTTGGCTAATGGTTACTGTTCAAAAACTTCAGTTGATTTACGTATATATGATTTACTGTGGTACAAACTGATCCCCCTATACACACTAGTGGCCCCTCATGGTACATATATAGAACCATCAGTTATAAGATTAAGGTAAAGTAATCATGATAAGTGTTACCTTGTAAAACTATTATACCTTTTATTGTGATATATCCGCATGTCATGTAAAGCCGTTTATTGGATGGGAGGCACGTCTATATAAATGATGAAAGTAATATTTTATTCTGTGTGTCAATAATAAATTTCTATTTTGTGAACTTTAGCATTCTGGGACCTGATTTTTATAGTCTATAGGTCTTTTGTTGTATATCTGTACATAGGAATGTGTTCTTGATTTTTTGGACTAAAATGTATAAATGTTTAAATTCTGTTTTTAAACAGAGAGTCCCTATTATTACAATGGATTACAAAGCCAGGGAATCCGTTTGGCGTAAGAAAGCAACTAATATGTTCAACGGGGGTGCCTCCGGATCCAATACTGTTACATCTGTATCAGATAAAGAAATGTTTAGACAGTACAAGAATGTAATGTATAAAAAAACTAGATTGTGGTGGACAAAAACAGCGTTGGAAAATTATGTGGAACATGAAATTGTACCCAGGGGTCTGAGAGTGCAGCTATTTCCGACTTTTGAGTTAAAGGATGAAAAACTGATTAAACGATGGAGCAGTGCCGCTTCAGCATGCTCTCTTGAATTTCTTAGGATCATTATCGATAGTAATACACAGGCTATTTCTGAAATTGAGAATGAATTGGATAAACTGGAGGACACTATGAGAAAAGAGATCAAAAAAGAATCATTGGAGGCATGGTCTGGTGATTTTAATAATGATATGGAGAAGTGGGAAAATGAAATTTGTCAAAGAAAAGTGAAAAAATATCACAGAGATGTAAAAGACTATGAGGAAAATAGAGTCTTTAGATGGCAATGGAAAAGGAATTATACAGAAACGAATAGACAAAGACAACCTTCGTTTAGTTCATTATCATCTACATCGGAAACAAGTACATCTAGCCTCAACCGGGAGCCAAATATGATCACCAGATTTGGATCCCGGAGAAATGACCAAAAAAGACAGGCAGATATATTTACACGTACATCTAAAAATAGAGAGGACAATTTCAAGGTAATCAATTTGTCTAATCATTCTCTTACCGATGTTCAACACCAGGTTCTGGCCAAAGGTTTAACATTTTCCCCTTCTAAACATCTAGATCCGTTCGTAGCGGTTAAAGACCTTCATCTTTTCTCCCGGAGAATAATTTTAAAAAGGATGCATTACAAATCAGAGCTAGATGATATGTTTCCGAGTACTCAAGAAAAAGAAGCATTGGCCAATTTGGAAGCCCTTGCCGAGGAAAATAGCACCACATCGGTAAGCCATAAATTTCCTATATCTCTTTTAGGTAAATCTAAGAGGTTTCCCTCTCTCGGTCTCTGTCCGGCGGTAGATGTCTTCACCAGATTGGTAACCACTGAGATTGAGAACTTGTGCCAACATGGCTATGGAGACTCTAACTGCAGCAGGGCCGAGAGAGAGGCAATTGATTCATTGGCCAATCTTGCCGATGTGGTGTTCAAACCCTCGGACAAGGGCGGTAACATAGTAATCTGGCCAAATGCTATGTACGAGAGGCAGGCCCTAAAACTATTAAATGATAAGGAATGCTACCGTAAACTGACAAGTAGTCCCATGCAGTCCTTTCAGCAAGAACTAATTCAAATATTGGAGGATGCTTTTGCTATTGGCATTATCCCGCAGAAATTCCTGGAAATCATTAAAGATATGCACCCACGGCTCCCGACTTTATACTTAATCCCCAAAATTCACAAAGATCCCATAGATCCACCTGGGAGACCAATAATATCTGGTAATGGGGGTTTATGTGAGGTGGTCACTAAAATCATCGACCATTATTTAAAACCTTTGGTGAGCGAATTACCGTCATATATACAGGACACCAACTCAGCGCTTCGTAGAATTGAGGGCATTCAGTTAAATGACAACGCGGTCATGGTAACCGCAGATGTAGAGGCACTGTACACCTCCATACGTCATAAGGATGGTCTCCAGGCTGTACGTTGGTTTTTGGATTCTAGCAATATGGACAAAGATATCGTCCAATTGCTTATGCAATTGTTAGAATACGCGTTAACACATAACATCTTTATCTTCAAAAACAGCACGTACTTGCAACTACAGGGTACGGCAATGGGGGCCAGTTGCGCCCCCTCGTACGCTAATTTATTCCTCGGAGCCTGGGAACGGGAGGTTTTTGTTAGTGAACCTGTACCTCATTCCAGCCAGGTTTCTGGCTGGATGAGGTATATTGATGACATATGGTTCATATGGGAAGGTACGGTGGGAGACTTAACTGCATTTATGAATCTTCTAAATGACAACAAAGTAAATGTTAAACTTACTTTCAAGTTTGGCCGCAAGGTGGAATTCTTGGATCTTTGTGTTAGCACTGATATAAACGGTAATCTTTACACAAATCTTTATAGAAAGCCCACAGCAACTAATGCATTCCTACATGCAACATCGTCCCACCCTCAGGCTACAATCCGAGGGATTCCAGTGGGACAATTCTTGAGAGCTAAAAGAATTTGCACCAACTCGGATGACTTCATTGAGCAGTCACGAGATCTTGCTGATCGCTTTCAGGAAAGAGCATATAGTAGGAGAACAAGTAGAAGGGGCTTTGTAAGGGCTAATAAGAGTTCCAGGGCAGATTTGCTATACGGAAACAGTGGACATACCACCCAAAAAGTCGATTCTGACCAGGTCAGATTGATCACCACATTCCATAATAAGTGGCACCAGTTTCGGGAAATTATAAATAAACATTGGGATGTATTGTTCACTGATCCGATTCTAAAAAAAGTTCTACCAAAAAAGCCACAGATAACAGCTAGAAGATCAAAAAATCTCTCAGACACTTTGGTCCATAGTTTTTATGATCCAGCAGGACTAAATAAATCTAAAAAAGTGACCAATGCGGGTTTTTATCCATGTGGTCTATGCAAGGCTTGCTTAAACACTGTCAAAACTAAGAGCTTTACTAATTTTGATGGGACTAAAAATTATGAAATAAGGAAGTATATCACTTGCTCGACCCGAGGAGTCATTTATCACGCCACTTGCCCTTGTGGTAGAATATATGTTGGTCTCACCACCCGTGAGTTGAAAATTCGCATAAGAGAACACTGCAGGGACATTGAAAGGGCTAAGGCAGTAAGCGATGAAACAAGCCTAAAAACTCTGCCTAGGCATTTTAAAAAATATCATGCATGCAGTGCCGCGGGTTTAGTGGTGAGAGGCATAGACGCTGTCAACTTGGGGATAAGAGGTGGGGATATTGGGAGAATTCTAGCCCAAGTTGAAAGTCGGTGGATATACCGATTGGGCACTATGGCTCCGCAAGGTCTCAATGAAACCTTAGGGTTTGGAGCTTTCTTGTAATTGATTTTCTCTTTTCGTTCCTCAACTTGTCTGATACAGTTTTTATGGGTATTTGTGGGTTTGTTGTTTAGTGTTGATTTTAACCCTTATTGTCTTTCACATTATTAGTTTATAGTTTCAACATCTACTGAGCCTCAACCCCATACCATCAAGGTGGTTGAATCATGAGCAAGGATGGACATCTATCTTGCATCTGGTCCATGAATCTAAACTGGCATTGTACCGAAAGGAATGAATATTTGACCTGTATCTGATCTGCCGGCCAAGGAGGATCTCGTTTTGAACTTTAGAGTATCTCGTCTTGAAATAAATGGACATTTGATTTATATCTGCCCTGCTTGTCAAGGAGGACCTTGCACTTTGAACTTTAGAGAAAAAGGACTTTTTCGACAATTGCATAGTATAATGACAAATTCTCGCCTTTGAAAGTACGGTACAAGACACGTGAAAATCGTCTATGTTGTCTATGATGTCTGATGTCTTTTTGCACATAGCACTTTTTTTGTATGTTAGTCCCTTGGTTGTAAGGATGGTAGTATGTTTTTTATAGTACTTACCTGGACTTTATGGTTTTATAGTCCTGATTGGAGACACTTATATACATATCAGCATTAGCACTTTATGGTTAGTACCACTAGTTTTAGTGTGCACTATGTGTTTCACAACCGTACACATCACTTATTATCTCTTTCAGGGAAACTGGTGTGCGCATGGCAGCGTGCGCCACATGTTGGGTTTTCTCGCCCCTGGTCTTGGTATCACTCCGGCTCCCCACCCCTTATGGCTGGTAGGCTGGAGTGGTCGATCCGGGGGCGCGTGGACCCTTTTACATGGGCTCCCGTATTTACATGCGCCAATAAGCCCGTTTTCCCTGACTTATACTCATCTCAGTATGGTTTAATACGCACACTCAGTGCATTTGGCGCTGGGGTTTAAAATATGTAAGTACATAAACAGACATATATGACAACTTGATTCAAATACAGACGTCTTTAATTTAGGGGAGGTCGTATACCATAGTATTTATGTTTCAAATGGGTAGTTAAGCTATTATCACATTTTGAGAATAATCGTGTTTATCCTTGGTGTAATCCATTCACATATCGATCTGGATTTGTGATGGACATACTTTAGTTGTTGGTCACGCAGTAGCACTTGGTGCGCATGTGCATATATCCATCTACATTGAATTACCATGAGCGCAGTTTGCCTCAGCGCTTACGCAGATTACGGTGACTTGGTTAGTTAGTTGGCGGCCATCCGGTTACTTAGCAACATAGGCGCTTATTATCTACGTCACCAATGATTTTTGGCGCACAATATAGCTGCAGTACCCCACGTAGAGCATGGTCACATGGTGGTTCAGTCGGCGGCATCCACTGCTTAGTAACGTAGGCGCTTGTTATTTGCGTCATGGCACATGGGCCGGCGGCGGCCGGCGTTGAGTGCGGCGGTCATGTGGGTCAGGTTGGTTGCTTGGCAACGTGGATACGTGATGTCTACGTCATTGGGCATCGGCGCATGATGCAATGACGGTGCCAGTACCTCAATACGCATGCTCATGGACACTATTGTGATTGGTTGAGGTCTCATTTAAATAGACCCTCATTTCCTCTTTTTATACACGCCCCCAGACGAAGATCTATATCGAAACGCGCGTAGGGGTTACCGGCTTTCTGTGACACATGTGCGGAGGTAATTATGATTTGTGAGCAGGGTCACTGATGGTCCTTGTCCATGATTATGCATACTATTTGTATTTTACCTTCCGGATGTTATAGATATTAGGGCATGTAGTCACGCTGTGATAGACATGTCTATTTTTGCTTTAGGCTTTGTTGCCATTTGATATGTGTTGGAGGGTTAGCCATAGTTGCCTATTCTTACATAATTGGGCTTATGCATCACTTAGGTGCTACATGGGGGAAGTTTATTTGGATTAGGATTTTTGGCTAATGGTTACTGTTCAAAAACTTCAGTTGATTTACGTATATATGATTTACTGTGGTACAAACTGATCCCCCTATACACACTAGTGGCCCCTCATGGTACATATATAGAACCATCAGTTATAAGATTAAGGTAAAGTAATCATGATAAGTGTTACCTTGTAAAACTATTATACCTTTTATTGTGATATATCCGCATGTCATGTAAAGCCGTTTATTGGATTGGAGGCACGTCTTTATAAATGATGAAAGTAATATTTTATTCTGTGTGTCAATAATAAATTTCTATTTTGTGAACTTTAGCATTCTGGGACCTGATTTTTATAGTCTATAGGTCTTTTGTTGTATATGGTTTACTGTATGTAAACCATGTCTCAAATAATGTCGGGTTTTAGGAAGGAGAAAGAAAAAGCCGGTAATTGAATTACCGGCTTTCAAGCTGTATAGCGCTGGAATAAATATTAATATATATACATATATGTGTCTCACTGACATATATATATATATATATATATATATACAGTGGGGCAAAAAAGTATTTAGTCAGTCAGCAATAGTGCAAGTTCCACCACTTCAAAAGATGAGAGGCGTCTATAATTTACATCATAGGTAGACCTCAACTATGGGAGACAAACTGAGAAAAAACATCCAGAAAATCACATTGTCTGTTTTTTTAACAATTTATTTGCATATTATGGTGGAAAATAAGTATTTGGTCAGAAACAAACAATCAAGATTCCTGGCTCTCACAGACCTGTAACTTCTTCTTTAAGAGTCTCCTCTTTCCTCCACTCATTACCTGTAGTAAAGGCACCTGTTTAAACTTGTTATCAGTATAAAAAGACACCTGTGCACACCCTCAAACAGTCTGACTCCAAACTCCACTATGGTGAAGACCAAAGAGCTGTCAAAGGACACCAGAAACAAAATTGTAGCCCTGCACCAGGCTGGGAAGACTGAATCTGCAATAGCCCACCAGCTTGGAGTGAAGAAATCAACAGTGGGAGCAATAATTAGAAAATGGAAGACCTACAAGACCACTGATAATCTCCCTCGATCTGGGGCTCCACGCAAAATCCCACCCCGTGGGGTCAGAATGATCACAAGAACGGTGAGCAAAAATCTCAGAACCACGCGGGGGACCTAGTGAATGAACTGCAGAGAGCTGGGACCAATGTAACAAAGCCTACCATAAGTAACACACTACGCCACCATGGACTCAGATCCTACAGTGCCAGACGTGTCCCACTGCTTAAGCCAGTACATGTCCGGGCCCGTCTGAAGTTTGCTAGAGAGCATTTGGATGATCCAGAGGAGTTTTGGGAGAATGTCCTATGGTCTGATGAAACCAAACTGGAACTGTTTGGTAGAAACACAACTTGTCGTGTTTGGAGGAAAAAGAATACTGAGTTGCATCCATCAAACACCATACCTACTGTAAAGCATGGTGGTGGAAACATCATGCTTTGGGGCTGTTTCTCTGCAAAGGGGCCAGGACGACTGATCCGGGTACATGAAAGAATGAATGGGGCCATGTATCGTGAGATTTTGAGTGCAAACCTCCTTCCATCAGCAAGGGCATTGAAGATGAAACGTGGCTGGGTCTTTCAACATGACAATGATCCAAAGCACACCGCCAGGGCAACGAAGGAGTGGCTTCGTAAGAAGCATTTCAAGGTCCTGGAGTGGCCTAGCCAGTCTCCAGATCTCAACCCTATAGAAAACCTTTGGAGGGAGTTGAAAGTTCGTGTTGCCAAGCGAAAAGCCAAAAACATCACTGCTCTAGAGGAGATCTGCATGGAGGAATGGGCCAACATACCAACAACAGTGTGTGGCAACCTTGTGAAGACTTACAGAAAACGTTTGACCTCTGTCATTGCCAACAAAGGATATATTACAAAGTATTGAGATGAAATTTTGTTTCTGACCAAATACTTATTTTCCACCATAATATGCAAATAAATTGTTAAAAAAACAGACAATGTGATTTTCTGGATTTTTTTTTCTCAGTTTGTCTCCCATAGTTGAGGTCTACCTATGATGTAAATTACAGACGCCTCTCATCTTTTTAAGTGGTGGAACTTAAACTATTGCTGACTGACTAAATACTTTTTTGCCCCACTGTATATATATATATATATATATATATATATATATATATATATATACCTATTCTATGTGTACACATTTATTCTACCTATTCTACTGTAAGCTGCCAGTGTGATTTTACTGTACACCGCACTGAATTACCGGCTTTTCTCTCTAATATATGTGTCTACTGACATATATATATATATATATATAGACAGTATATATATATTTTCTTTTCTTTTTGGGACACATGGATCACTTCTATAGCGGTATGTTGGTTTTGCAAGCCTGCGATAAAAACACGCAGTACGGATGCCATATGGATTACATACGGAGGATGCCATGCGCAAAAAACGCTGACACACCCTGCCTACAGAGGAGCTACGGACCACTTTTTTTGGGACTTTTCAGCGTATTACGGCCGTAATATACGGACCGTATTGTTTTACGCTGTGTGTGACGCCGGCCTAATACTTGGTTGCACAACCTCTAGCCAAAATAGCTGCGACCAACCGCTTCCGGTAACCATCAATGGGTTTCTTACAATGCTCTGCTGGAATTTTAGACCATTCTTCTTTGGCAAACTGCTCCAGGTCCCTGATATTTGAAGGGTGCCTTCTCCAAACTGCCATTTTTAGATCTCTCCACAGGTGTTCTATGGGATTCAGGTCTGGACTCATTGCTGACCACCTTAGAAGTCTCCAGTGCTTTCTCTCAAACCATTTTCTAGTGCTTTTTGAAGTGTGTTTTGGGTCATTGTCCTGCTGGAAGACCGATGACCTCTGAGGGAGACCCAGCTTTCTCACACTGGGCCCTACATTATGCTGCAAAATTTGTTGGTAGTCTTCAGACTTCATAATGCCATGCACACGGTCAAGCAGTCCAGTGCCAGAGGCAGCAAAGCAACCCCAAAACATCAGGGAACCTCCGCCATGTTTGACTGTAGGGACCGTGTTCTTTTCTTTGCCTCTTTATTTCTCCTGTAAACTCTATGTTGATGCTTTTGCCCAAAAAGCTCTACTTTTGTCTCATCTGACCAGAGAACGGAAAATCGCAAAAGGAGTGGTTGAGGGAATTACAGCTGGTCGCCCCGCAGCATTTCCGGGGTAAGTTGTGACGGATTGCCCATGAGATCCCGCTAGCTGGACACTTGGGGATCAGCAAAACTAAGGCCCGGCTGTCTCAACACTTCTATTGGCCTAAGATGGGGATAGATGTGCCAAACTACTGCCGCTCCTGTATCACCTGTCAACGAGTGGGGAAGGCGGGGCCTGCTCTTAAGGCTCCCCTGATCCCTTTACCAGTGATAGAGGAGCCTTTCCAGAGAATTGCGGTGGACATTGTGGGCCCGCTGGCCGTCTCCAGCAGCTCTGGAAAGCAATACATCCTTACTGTGGTAGACTACGCTACCCGGTACCCAGAGGCAGTAGCTCTGTCGTCAACTAGGGCAGATAAGGTGGCGGATGCCCTGTTGGCCATCTTTTCACGTGTAGGATTTCCCAGAGATGCTTACTGATCAAGGGACCCAATTTATGTCTCGCTTAATGGAGGCTCTCTGTAAGAGAATGCAGGTGAAGCACCTGGTATCGAGTGCGTATCACCCACAGATCAATGGCTTGTGTGAACGCTTCAATAGTACCCTCAAACAGATGCTACGAATGCTGGTTGAGACCCAAGGGCGCAACTGGGAGCGGTACCCCACACACCTGCTATTCGCTTACCGAGAGGTTCCGCAGGCCTCGACAGAGTTCTCCCCCTTCGAGCTCCTGTACGGCAGGCGAGTCCGGGGACCCCTTGGGTTGGTAAGAGAATCCTGGGAAGAGGAGCCGAACCCTTCTGAAGTGTCCATAGTGGAGTATGTCATGCGCTTCCGTGACAAGATGCAGACCTTGACGCAGTTGGTGCATGACAACATGACGCAGGCTCAGGCTGTCCAGAAGCACTGGTACGACCAGAACGCCCGGGAGCGGACCTACCACATGGGTCAAAAGGTGTGGGTGCTGGTCCCCGTACCAAAGGATAAGCTTCAGGCAGCATGGGAGGGCCCGTACGTCGTCCACCAACAGCTCAACCACGCTTGACCACGCTCGGGGTAGGCGAAAGGCCTTTCACGTCAACATGATGAAGGCTCATCACGAACGTGAACCTTTCGTCCTACCGGTCTGCAGCTTACCCAAAGACGGGGAGGAAGACACCCTCCTGGACATGTTGGCCCAAGCCAAGGCCGGTGGGTCCATCGAGGACGTGGAGGTAAGCGCCTCGTTAACTGAACCCCAGCGGTTGCAGTTGCAAACCACACTGGAACCCTTCCGGGTCGTGTTCTCCAACTGACCTGGGAGGACTGAGTTAGCAGTCCACGAGGTGGACACCGGGAATTACGCCCCACTACGGCGAACACCCTATTGAATCTCTGACCAGGTGCAGCAGGTTATGCACCAGGAGATCGATGAAATGTTACAGCTGGGGGTGATTCGACGGTCAAAGAGTGCGTGGGCCTCACCTGTAGTTCTCATGCCAAAGAAGGACCGGACCACCCGGTTCTGCGTCGACTACAGGGGGCTCAACCTCTGACGCGCACCCAATGCCGCGCATCGAGGAGCTGCTTGAGAGGTTAGCTGGTGCAAAATACCTGACAATAATGGATCTTAGTCGACGATACTGGCAGATTCCCCTGAGCCCCGAGGCGCAGGAGAAGTCTGCCTTTATCACACCCTTTGGACTGTACGAGTCCACGGTCATGCCCTTCGACATGAAGAATGCCCCAGCCACTTTCCAGCGAATGGTCAACCTGCTTCAGGGACTGGAGAAGTACGCAGTGGCGTACTTGGATGACATTGCCATCTTCAGTCCCTCCTGGGAGGAACACCTGCAGCATCTCGAGGAGGTGCTCAGGCGAATTGACCGAGCAGGACTATCAAGCCGGGAAAAAGCCAGATGGGCATGAGGGAGGTCCACTATCTGGGGCACCGGGTAGGCGGAGGCAGCCTAAAGCCAGAGCCTGAGATAGTGGGCGCGATCGTGAACTGGCCCACTCCCTGGACCAAAAAACAGGAGATGTCCTTCCTAGGCACTGCAGGGTACTATATGCGCTTCGTACAGCACTATAGTAGCCTGGCAAAACCCTTGACAGACCTCACCAGGAAGAAGCTACCCCACATCATCAACTGGACCGACGGCTGTGAGGGGGGCCTTCCAGTCGTTGAAAACAGCACTGTGCAACACCCCTGTGTTGAAAGCAATCGACAGCAGTCGACCGTTCTTGGTACAGACTGATGCCAGTGAGTTTGCCCTCAGTGCTGTACTCAGCCAGGTTGACTCGGAGGACCAAGAGCACCCCGTGTTGTACCTGAGCTGGAAACTTTTGCCGAGGGAATTGGCCTACTCCACCATCGAGAAGGAGTGCCTGGCCATAGTCTGGGCCCTGCAACGCTTGCAGCCCTACTTGTACGGTCGCACCTTCACCGTGGTGACCGACCACAACCCTGTGCGCTGGCTAAACGCCATGTGTGGAACCAACGGCAGGTTGCTATGCTGGAGCCTTGCCCTTCAGCAGTTTTACTTCACCATTGAACACAAAACGGGCAGGGAGCATGGAAATGCAACTGGACTGTCCCGCCAGGAGGAACCTACTGAGGTGCGCATGGAGGCATACCGAGGGGTTCTACCTCCGTAGCGCAGACCAAAAGGGGGAGGTGTCACGATATTGTATGAAATATAATATGATGTTGTAGCTTTGCCCTTCATCCCATGCTGTGGGCTAAACCCCCACCCCCTTCTCTCTTTGGCTCTCTTTGCTTCTCTGTGTGCTTCGGAATGTATGGTAGAAGGCGGTTTTATTGTCCTGGCCATAAATTTCTGGCTCAAACCAAGTTACTCGTCCCCCTCCCAACTGCACTAGTGTTATGGACCTGGTGGTTAGGAGCACCTGGAACGACCTGATGGTTAAACTAACACAGAACAAGCTCTGGGAAGTGGGAGCTCTGCTGACCGCAACCCCTAATCCTATCACACACACTAGAAATAGCCGTGGAGTGTACCTAGCTTGGCCTAGACGCCTCTTCACAGCCTAAGAGCTAACTAGCCCTAGAGATAGAAAATAAAGCCTACCTGCCTCAGAGAAATTCCCCAAAGGAAAAGGCAGCCCCCCACATATATTGACTGTGAGTTAAGATGAAAGTCACAAACACAGGAATGAAACAAGTTTCAGCAAAGGGAGGCCAGACTTACTAAACAGACTGAGGATAGGAAAGGTATCTTTGCGGTCAGCACAAAAAACTACAAAAGACCACGCAGAGTGTGCAAAAAGACCTCCGCACCGACTCACGGTACGGAGGTGCCACTCTGCATCCCAGAGCTTCCAGCTAGCAAGGCAAAATCATGATAGCAAGCTGGACAAGAAAACAAAGAACAAATGATAAACTAGCAGGGACTTAGCTTCTGCTGGAGTAGACAGGTCACCCGAAAGATCCAAGAGCGAACTGAACCAGTACAAGAACATTGACAGCTGGCATGGAGTAACGATCTGAGTGGAGTTAAATAGAGCAGCCAGCCAAAGAATAAACTACGTCACCTGTGGAAGGAACCTCAGAAGCAGCAGCTCCACTCACAGCCACCAGAGGGAGTCCATGAACAGAACTCACTGAAGTACCATTCATGACCACAGGAGGGAGTTCGATAACAGAATTCACAACACACTAACTGAAACTGGTATAGATGGCTCCAAAATCCATGAGAGTCTTTGTTCTAATATTATAAGATTCTGGGCCAACGACTTGGGCTAAGAGAATAATAAATACATATTGCTAATGTCCATCGGCGGATCGGTCTGCCACTGTAAGCAGGAGCTTCTTATTCCATCAGGTAAAAAGTAGGGATTTCTCTGTAATTATGCATCACAAATAGGACATATTTGATCTCAGAATGCCAATGTTAATACGAGATGAATGCTGGGTTTGTTATGACTATTACATGTTCTGTAGCGGAGTTACAAGTATTAGACAAATTTAGGTTAAATTTAGTTAAACTGAATAGAGAGGAGGGTCTGGGTAAGCCAGCCCTGTTGGTGATGTCACAGGCTGCGGTTTATAAGTTTTTGCCAGCCCCCAGCAGTTAGGCTCCAGCAGACAGACTGTGAGCCTGACTTGAAGAGCTGTCCCTAACCAGAGTCCTAATGCACTAGGACAGTTGCAAACTCCACCAACTAGCCTGGTTGCCTGCAATGCTCTGAACACATGTAAGTGTTGATTTCTCATTTAACCTCTGTTATTTTTATAATTACCTTGAACATATTTTCAATTGTCTCATATTGTAACATCTTTATATAACTGTTTATAAACACTGCCTGAAACCTTTGATGGAGTATAATATTTAATACTAGATTCGTTCTTCCTGTTCTAAAACGTACCCTAAGTCTTCTGAAGGGAATTACGCTACTGTTTTGGGTTAGCTTCGGACCTGTTTAATCGAAGCTGGTGGCAGCATACGTTTGTACTGGGTAGTTGGGAGTCATTGTAGCGACTGCGGCGTTGATAATTATTGTGCCTGCCTGAGTGGGAGTAGTTAAATTGCCTCGCTGCAGCGTGCCCAATAGCCAGTACATAGCAGGCAGCCTTTCTGGCGACTAATTACTCTAGTTGCAGTACCTAATCTGACCTGAGAGTAAGGGGGGCACCAGAGAGCTGCAAGTTTCAAGTGGAACTGTAAGCGGGATATACATAAATCCCTGCAGTTCGTGGTATATTGCAGAGCAGTGGGATACCTAAAATAAGCCCCTGCTGTAAACTAAGAGGTCAATAGCCTTGTGTGAGTTTTTCCATCACATTGTAGCAGTAGAGGGATAACTAAGATAAGCCCCTTGCACATGTGATAGCCGTCTGTTGGCCTAAAGTCACCCCAATCTGTGACGTGGGGGTGACGGTCATGGGGTGAATCGTGACATGTTCTTTTGGATTAAGGTCCAGGGATCGGACTGGCCACTCCATAACCTCAATTTTGTTGGACTGGATCCAAGATTTTGCTCGTTTACTGGTGTGTTTAGGGTCGTTGTCTTGTTGAAATGTGAGCATGTTGCGGGATGCAGTAACGGACAGGAGGCAGAACAAGGGTTAACGTTAATTTTTACTTGAACGGAAATACTCCACGCAGGGAGGGCAAAGGAGAGGCAGGGGTATGGCAGGTGGTATGAGTACAAAAGGTATACCGAGGGAGGTAATGAGGGCAAATAGTATAAAAACTGTTCATTAAGATCAACTTATCAGTCTGACGTCTTCCTGACTGCAGAGTCTTAAGGTACCTTCACACTGAGCAACTTTACAATGAGAACGACAACGATCTGTGACGTTGCAGCGTCCTGGATAGCGATCTCGTTGTGTTTGACACGCAGCAGCGATCAGGATCCTGCTGTGACATCGCTGGTCGTAGCTGAAAGTCCAGAACTTTATTTGGTCGTCAGGTCGGCGTGATTCGTCATGTTTGACAGCAAAAGCAATGATGCCTGCAATGTTTTTTCACAGAGCTAACAACCAGCGAGAACGATAAGTACGTCACTGGATCGCTCCTGCATCGTTCTGGAGTTGCTGTGTTTGACATCTCTACAGCAACCTAATAGCGACGCTCCAGCGATCTAGTTTAGGTCGGATCGTTGTCTATATCACTGGAGCATCACTTAATGTGACGGTACCTTTAGGCTCAAACGGTGGTGCCAACGCAGTTAGCACGTGTGGAATCCGGTGTCGTCCTACAGGCGTTGATGATCCGGTTCCTGGTGGTGACGAAGAGTCCTCGATGTCTTGCACGGAGACCTGGGTCTGGGATTCGGGTTGCAGAGTGGAGCACAGCCTCTGATACTGCCGGAGCTGAACAAAGCTTGGCAGAAGTATGCGGGTGAGAGAGGGAACAGTTCTCGGTGAGTCACCTGGTATTTCTTAGGCACCACGCATGCGATATTTACTGACCCACAGTGTTGAGTGTCTTGTGCGACTGGAGCTAACGGGTCATAGGCAGTTCCCCGTTCACATTCTCTGTAAGTGGCCACAGGGGTCAGATAGAACGGACCTGTGCTGTCATGGTGCTGAGGACGGAGCATCAAACTTTCCTTGCTGCACGCTGCGTGCTCCCGCCAAGTCTGACTCTTTTCGTGTGCTCTGCCCATTTTAGTCTAGCTACGCCTCCTGCTGTCGAGTGCAAAGGTCGGTCCGGGTTTCTAAGCTTTCCCCCAGACAACAAAGGTGACAGTCCCGAAAGTTCTGGACTCGGCGCAAGAAAGGTACCCCCGGTCCGGTCCCTCTTACACTCCCCCTCTCTTTTTGCTCACCATTCCACAGGCGAGAGTTCTTGGAGTTGCTGGGGGGTTTCCCGGCTGTGGCCCATTTGGAGCACCTTAAGTCAGAAGGATTAGTCGAATCAGGTTGGGTAGTTGAGTCGGGCTGAACAGACGAGGGTGGGGTCGTGCCCATTTCCACCAGAGCTAGCACTTCAGGAACCTCAGGAACTTGTGCCTCTTCTGGATTTACAGGCGGCAGATCAGGCAACTCTTCTTCGCAAACAGTAACGGCCGGAGGGAACGTTTCAGGAGCACTTTTCCCCTCTTCAATTTGGTCAGGATCCCTCGACAAACAGGGACATAGCATATTCCGGTGAACTACTCGAGGGGGGGCATTTTCATCCCCTTCAGGTTGGATTTCATAGACAGGCTCTTCCGAACTGATTCTCCGCTTCACTTGATACAGGTTTTTTTCCCACTGGTACTGCAGTTTGTCCCTAGGATGCTTATCTCAGACAAACACTCAGTCCCCAGCTTGGAGAGCTGTCCCTCGCAGAGGAGCTGTCTCTGGATGCTCAAGTTCCTGAAACTTGGTCTGCACCAGGCGATGTAATGTCTGCAGACTATGATGATGTTCTCGGACCCAGGTGGACACCCCCATGCGTGGGTAGTCCTCTGGGTCCAACTCCAGTTCGGTAATCTCTCTTCCCAGCTGGCTGAACAGCAGAGTATATGGAGTGCACCCAGTGGTGCGGTGTACTCTGTTGCTAATACACCCACACTAACTCAGCTACAAATTCAGGCCACTGGGCCTTTTGGTCTTCCTCTGATGTCCTTAACATGTGGATAAGAGTCCGGCTGAACCGCTCACAGGCTCCTTTTCCCTGAGGGTGGTAAGGCGGCATCCGAGAATTTTTAATCTGGTACAGGCGATGCAGTTCTTCCATCACTCATCCTAGAACAGGTGCCTTGATCGGAGTGGATTCTCTTCGGGCAGCTGTACACTTGAATTAAATTCTTGCAGATGGTATGTGCTGCGGATTTGGCAGTTTGGTCACGTGTCGGAGTCACAACGGCGAACTTAGTGAAATGGTCCATCATTACTAGACAATGCTCATATCCCTGATGGGCCGGACCTTTTGTCAGATAATCTATCATCAATACTTCCAGAGGTGCAGAAGTCACAATGGTCTGTGTGGGTGCTCTCTGCTCCGGAGGCCTTAATCTAGCTATGCCCCCTGTTGTCAAGTGCAAAGGTCGGTCCAGGTTTCTAAGCTTTCCCCCAGACAACAAAGGTGACAGTCCCGGCAAGAAAGGTACCCCCGGTCCGGTCCCTCTTCTTACAAAAACACCCATTTCAAAAGGCATATCCTCTTCAGCGTAAGGCAACATAACCTCTTCAAGTAATTTAATAAATGAAAACTGGTCCATGAGCCCTGGAACGCGGTAAATAGGTAAGCACTATAGTAAGAGAAACATGAACATATCATGATGCTTGCACCACCATGTTTCACTTTCTTCAGAGTGTACTGTGGCTTGGATGCAGAGTTTCGGGGGTTGTTTGCCGAACTGTCTGCAGCCCTTAGCCCCAAAAAGAACAATTTTACTTTCATCAATTCTCACAATGTTTCTCTATTTCTTTGTAGGTCAGTTGATGTGTTCTTTGGCAAATTGTACCCGCTTTAGTACATGTCTTTTTTTTTTTTTTTATAATTGGACTGAGCAGGGACTTCTTGCTAAGAGAAGAAGAATCTATTGCACCAACTGGTAAATTGTTTGACATGAGGTAATATAATTTATACCAAAAACAGTGATTAATCTGGATAGTCCTATTGGACTGCTATTATTTTGAACACTACTGCATCTTAGGTGGTTCTGTCATGCATGGGTGATAGGAAGAGAAATTATTCACCAATAATGGAATTTTACAGAACCTATTACAGCACCTGTATATTCCTTCCAGTCACTGGTAATGGGTGGTCACTTTGTTTCCTTTGTTGTGTTGGATTCAGTGTTTAGAAGAAAAAAATAATCTTTTTTTTTTCAATGGTGTACATAACTATCAAGTGGTGTCCTCTCATGCTCTGTAAATAACTGATGTGGTGGAGAGGCGGCATCCTTTTATGCTGTACATTTCCTGTCTTAAAGGTGGATCTCCTTTCTCAGGTGGTTCTGTCAAGGGTGCTGGAAAATTAAATTATCGGTAATTAATTTAGTCTGTTTTCTTGAATTTTTTTTTACTTTGACAGTGTTTAATTTGGAGCAATTTACATCAAAATATAAGTCAAAGAAGGAACATTCACTTTTATTTTCTACCTCTTCAGAAAGGAAGCAAAATTCAAAGTAAAAAACCTGTGTGACCATAGACTTATTTCACTAAGAATTTAATTCTGGCAATGGTAGAAAGTCTTTGAGCAGTACATTTTAGTACTCTCAGATTGCCCATGTTGATATCTTTTATCTATTGAAAGAAACTGCAAATAGAGGTGATCATCAGAATTATACGGTAAAGCAACAAAAGGTGGGATGGGATAGTTACATCATGTAGAATCCTGAACATGTGTCACATACCTGGGGAAGAGTGGTCACCAAAGCACTATTCTGAAGAAGGTGCAAAACTCATGGAGTCAGTGTTCTATTTTGTTCTGCTGGGAAACCTTGGTTCCCAGTATTCACAAGCAGGTTGCTCCATTATCTCCTTTAACATCACCTACCTACCACACCAACACTTCTTCAGAATTTTTTTTTGTGGAAGTCGCCAAGAAAAACAAAATCTGACCCCTGTACAGTGTTCTAGCAAATTAAATCCAATCTATTGCAATGCATTAGAAATGAAATTAGTCTGCAGAAAGTGAGAATCCCAAAGAGCAGGGGTAGGGAACTTCATGCCCCAGGGCCATTTATGGCCCTCTACGACCTTTTATCAGCCCCCCCCCCCCCACCCGAGCAGATTATCAGGGACCGCATTCTTGGGCAGGGAGGTGTATTTTGATTACAACCAGCTCATTAATTTCTTCTTGCTCTGTTAGCACACAGACGCAGTGTTCACTACTGAACATTAAAGGGCATGCAATGAAAAATTATGTCCTGAAACCAGTGCCAGAGTCAGGATGCACTTTATGGGTGGAGTTTGTACGGCTCCCGAAGGATGGTATAAATGTCTATATGGCCCTTCGCAGAAAAGAATCCCACACCCCTGCCATACAGGGACTTAGTTAAAAAAAAAAATTATACTCAAATATTTTTCTGAAAAAAAGAAGGAATTTTGTATTGCCACTAGTAGCGTAGCTACCGGAGGGGGGAGTGGGGGGGGGGGGGCGTCAGAGGTGGCCATCTCCCCGGGCCCAGCGCTCTGATGGGCCCACCCGGAGCTACGCTTGTGCGCGCCGATGCAGTTACATTCTGCGGCAGAGCAGGGAGAATCAATCTCCCTGCTCTGCCGCTATGGGGTCCCTGAGCAGGCGGGGGCCCGATGCTAGCAGTGGACTCCCGCCGTCATCGCATGGTGAGCTGTATCAGCAACTAGCCAATACAGCTCACCGCATTGATGATGGAAGTAGTGCTGCGCTTCTTCCCCCATCATCCCCATGTCAGTGTCTGACGTCACTCGCAGACGCCAACACTGACAGTGGGCGCGGTGACGTCACGGCCCTGCGCCCGCTGTCAGGACAAGAGTGGGAGCAGGAAGCGCCGCTGGAACAAGGAGGAAGAGAGGCGAGTATTGAGTTTTTTTATGGGTGCTGCCTAATACACTACAGGATCTGCCTATGAGGGGGCTGCTGCCTAATACACAACAGGATCTGACTATGGGGGGGGGCTGCTGCCGAATACACTACAGGATCTGACTATGGGGGGGTGCTGCCTAATACACTAGAGGATCTGACAATGGGGGGTTGCCTTATACTTTACAGGATCTGACTATGGGGGGTTGCTGCCTTATACATTACAGGATCTGACTATGGGGGGGCTGCTGCCTTATACACTACAGGATCTGCCTATGGGGGGGCTGCTGCCTTATACACTACAGGATCTGTCTATGGTGGGGTGCCGCCTAATTCTACAGGATCTGCCTAATACACTACAGGATCTGACTATGGGGGGGCTGCTGCCTAATACACTACAGGATCTGACTATGGGGGGGGTGCTGCCTAATACACCACAGGATCTGACTATGGGGGGTGCTGCCGAATACACTACAGGATCTGACTATGGGGGGGGGTGCTGCCTAATACACTACAGGATCTGACTCTGAGGGGGCTGCTGCCTAATACACTACAGGATCTGACTTTGTGGGGGTGCTGCCTAATACACTACAGGATCTGACTATGGGGGGGCTGCTGCCTTATACACTACAGGATCTGACTATGGGGGGGCTGCTGCCTTATACACTACAGGATCTGACTATGGGGGGCTGCTGCCTAATACACTACAGGATCTGACTATGGGGGGGACTGCTGCCTAATACACTACAGGATCTGACTATGGGGGGTGCTGCCTAATACACTACAGGATCTGCCTATGGGGGGTGCTGCGTAATACACTACAAGATCTGACTATGTGGGGTGCTGCCTAATACACTACAGGATCTGACTATGGGGTGTGCTGCCTAATACACTACAGGATCTGACTGCGGGGTGGCTGCTGCCTAATACACTACAGGATCTGACTATGGGGTGGCTGCTGCCTAATACACTACAGGATCTGACTATGGGGGGGGGCCTGCCTAATACGCTACAGGATCTGCCTAATACACTACAGGATCTGACAATGGGGGGCTGCTGCCTAATACACTGCAGGATCTGCCTAATACACTACAAGATCTGACTATGGGGGGATGCTGCCTAATACACTACAGGATCTGACTATGGGGGGATGCTGCCTAATACACTACAGGATCTGACTATGGGGGGCTGCTGCCTTATACACTACAGGATCTGACTATGGGGGTGCTGCTGCCTAATACACTACAGGATCTGACTATGGGGGTGCTGCCTAATACACTACAGGATCTGCCTAATGCACTACAGGATCTGACTATGGGGGGGTGCTGCCTAATGCACTACAGGATCTGACAATGGGGGGTTGCCTTATACTTTACAGGATCTGACTATGGGGGGGTGCTGCCTTATACATTACAGGATCTGACTATGGGGGGGCTGCTGCCTTATACACTACAGGATCTGCCTATGGGGGGGCTGCTGCCTTATACACTACAGGATCTGCCTATGGTGGGGCTGTCTTATACCACAGGGTCTGCCTATAGGGTTACTGCCTTATACTACAGGGTCTGCCTATAGGGGTACTGTCTTGGACTATCTGGCACATTATACTATATGGAGGTTATCTATGGGGCCATCATACAGTGTGGGGAGTACAGTGAAAGGGCCATCATACAGTGTTGGAGCCAAACAGTTTGGAGTCTACTAAGGGGTCAGTATACCGTGTTGGTACTATACAGTGAGGGAGCATCATACTGTGTATAGGGGAGCTGTACTAGGGGAGACTCGGAACATTATTGTTATAGGGGAACTCGGGTTACTGTGACTATCAAAGGGGCACACAGGGCAATATTACTTTCTAGGGGGCAAAATATGGGCAGTGTTTTCTAGGGCACTTGCACCTGGCATTACTATATTATAGAGTGGGTGCTTTAGAATTTACACAGCAGGTGCAGTAATAGGGACACATACGGCAGCAGCGGCTCAGTATTGGGGTATCAGGTGCAGTAATACGGACACATACGGCAGCAGCAGCTCAGTATTGGGATATCAGGTGCAGTAATAGGGACACATGCGGCAGCAGCTGCTCAGTATTGGGATATCAGGTGCAGTAATAGGGACACATACGGCAGAGGCTCAGCATTGGGGTATCAGGTGTAGTAATAGTGACATACTGCAGCAGCGACTCGGTATTGGGGTATCAGCAGGATGAGGAGTTTGTGCAGGTTGGGAATACTGTAGATGGTGGTGAGGCTGGAATGTGAGAAGTGAAATGTCTTTGTTGTATTCTCTGCAGACGAGTCCTGGCTGGAAGAAGTTGTCATGTCGGTCTGGGCCAGATGGAAAAGACGGGAAAAGTGAACGATTCCATCAGAAAACATAAGCGGTAAGACATTATCTGTAACTGTGCTGTGATCTCTTAGAAGTTCTGTAGGACTGTATTTACCACTGACCATATGGTGGTAATATCTATGTTGGTTCTCCTCCACGAATTGTAATCAAGGTTACCTGGTTAGGCCAGTCTCACACGTCCAGATAATTCCGGTACCGGAATTATCCGTGTCCGTGTGCTCACGTGGCACATCAGTGTGGCACATCAGTGTGGCACACGTGCGGCATCCGTGTGCCGACTGGGTACCACACGCACCGTGCAGGAGACAGCGCTACAGTTAAGCGCTCTCCCCTGCATCTGGTGCTGAAGCTCCATTCATTTCTTCTCTCCAGCAGCGTTCGCTGGAAAGAAGGAATGAATTTTTTTAATTTATTTTTTTTTTTTTAACTAAAGTTACCCAGGGATTCAAGCTTGAGGAGGATAATTTGCATATTCCAGGTGCCTTCTGGGAAAAGCGAAGAGTCTCCCTAAGCAAGAAGATCGTTGGGTACAGCCGGGACCAGCTGCTTGGAAAGCATCACCAAACCGCGCGCCTTACGGCGCCTGTAGGACATTATTGCAAGAAAGCTTGGCTGAGTAGATTACACAAGAAGGAAAACACACAGCAAGTCAGCAGGATCTAGGAGCAACATGGCAGATGTGACAACCTACATGGTGAGCTGCAGCATGTGCTACATGTTCACAGATCGACCAGAAGAAGAATCCAATTTCACCTGTCAGAAGTGTAGACTAGTGGCCCTTTTAGAAGAAAAGGTGCAGGGTCTGGAAGAAAGAATAGCAACTTTGAAACTCATCAAAGAAAATGAAGACTTCCTAGACAGAACAGAAGCATCTCTACTGGTCACAGAAGGTTAAAAAAAGTGTCAGAGAACCTCCAAAAGCAGATGAGTGGAAGCATGTGACCAAAAGAAGCAAGAAGACCATGGAGAAATCACCAACCACACAACTGAAGAACCGATATCAAATCTTTGTAGAGGATGAAGATGGCACACCTAAGGATGAAGCAATACCAGCAAGCAAAAAAGAAAAGGGCACACAGCAACAAGTGACAGCAAAAAGTACAGCCAAGAAGCAACGAAGAGTGGTGGTGGTGGGAGACTCACTACTGAGAGGCACAGAAGCAGCCATCTGCAGACCGGACATAACCGCAAGAGAAGTATGCTGCCTTCCAGGTGCGATGATCAAGGATGTGATCGATAGGATACCAAAGCTCTTCAGCTCCAAGGACGTCCACCCATTTCTTCTGATACATGTTGGCACCAATGACACGGCAAGGAAGGACCTACCGACAATCTGCAAGGACTTTGAAGAGTTGGGGAAGAAAGTAAAGGAACTGGATGCACAGGTAGTTTTTTCTTCTATCCTTCCAGTAGACGGGCATGGCACCATGAGATGGAACAGGATCCTTGATGCGAACAACTGGCTAAGACGATGGTGCAGACAACAAGGATTCGGATTTCTGGACCACGGTGTGAATTACTTGTACGATAGACTCCTCGCCAGAGACGGACTACACCTCAACAAACCTGGGAAACACACATTCGCCAGAAGACTTGCTACACTCATCAGGAGGGCGTTAAACTAGAAGAAGAGGGGACGGGAATAAAAACATTAGACTCGAACAAAGAAGACCCAGGAAAACATACTCAGAAGGGAGGTAAAAACATTTCTAAAACAATCCACAGCGAGGAGATTGGAACAAAACAAAATCCTCTAAACTGCATGCTCGCAAACGCCAGAAGCCTGACAAACAAGATGGAAGAACTAGAAGCAGAAATATCTACAGGTAACTTTGACATAGTGGGAATAACCGAGACATGGTTAGATGAAAGCTATGACTGGGCAGTTAACTTACAGGGTTACAGTCTGTTTAGAAAGGATCGTAAAAATCGGAGAGGAGGAGGAGTTTGTCTCTATGTTAAGTCTTGTCTAAAGTCCACTTTAAGGGAGGATATTAGCGAAGGGAATGAGGATGTCGAGTCCATATGGGTCGAAATTCATGGAGGGAAAAATGGTAACAAAATTCTCATTGGGGTCTGTTACAAACCCCCAAATATAACAGAAACCATGGAAAGTCTACTTCTAAAGCAGATAGATGAAGCTGCAACCCATAATGAGGTCCTGGTTATGGGGGACTTTAACTACCCGGATATTAACTGGGAAACAGAAACCTGTGAAACCCATAAAGGCAACAGGTTTCTGCTAATAACCAAGAAAAATTATCTTTCACAATTGGTGCAGAATCCAACCAGAGGAGCAGCACTTTTAGACCTAATACTATCTAATAGACCTGACAGAATAACAAATCTGCAGGTGGTCGGGCATCTAGGAAATAGCGACCACAATATTGTACAGTTTCACCTGTCTTTCACTAGGGGGACTTGTCAGGGAGTCACAAAAACACTGAACTTTAGGAAGGCAAAGTTTGAGCAGTTTAGAGATGCCCTTAATCTGGTAGACTGGGACAATATCCTCAGAAATAAGAATACAGATATTAAATGGAAAATGTTTAAGAACATCCTAAATAGGCACTGTAAGCGGTTTATACCTTGTGGGAATAAAAGGACTAGAAATAGGAAAAACCCAATGTGGCTAAACAAAGAAGTAAAACAGGCAATTAACAGTAAAAAGAAAGCATTTGCACTACTAAAGCAGGATGGCACCATTGAAGCTCTAAAAAACTATAGGGAGAAAAATACTTTATCTAAAAAACTAATTAAAGCTGCCAAAAAGGAAACAGAGAAGCACATTGCTAAGGAGAGTAAAACTAATCCCAAACTGTTCTTCAACTATATCAATAGTAAAAGAATAAAAACTGAAAATGTAGGCCCCTTAAAAAATAGTGAGGAAAGAATGGTTGTAGATGACGAGGAAAAAGCTAACATATTAAACACCTTCTTCTCCACGGTATTCACGGCGGAAAATGAAATGCTAGTTGAAATACCAAGAAACAATGAAAACCCTATATTAAGGGTCACCAATCTAACCCAAGAAGAGGTGCGAAACCGGCTAAATAAGATCAAAATAGATAAATCTCTGGGTCCGGATGGCATACACCCACGAGTACTATGAGAACTAAGTAATGTAATAGTTAAACCATTATTTCTTATTTTTAGGGACTCTATAGCGACGGGGTCTGTTCCGCAGGACTGGCGCATAGCAAATGTGGTGCCAATATTCAAAAAGGGCTCTAAAAGTGAACCTGGAAATTATAGGCCAGTAAGTCTAACCTCTATTGTTGGTAAAATATTTGAAGGGTTTCTGAGGGATGTTATTCTGGATTATCTCAATGAGAATAACTGTTTAACTCCATATCAGCATGGGTTTATGAGAAATCGCTCCTGTCAAACCAATCTAATCAGTTTTTATGAAGAGGTAAGCTATAGGCTGGACAACGGTGAGTCATTGGACGTGGTATATCTCGATTTTTCCAAAGCGTTTGATACCGTGCCGCACAAGAGGTTGGTACACAAAATGAGAATGCTTGGTCTGGGGGAAAATGTGTGTAAATGGGTTAGTAACTGGCTTAGTGATAGAAAGCAGAGGGTGGTGATAAATGGTATAGTCTCTAACTTGGTCGCTGTGACCAGTGGGGTACCTCAGGGGTCGGTATTGGGACCTGTTCTCTTCAACATATTCATTAATGATCTGGTAGAAGGTTTACACAGTAAAATATCGATATTTGCAGATGATACAAAACTATGTAAAGCAGTTAATACAAGAGCAGATAGTATTCTGCTACAGATGGATCTGGATAGGTTGGAAACTTGGGCTGAAAGGTGGCAGATGAGGTTTAACAATGATAAATGTAAGGTTATACACATGGGAAGAAGGAATCAATATCACCATTACACACTGAACGGGAAACCACTGGGTAAATCTGACAGGGAGAAGGACTTGGGGATCCTAGTTAATGATAAACTTACCTGGAGCAGCCAGTGCCAGGCAGCAGCTGCCAAGGCAAACAGGATCATAGGGTGCATTAAAAGAGGTCTGGATACACATGATGAGAGCATTATACTGCCTCTGTACAAATCCCTAGTTAGACCGCACATGGAGTACTGTGTCCAGTTTTGGGCACCGGTGCTCAGGAAGGATATAATGGAACTAGAGAGAGTACAAAGGAGGGCAACAAAATTAATAAAGGGGATGGGAGAACTACAATACCTAGATAGATTAGCGAAATTAGGATTATTTAGTCTAGAAAAAAGACGACTGAGGGGCGATCTAATAACCATGTATAAGTATATAAGGGGACAATACAAATATCTCGCTGAGGATCTGTTTATACCAAGGAAGGTGACGGGCACAAGGGGGCATTCTTTACGTCTGGAGGAGAGAAGGTTTTTCCACCAACATAGAAGAGGATTCTTTACTGTTAGGGCAGTGAGAATCTGGAATTGCTTGCCTGAGGAGGTGGTGATGGCGAACTCAGTCGAGGGGTTCAAGAGAGGCCTGGATGTCTTCCTGGAGCAGAACAATATTGTATCATGCAATTATTAGGTTCTGTAGAAGGACGTAAATCTGGGGATTTATTATGATGGAATATAGGCTGAACTGGATGGACAAATGTCTTTTTTTGGCCTTACTAACTATGTTACTATGTTACTATGTTACCCTTATTACAGTAATGAATATGCGGCTCCACCCCTATGGGAGGTGGAGCCGCATATTCATCACTGTAATTTGCGGCACCACGTGATCGCTCATACAGGACAAGCAGCGACGCTGAGAGGATGCAAGCGCCGAGGGAGCTGGGTAAGTATTTTAATGCCAGCGGGCGGGCGCACAGGGGGTGGGAGGGGGCAGATTACCGGCAACTTTAGTTTAAAAACAAAAATAAAAAAAAGATTATTCATTCCTTCTTTCCAGCGAACGTTGCTGGAGAGAAGAAATGAATGGGGCTTCAGCACCACACGCGGGGGGGACAGCGCTTACAGTAGCGCTGTCTCCTGCACGGCACACGGACTGCACACGGACAACATCCGTGTGCGGTACGTGTTTTACACGGACCCATTGACTTTAATGGGTCCGTGTAATACGTGCGCTCCCACGAACACTGACATGTCTCCGTGTTTTCCAAACGGACACACGGTCCGTGAAAACACGCTGACGTGCAGAGACACATTGATTTTAATGTGTCTACGTGAGTCAGTGTCTCCGGTACGTGAGGAAACTCACCTCATGTACCGGAGCCACTGACGTGTGAAACCGGCCTTAGGGGCCCACTCAGAAGCTTCGCCACCCCTGAACCAAAACCCTAGCTATGCCTCTGATTGCCACGTTTGGAACAACCTGACCAGTGAACACAAAAGGGCAAAAAATTATGCATTTTCATCATACTGAACAAAAAGTGGAATAAACATCAAAAAGACGAATGTAAGTAAAAATTCTAATGCTGAAAACGTCATCTTTTCTCGCAAAAAAACAAGCTGCTACACAGCTTCATCCGCAGAAAAATTAAAAAGGTATAGCTCTCGGGGGCGTGTCCAGCTGCTGGAGAAGAAGGACGCATGGTGGAGATCTCCTCCAGCAAAGAGGAGATATAGGTCTTTCCCCAGACCTTAACCAAGAACGGACCACCAGTTATTACCTGGCAATACACCTGGATCAAGGGGGACCCCTGGCCGGCGATCTCCCACGGCGAGGAGCCGGCACACCGGACCCTCAGGCACAGAGCGGCCCTGCAGCACAGCCGCACCAGAAACAGGCCGGCACAGCAAGGACTCCTCAGGTACCGCAGACGGCAAAGGGAAGTCCGGCAGACGGCACATAGTAAGGTGCGAGGCGGCAGTGAGAAGACTGCGGACCCCCCGCAGAGCTAAAGGGGTGGTGAGAGAGAGGCCCTCCCGCCCTTGGACCTCCCGCGGCACCCGAGAGGAGAGCATCGCAGGCGCGCTCAGCTGCAGCTCCTGCAGGGAAGACCCTGAAGAGTGCGCAGACCACACCTCACCTAGGAGAAAGGCGACCAAGGTAGGACTGGTACAGGTGGGACAGGAGACCCCCCGGGACGCCCGCCATTGTGTTCCCTGTGCTGGTCGTTTTCCCGCCAGTGGGAGGGTGGACGCCATCTTGGGGACAGATCCCCTTACAGAGAAACACCATCATAGTGCGGGCATACCTAAGACTCTCTCTGCAAAAAAGAAAAAAAAAGAGCATGAACCGCACATCCCAAAATCATACGTTGATCTAAAGCCCCTAGGCAAAAATTAATATAACTGAATATGAGGTTTTCAGTTTAACATTCTGATCAGACTGTATGAAGCCCACTGCCCCTTCACGGCAAACCTCGTAGTGGGTCCTATCGCCCTAACGGAGCGGAGCCGTGCGGCGCCCACCGCCACAGCGGCCATGCACCAGCAGGGCGGACGGCCTGTTGCCCCACAGCACCCATGCTGCAAGACTGAGTCCCCAAGACTCCAGACCGCGCCGCCCCACCAGCACAAAGCCACAGCAACAATGGCCGCCACACAGCACCAACACCAAAATGAAAGGAGCACTTAAACTCACCTTCCTCCAGCTCTTCAGTGAGAGCCAAAATGGGCTAGACCCCTTACTTTGCAGTCTCCTGCTAATTAAAATCACCTGAGCCAAATGGGAGGAGTGCTGGTCCAAGAAGAAGACTAGAACATGCCTTGCAAAAAAGAAAAAAAAGAGCATGAACCGCACATCCCAAAATCATACGTTGATCTAAAGCCCCTAGGCAAAAATTAATATAACTGAATATGAGGTTTTCAGTTTAACATTCTGATCAGACTGTGTGAAGCCCACTGCCCCTTCACGGCAAACCTCGTAGTGGGTCCTATCGCCCTAACGGAGCGGAGCCGTGCGGCGCCCACCGCCACAGCGGCCATGCACCAGCAGGGCGGACGGCCTGTTGCCCCACAGCACCCATGCTGCAGTGAGACTGCAAAGTAAGGGGTCTAGCCCATTTTGGCTCTCACTGAAGAGGGCGATAGGACCCACTACGAGGTTTGCCGTGAAGGGGCAGTGGGCTTCATACAGTCTGATCAGAATGTTAAACTGAAAACCTCATATTCAGTTATATTAATTTTTGCCTAGCGGCTTTAGATCAACGTATGATTTTGGGATGTGCGGTTCATGCTCTTTTTTTTCTTTTTTGCAAAGCATACCTAAGACTCTCGGCACGCCAGCATACTGTCCTGCTCACCAGCCTTGCTGCAGAAGCGGTGCAGTCACCCTGCCATTGCTCTATACGGGGCTGTCATTGTGCCTTTCTTACATTAATATTGGAAACACAGACTACCAGCATATTACCCAGTAAGCCTGCATTCTACAAATCTAGACCTCTGGTGACACCTAGTGTTGGGATCGATTATAGCATCCAGAGGTTCCCCCTTCCTGGCTCAGAACATTGTACATGCCCCACTAACCCTAAGATCGTAATTAAATGCACCTCGGAGGGGGCTTGCTGATGGGGGGCTGAGCCTAATGGGGTGATCACTGCACCCCCATGTTCCCCTGAACACTATCACGGGCAATTCATAGCAGCAGTCATACATGGGTAAAACTAAAAGGATTTCTGGACAACCCACAAGCTTACACAAGGAGCCTTCTCTAGAGGACATGGAACGGTTTTTAAACCAGCCACTCCAAACAAGGAATACCAGATCAACAATGTCGCAAACCCCGCATAAAAATGGTTCCTCCTCCAAAGAGCCTCAGTCTTCACATATCTCTCCTAAAAAATCAGCAGACAATAGTAATGGAGACAAAGACCTACCTGAGGACATGAATATAGCTGAGCTGAGTAAATATATTAAAGCTCTCCCAACCAAAACAGATCTAGAAAGCTTTGCGTGCAGACTTGAGAACTCGTATAAAAAGGAGATACATAATCTGCAGATGGAATTCACATCGCGTATAGAGGACGTGGAAAAGACTCAAGAAGATATCTCACAAGAACTCCAGGCTCACAGAGAAATCTTAATGGATCATACCATGAAACTGGAGGAAATGTCATCTGGCCTTGAAGACCTGGAAAACCGCAACAGGCGTAACAATATCCGTATACGTGGCCTCCCAGAATCCGTCAGTCCTCAGGATTTAGACCGCACAGTCCAGAAAATATTCCTGGACATTCTCGGCGATCACGAAGACAACGCCATTGAGTTCGACAGGATTCATAGATCTCTTGGTCCTAAACCCACGTCTGAGTCACGCCCTAGAGATGTCATCTGCAGGGTGCACTACTTTAGAATTAAGGAGGCCATCATGATAGCTTCTAGGAAAAAGGGATCTCTCCAGTTTGAAGGCCAACCAATACTACTCCTGTCAGATCTATCCAGACGCACCCTATTCCTGCGCAAAGCCTTGAAACCCTTGCTGGCGGCTCTCAAGGAAAGAGATATCCCCTACAGGTGGGGGTTCCCATTCCAACTAACTGCATCCAAAGGTGGCAAAAGCGCATACTTTCGCCGGATCGGGGACCTGGCTAACTTCCTAGGCACATTTGAACTTCCACTAATAGATCTTCCAGACTGGCCTCTAACTCCAACACTCCCAGATGCTCCTCCAAGGTGGCTCAAGGTCCCCCGTTCCAAGAATCGACACACCAATGAAGGCTCCTCTGATCCTCCATGAAGTTCTTTTCTTTTGTTCCCATTTTTTTTTCTCTAGTTTTAATTAGCCTCTACTCATTGCTGCAATGTATTTAGACACTCTGCTGCAGTTGAGTGGTCCCATGGATACTTATTGTTAATTGATTGAATCTCCTGATGGGGCGGATGGTTTCACTGTGGGTTCGCCTTGGAGGTTTAGTCTTAATCCCTGGACATTTGAGCGCGTGGTGTCTTGCTTGTCATCAGTGTTTTCGTTTCCCCCCCCTTTTTTTTTCTTTCTTTTTTTTTCTCTCTTATTGTTCTCTGATGGCACGCGGGACATCTTGCTTATGCAAGGGTTATTGTTATGCTTAAATAGATTTTACACGTTTGCAAGTTTTTGTTCATGGGACCTAACAAGTTCGCGGGGGGGTGGGGGGGCAGGTGTTCCCCTTGGCTTCCCTTCTCCACTAAAGGTGCACGGGCGAGGGAAGGAGGGGAGAATTATTCTTCTCCTTTATTTTGCCCTAACTACACAGATGCAAAGTCAGATTGGGTGCGTCAAACCCTGTCTTTCTCCCCTCCCTCCCAGTGTTTTTTCCCTACTACACTTGGCTGTCGTTTGTTTCGGCGGATGGAGCGCGTGGTGTCGCGAGATGGCGTAAAAGTATTTGATAATGGATGAAATTAAATTTTGCTCCTTTAAAGTGAAGGGGCTAAATATCCCAGAAAAAAGAAGGCGGGTCCTATTTGATAGTCACAAACAACGGGTCTCTGTGCTACTGCTTCAAGAGACACATTTCAAAACTGGTGTGGTGCCACATTCTATCACGAAAAATTACCCCAAATGGTATCACAGCACAAATCCATTTTCAAAGTCAAAGGGTGTCTCAATAGCCTTCCACAAATCCTTTATGCCTGAGATCTTGGACTCACTAATCGATAAAAATGGTAGATATATCTTCCTACTTATCACATGGGCAGCTCATAAACTTGTAATAGCTAACGTATATTTCCCAAACCAAGGGCAGCAGAAGTTTGGAGCCGATTGCAAAAGACGTCTCGAGGAGTTTGCTGGTTCCTCTCCTGTGATACTTGGGGGCGACTTTAATATTCCTATGAACCCTGCGGTGGATGTCTCTTCGGGTAAGTCTTCATATTCTACATCTTCTATTAACAAAATAAGATCCCAGCTGCGCAGCATGAGACTGGTAGATGTCTGGAGGGTTCTTAACCCAACAACTAAGGACTATAGCTTTTTCTCAAAAATACATAACACTTACAGTAGAATAGATTATTTTTTCGTTTCACATAAGTTGCTCAACATGCAGGTAAAGGCGGACGTGGGGTCGATACTGTGGTCAGATCACGCTCCTATATACCTAACAATCTCACTTCATTCTGCCTCGAGACCAGGTTTCTCCTGGCGTCTGAATGAAAACTTGCTACAAGATCCCATATGTAAATCCAAGATTGATCAAACAATCACAGATTTCCTGACTGACCACGAGGAAGACACCACGTCCCCCACTATAAAATGGGAAGCTTTGAAAAGTGTAATAAGAGGCGTCCTCATCTTTCATGGCGCTAGGTTGAAAAAAGAAAGAGCGGCGGAAATACTTAGCTTAACAGAACAAATCCACCAATTAGAAAACAAACATAAACGAGACCTTGAGGCCAGCACATTTGCTAGGCTCTCCTCGGCCAGACAAAAATTGTTATCTATAATAGACCAAAAATCCAAATGCCTCAGAGAAAGACTCAAGAGCCGCTTCTATCAGCTCGGCAATAAAAGTGGTAGACTCTTGGCCAGAGCCCTTAATCAACGTAATCCCAATACCTACATTCCTTTTATTAAAAACAAAGAGGGGAAGAAAGTGTTTAATACCAGAGATATTCTTTCCAACTTCAGCGAATACTACAAATCTCTATATAACATAGCGGGACACTATAAAGAGGCTCCACTACATTCTCTCCGTAATAAAATCAAATCATATTTACAGGAACATAAACTACCCACTCTGCCTGAAGGTGATCTACTTGATCTTGAAAAGGAATTCTCAGTGGAGGAGGTATCGGAAACCATTAGCGCCTTGAAACAAGGCAAGAGCCCGGGCCCTGATGGGTTCTCGGCAGGCTTCTACAAGTCGTTCAACACTCTGCTTAGTCCAATATTTCTGAAGGCTTGTAATTTTGTCTCTCTTGGGGGCTCTTTCCCTACACAGGCACTCATCGCTCACATAACAGTTCTCCCTAAGCCTGGCAAGGACCCTTCTACGTGCGATAATTACCGCCCGATCTCTTTAATAAACTTGGATATTAAAATATATGCAAAAATGTTAGCCAATAGATTATGCCCCCTTTTACCAAAACTAATAAACCAGGACCAGGTGGGCTTCGTTCCAGGGCGAGAGGCGAGAGACAACACAATCCGAACTATCTCTCTAATTGACAGAGCGGGCAGAGAGGGGGACCCCCTGTGCATCATCAAATATAAATAGTAAAGCCGCACCCTATAATGGCAATGTCTCTATGGACAGCAGAGTGCACGTCCTCACCAGGGGATCCATCCCAGTAGGTAAATCCAGAAGCACATGAAGAAAGCTTGAAAAAGGTCCACGGACCGAAACGTTGCAGATGGCAGAATAAACTTTGGAGCTGTCTTTTCACAATTGCTGTGGTGCTGTCCTTTTCTTCATGTGCCCCTGTGCATCATGTCAATTGATGCTGAAAAGGCCTTTGACCGGGTCCATTGGGAATTTATTTCTCAGACCCTAGAGGAAATTGGCCTAAAAGAAAATATGCTGCGTAGGATCTCCGCCTTGTATTCTTCTCCTAGTGCTCAGGTCAAGGTAAACGGCACACTATCAGATATGTTCCCGGTCAGAAATGGTACAAGGCAGGGGTGCCCACTCTCTCCCCTCTTATATATCCTAACAATGGAGCATTTAGCTGTAGCCTTGAGAAACAACTCATCAATTAAGGGTATAAAACTACGTTCTGAAGAACATAAGCTAGCACTTTTTGCAGATGACATTCTCCTATATATTACGTCCCCCTCTACGAGCCTACCAAACATTATTTCGGAACTACATAAATTTGGCCTCCTAAGAAACTTCAAAATGAATTCCCATAAATCCGAAATCCTAAACATTTCACTCCAACTCCCCTTGGCGGATCAATTAAGGAAGACTTTCCCATTTAAATGGCGCTTTGATTCCCTTACATATTTAGGTATCAAAATTACAAGCAAAACGTCTAAACTGTTTGAAACCAACTTTGCGCCAATTCTACAGAAAACAAACTCGGACTTGGAGAGGTGGCACAGGCTCCAATTGTCCTGGCTGGGTAGGATCAATGCAGTTAAGATGGACCTCCTACCTCGTCTCTTATATTTTTTTCAAACAATTCCCCTATACCTACCAGCTTCCTTCTTTTCCCGCCTCAAACAAATAATTACTCGTTTTATTTGGTCTCATAATCGGGCACGTATTTCATATACAACATTAAGTAGATCTAAACTGACAGGTGGATTGGGTCTCCCGGATCTCGCGATTTATAGTTATGCATCAATGGGAATTTGTATCCTAGACCTTTATCACAGTAAAAATAGCAAAAAGTGGGTAAACCTAGAAAACGATCTTAACGGATGCGACTCCCAAGTTGTTCTTTGGACAGGAGGCAAGGGGGTAGGGCCAGGCATCTACATACCCTTCCTCACACGAAACATATTGCTTCTTATTAAATACCGAAACAAAGACCTTCAGATCACAACTCTCCCAGGCCCCTTAATTCCAATCTATGACAATTCTGCTTTTCCGGCGGGGCTGAATAGAGAGACATATCTAAATAAGAGAAAGGATTCCAAACCCATCATCCACGACTACTTAAAAGAAACTGGGATGAAATCCCTTCGGGAACTATTCCCAGAAGAGGAATCACACTCTGTTGATTGGTTCTTCTATGAACAACTAAGAAGTTATATCCACTCAATCTCTAAACAAACCAATATCAGCAGGCCGCTAACTCCCTTTGAGATGCTTTGCATATCAGCAAGCCCCCCGGACCATACTGTCTCGCTGCTATATAAAATCTTCCAAGAGTGGAGGGCTCCGCTGCAGGGTTGGCCAATGTTTTTCTCGAAATGGGAGGGTGATCTGGGAAGACCCTTGTCATCTGAAGATAGGGGAAAAATTCTTCTCTTCTCGTTCAGATCGTCATTATGCGCGGTATCACAGGAGAGGAGCTATAAGATTCTAGCAAGATGGTATAGATGCCCCTCCATGGTGCATGCGGTGTTCCCCACGACTTCTGACACCTGCTGGAGATGTCTAAAGGAGATAGGCTCTTACATGCATATCTGGTGGGACTGCCCCCCCATAAAGGATTTGTGGTTGGCCGTCTTTGAACTTCATAATAGGATCTCTATCACACAGATCCAACCCTCAGCAAGTCTAGCATTGTTGTCTTTGTGTAACCTGTCGATATCTAGGTTCAAGAGGGGCATCCTCAGACACTTTCTTACTGCAGTCAGGAATCTAATCCCACGTTTTTGGAAACAAGAAAAATTCCCTTCCCGTGCGGAATTTGTGGCAGAACTTAATGACATTTATAGAATGGAGCAGCTGATAAATCAGTCTACAGGTAATGCGGAAAAAACCTACAACACATGGGCTCCCTGGATTGCTTTTAGGGAAACCTCTGAATTAGATCGCTGGATTTCCAGAACTTAATGCATTATGTAACACATTCGCGTGCACTCTCGAGCCGTTTCTCGACCTGCGCTCTGGCCGCTGGAGCGGGTTGGCAGCCACACTTTTTTCCCACATTCCCTACTCCCCCATCCACTCCTCTCCTTCTTTCTACCCCTCTTTCTTTCCCTTATCTTACTTTGTGTGTCTTCCTCTTACCCAGTTTGAACATATATTATACTGTCAAATGATTACAAAGAAATGTAATAATGGCTATCTACTATCCCAGCTGTTTTTTATTATTAACTACTCATAATTTTGGGATAACCAACAACATTATTTACCAGAAAGTTGAATTACAAGACCTAAACGTTGTCACAATGCCTTACTTGACTTACTTGTAACCATTGTTTATCATTGCACTGATTTACTAGTTTGTATTGTTTACCTTTACTCTTTATTGCAATGACTAGAGTTGAGCGACCTTGACCTTTTTAGAGTCGAGCCGGGTTTCGCGAAACCCGACTATCTCAAAAGTCGGGTCGAGTGAAATCGGCCGATTATGACGTAAAGTCGGGATCGACCGAAACACGAAACCCAATGCAAGTCAATGGGGCAGCATAGTCGGCAGTGAGTGGGGGCCAGGAAAACACCTAGAGTGCCCATTTTAATGTCAAAACCATCCATTCTTCTTAATGAAGCTTGTCAAGCGTAATTTACCTTATAATAATTGGAGGGCATTTGAAATTGGGGGTCATTTGGCTAAAGTTGTGGTGGGTAGGGCTGGTTCAAGTAATTAGTGGGCCCAGGAAATCTGGACCACGTCACGGCAGTGGAGCAGGGAGAGGTAAGTATTTCAACTTTGCAAGTGCTGTGAACCTGAGCAAGCAGGGGGGGCCCACTCGTTGGCATTGGCACTGGCACAGGGCCCCTCAAAGTACAGCGGTGTGTTTGCACGGCGGGGGCGCCTCCCACCGGCAGCAACACTTTTGCGTACTATGAGAGGCCCTGTGCCAGTGACGTCGCCAACTAGTATTCCTCCCCCAACCTGATGAAGGAACCTGCACTTTCATCTGCACCTTCCTCTTTGTCCCCGTGTAAGGTGGTATGGTATGCGGGAAGGGGGACCTGACTTTCAGCAGGGTCACAATGTTGTTGTGTAGCGTGCACGGGGAATGTTGCGTTATGGGTCAATGTACCAGCAGACTCATCTATCACTGGCTGGGCAATGGGCAGGATGAGGAGGAAACACAGATATAGGCCCAAATAATAAAGTGGGCTAAATGCAGTTCAAAATTGGTAACACAGGAATAACCAGGGGGCATTGCAGTGGAGGACAACTGGAATGAGAGGCTGACACAGAGAGTAGGCCCAAATCAGTAAGTAGTCGAAATGCAGTTCAAAATTGGCAACCGTAGTAAACAGGCGGCACAGCTTTGTTCAGTGGAGGAGAACAGCAAGGATTGGCAGACACCGATAGTAGGCCCCAACCCAACTAGTAGGCCAAATGCAGTCTAACATTAACAACTACTTAACGAGCGCCTGAAAACGGAATTTCAGGACAGGAAACCAGGAGAACAGCAAGGAGCGGCAGACACTGTTAGTAGGCCCCAAACCAACTAGTACGCCAAATGCAGTTGTTCCATTTAACCACAATTTAATGAGAGCCTGAAGATAGAAGCTCAGGAAAGGCAACCTGGAGAACACCTTGGAGTGGAACACACCATCTCTCTCCACCCCATACCCATTTTGTAGGCCTAATGCTGTGTAGTTTTCTACAACTACTAAACGAGAGTCGGAAGACCGAAGCAATGGCAAGGCAACCTGGGGAACACCTTGGAGTGTAACACACCATCTCTCTCCACCCGATACCCATTTTGTAGGCCTAATGCAGTGTAGTTTTCTACAACTACTAAACGAGAGTCGGAAGATCGAAGCAATGGCGAGGAAACCTGGAGAACACCTTGGAGTGTAACACACCATCTCTCTCCACCCCATACCCATTTTGTAGGCCTAATGCTATGTAGTTTTCTACAACTACTAAACGAGAGTCGGAAGACCGAAGCAATGGCAAGGCAACCTGGGGAACACCTTGGAGTGTAACACACCATCTCTCTCCACCCGATACCCATTTTGTAGGCCTAATGCAGTGTAGTTTTCTACAACTACTAAACGAGAGTCGGAAGACCGAAGCAATGGCAAGGCAACCTGGGGAACACCTTGGAGTGTAACACACCATCTCTCTCCACCCGATACCCATTTTGTAGGCCTAATGCAGTGTAGTTTTCTACAACTACTAAACGAGAGTCGGAAGATCGAAGCAATGGCGAGGAAACCTGGAGAACACCTTGGAGTGTAACACACCATCTCTCTCCACCCCATACCCATTTTGTAGGCCTAATGCTGTGTAGTTTTCTACAACTACTAAACGAGAGTCGGAAGACCGAAGCAATGGCAAGGCAACCTGGGGAACACCTTGGAGTGTAACACACCATCTCTCTCCAACCGATACCCATTTTGTAGGCCTAATGCAGTGTAGTTTTCTACAACTACTAAACGAGAGTCGGAAGACCGAAGCAATGGCAAGGCAACCTGGGGAACACCTTGGAGTGTAACACACCATCTCTCTCCACCCGATACCCATTTTGTAGGCCTAATGCAGTGTAGTTTTCTACAACTACTAAATGAGAGTCGGAAGATCGAAGCAATGGCGAGGAAACCTGGAGAACACATTGGAGTGTAACACACCATCTCTCTCCACCCCATACCCATTTTGTAGGCCTAATGCAGTGTAGTTTTCTACAACTACTAAACGAGAGTCGGAAGACCGAAGCAATGGCAAGGCAACCTGGGGAACACCTTGGAGTGTAACACACCATCTCTCTCCACCCGATACCCATTTTGTAGGCCTAATGCAGTGTAGTTTTCTACAACTACTAAACGAGAGTCGGAAGATCGAAGCAATGGCGAGGAAACCTGGAGAACACCTTGGAGTGTAACACACCATCTCTCTCCACCCCATACCCATTTTGTAGGCCTAATGCTGTGTAGTTTTCTACAACTACTAAACGAGAGTCGGAAGACCGAAGCAATGGCAAGGCAACCTGGGGAACACCTTGGAGTGTAACACACCATCTCTCTCCACCCGATACCCATTTTGTAGGCCTAATGCAGTGTAGTTTTCTACAACTACTAAACGAGAGTCGGAAGACCGAAGCAATGGCAAGGCAACCTGGGGAACACCTTGGAGTGTAACACACCATCTCTCTCCACCCGATACCCATTTTGTAGGCCTAATGCAGTGTAGTTTTCTACAACTACTAAACGAGAGTCGGAAGATCGAAGCAATGGCGAGGAAACCTGGAGAACACCTTGGAGTGTAACACACCATCTCTCTCCACCCCATACCCATTTTGTAGGCCTAATGCAGCCTACTTTCCGACAACTACTAAACGAGAGCATGAAGATCGAAGCTCAGGAAAGGCAACCTGGGGAACACCTTGGAGTGTAACACACCCTCTCTCTACACCACGGAAGGGCTGATTCTTAGGAAGGAAGGCTGTCGGAAAGAAGCAGGGCGCGTCCGAGGGTGATTATATTCTTATTAGGTATATACTCACCCTCGGACGCGCCCTGCTTCTTTATTTGTAATGAATGTTTATTTGCAATGTGGTTTTGACTTACTCTATTTTTTTGGTAAATAATGATTTTATTATTTTCATTGTTTTGCATCTTCTTGGCAATAATATAAAGAAGACGCGACAGGACAACACTCGGTGGATGCCATATCTGTGTTTTAAATTGAAAAAAACTTTCAGTTAACTACTTGCAGGAGAAAGTTATTGTAGCTGGTGGCCATTTTTAGTACTGTACCAGATTTTTGTTGTATGTGTTTGTTTTTAATGTTAAAATGTCTACATTTGATATCTCTCCAGTATTTTCTTTTTTATAAGCAAAATACTTATTTTTATATTTTCTGATGTTGGTTCAAGGGGTACACGGGCAGCAGTAGACAGGTCAGTGGAGGCCTAGTGGAAGGAGGGACCGCAGACAGGCTTCGAAGCCCTAACATAATAAATTGGGCTGGCTGTAGGCAATTTAAAATTGGTTCCAGGGGAACCCGGGCAGCAGTAGACAGGTCAGTGGAGGCCTAGTGGAAGGAGGGACCGCAAACAGGCTTCGAAGCCCTAACATAATAAATTGGGCTGGCTGTAGGCAATTTAAAATTGGTTCCAGGGGAACCCGGGCAGCAGTAGACAGGTCAGTGGAGGCCTAGTGGAAGGAGGGACCGCAGACAGGCTTCGAAGCCCTAACATAATAAATTGGGCTGGCTGTAGGCAATTTAAAATTGGTTCCAGGGGAACCCGGGCAGCAGTAGACAGGTCAGTGGAGGCCTAGTGGAAGGAGGGACCGCAGACAGGCTTCGAAGCCCTAACATAATAAATTGGGCTGGCTGTAGGCAGTTTAAAATTGGTTCCAGGGGAACCCGGGCAGCAGTAGACAGGTCAGTGGAGGCCTAGTGGAAGGAGGGACCGCAGACAGGCTTCGAAGCCCTAACATAATAAATTGGGCTGGCTGTAGGCAATTTAAAATTGGTTCCAGGGGAACCCGGGCAGCAGTAGACAGGTCAGTGGAGGCCTAGTGGAAGGAGGGACCGCAGACAGGCTTCAAAGCCCTAACATAATAAATTGGGCTGGCTGTAGGTAATTTAAAATTGGTTCCAGGGGAACCCGGGCAGCAGTAGACAGGTCAGTGGAGGCCTAGTGGAAGGAGTGACCGCAGACAGGCTTCGAAGGCCTAACATAAGAAAAATGTCAATACAATGGTATTGACAGTGCCAGGCATTGAAGGATGTCAGCGCATAGACTAAACATTGGTGGAGCTGTGAGAGAAAATTTTGCAAGTGGTAGAGCACTGTTTGACCTGGGGGGGGGACTGTCTTGTGGCCGGCGGTACAGGCCCAGGGCCCCTCATATTACAACGGTGTGTCTGACGTTGGGTGCGCACCACCACTGCCAGACACTTTATTGTACTATGAGGGACCTAGTGGCAGTGCCGTCGACCAAAAGCGGGCACACCCACCTCTTCAGACAAACAGTACTCTCACGGGTGCTGGCGCCAAGTGGCGATACCACAGCCCCGTGTGGGGACTTTGGCCATTTAGGGAGGTGTTAACATGTCGGATGCTGGACAATCAGGTGCTGCAAATTACGAGATTGGAAAAGTCGTTCAGAATAGTCCACAGGCAAGACCTTTACATAGGAAAGCTAGGTGTCAGCCGGGCAAGGTGGGGCAAAAGATTTCGAAATCCAGTTGTGGTTCATTTTAATGAAGGTTAGATCATCTACATTTTGGGTAGCCAGACGAGTCCTTTTTTCTGTTAGTATTGAACCTGCAGCACTGAATACTCTTTCTGATAGGACACTAGCTGCCGGGCAAGCAAGCTCCTGCAATGCATATTCTGCCAATTCTGGCCAGGTGTCTAATTTTGATGCCCAGTAATCAAATGGGAATGACGGTTGAGGGAGAACGTCGATAAGGGATGAAAAATAGTTAGTAACCATACTGGATAAATGTTGTCTCCTGTCACTTTGAATTGATGCTGCAGTACCTGTCCTGTCTGCAGTCATAGCAAAATCACTCCACAACCTGGTCAGAAAACCCCTCTGGCCAACGACACTTCTGATTTCTGCCCCTCTAACACCTCTGGTCTGCTGGCCCCTGCAGCTCGTGTTAGAACGATCACGGGCGCTGTGTGCAGGGAATGCCAGAAGCAAACGGTCAACAAGAGTTGATTGTTTGGTTGCTAATATTAGTTCCAAGTTCTCATGTGGCATTATATTTTGCAATTTGCCTTTATAGCGAGGATCAAGGAGGCAGGCCAACCAGTAATCGTCATCGTTCATCATTTTTGTTATGCGTGTGTCCCTTTTGAGGATACGTAAGGCATAATCCGCCATGTGGGCCAAAGTTCCAGTTCTCAAATCTGTGGTTGTGCTTGGTTGAGGGGCAGTTTCAGGCAAATCCACGTCACTTGTGTCCCTCCAAAAACCAGAACCCGGCCTTGCCGCGCCAACAATTTCCACTGGCCCCGGAAAAGCTTCCTCATTAAAAATATAATCATCCCCATCATCCTCCTCGTCCTCCTCCTCCTCTTCGCCCGCTACCTCGTCCTGTACACTGCCCTGGCCAGACAATGGCTGACTGTCATCAAGGCTTTCCTCTTCCTCAGCTGCAGACGCCTGATCCTTTATGTGCGTCAAACTTTGCATCAGCAGACGCATTAGGGGGATGCTCATGCTTATTATGGCGTTGTCTGCACTAACCAGCCGTGTGCATTCCTCAAAACACTGAAGGACTTGACACATGTCTTGAATCTTCGACCACTGCACACCTGACAACTCCATGTCTGCCATCCTACTGCCTGCCCGTGTATGTGTATCCTCCCACAAAAACATAACAGCCCGCCTCTGTTCACACAGTCTCTGAAGCATGTGCAGTGTTGAGTTCCACCTTGTTGCAACGTCTATGATTAGGCGATGCTGGGGAAGGTTCAAAGAACGCTGATAGGTCTGCATACAGCTGGAGTGTACGGGCGAACGGCGGATATGTGAGCAAAGTCCACGCACTTTGAGGAGCAGGTCGGATAACCCCGGATAACTTTTCAGGAAGCACTGCACCACCAGGTTTAAGGTGTGAGCCAGGCAAGGAATGTGTTTCAGTTGGGAAATGGAGATGGCAGCCATGAAATTCCTTCCGTTATCACTCACTACCTTGCCTGCCTCAAGATCTACAGTGCCCAGCCACGACTGCGTTTCTTTCTGCAAGAACTCGGACAGAACTTCAGCGGTGTGTCTGTTGTCGCCCAAACACTTCATAGCCAATACAGCCTGCTGACGTTTGCCAGTAGCTGCCCCATAATGGGAGACCTGGTGTGCAACAGTGGCAGCTGCGGATGGAGTGGTTGTGCGACTGCGGTCTGTGGACGAGGTCTCGCTTCTGCAGGAGGACGAGGAGGAGGAGGGGGTGCGAATGGCTACAGCCAACTGTTTCCTAGACGTGGGCTAGGCAGAACTGTCCCAAACTTGCTGTCCCCTGTGGACCCTGCATCCACCACATTTACCCAGTGTGCCGTGATGGACACGTAACGTCCCTGGCCATGCCTACTGGTCCATGCATCTGTTGTCAGGTGCACCTTTGTGCTCACAGATTGCCTGAGTGCATGGACGATGCGCTCTTTAACATGCTGGTGGAGGGCTGGGATGGCTTTTCTGGAAAAAAGTGTCGACTGGGTAGCTCGTAGCGTGGTACAGCGTAGTCCATCAGGGCTTTGAAAGCTTCGCTTTCAACTAACCGGTAGGGCATCATCTCTAACGAGATTAGTCTAGCTATGTGGGCGTTCAAACCCTGTGTACGCGGATGCGAGGCTAAGTACTTCCTTTTTCTAACCATAGTCTCATGTAGGGTGAGCTGGACTGGAGAGCTGGAGATCGTGGAACTAGCGGGGGTGCCGGTGGACATGGCAGACTGAGAGACGGTGGGAGATGGTATTGTTGCCGCCGGTGCCCTAGATGCAGTGTTTCCTACTACGAAACTGGTGATTCCCTGACCCTGACTTCTTTGGCCTGGCAAAGAAACCTGCACAGATACTGCAGGTGGTGCAGAAAATGGTGGCCCTACACTGCCGGAAGGGATGTTGCGTTGATGACTAGCTTCATTGGCCGAGGGTGCTACAACCTTAAGGGACGTTTGGTAGTTAGTCCAAGCTTGCAAATGCATGGTGGTTAAATGTCTATGCATGCAACTTGTATTGAGACTTTTCAGATTCTGCCCTCTGCTTAAGGTAGTTGAACATTTTTGACAGATGACTTCGCGCTGATCAATTGGATGTTGTTTAAAAAAATGCCAGACTGCACTCTTTCTAGCATCGGATACCTTTTCAGGCATTGCAGACTGAGCTTTAACCGGATGGCCACGCTGTCCTCCAACAGGTTTTGACTTTGCCACGCGTTTTGGGCAAGATACGGGCCCGGCAGATGGAACCTGTTGCGATGTTGATGCCTGCTGCGGCCCCTCCTCCTCCGCTTCAGAACTGCTGCCGCCTGCACCCTGTTCCCCCAATGGCTGCCAATCGGGGTCAAGAACTGGGTCATCTATTACCTCTTCTTGTAGCTCGTGTGCAACTTCGTCTGTGTCACCTTGTCGGTCGGTGGTATAGCGTTCGTGATGGGGCAACATAGTCTCATCAGGGTCTGATTCTTGATCAGCACCCTGCGAGGGCAATGTTGTGGTCTGAGTCAAAGGACCAGCATAGTAGTCTGGCTGTGGCTGTGCATCAGTGCACTCCGTGTCAGATTCAACTTGTAATGGGCATGGACTGTTAACTGCTTCACTTTCTAAGCCAGGGACGGTATGTGTAAAGAGCTCCATGGAGTAACCCGTTGTGTCGCCTGCTGCATTCTTCTCTGTTGTTGTTTTTGCTGAAGAGGACAAGGAAGCGACTTGTCCCTGACCGTGAACATCCACTAACGACGCGCTGCTTTTACTTTTACCAGTTTCACGAGAGGAGGCAAAAGAGCTAGAGGCTGAGTCAGCAAGATAAGCCAAAACTTGCTCTTGCTGCTCCGGCTTTAAAAGCGGTTTTCCTACTCCCAGAAAAGGGAGCGTTCGAGGCCTTGTGTAGCCAGACGACGAACCTGGCTCCACAGCTCCAGACTTAGGTGCAATATTTTTTTTCCCACGACCACCTGATGCTCCACCACTTCCACTACCCTCATTACCAGCTGACAATGAACGCCCCCGGCCACGACCTCTTCCACCAGACTTCCTCATTGTTTTAAAAACGTTACCAAACTAACGGTATTTGTTGCAGTCACACAACTTACACGGTGAGCTATAACGTCAGTATGATTTAGCTACCCCTTTACAGGTGGGTGAGACCACAACGAAAATCAGGCACAATGTTACACACTCTGTTGTTGGTGGCAACAAATGAGAGAGATGCCACACACGCAGGACTGTCACTGAAGCGCAAATGTAAATATTAATCTCCCACTGATTTGTGTTTTTTTTTTAAAAAGGAGACTTTAGAAAAAAAAAAAAAAAGATTTTTTAAGGAAGGATTTATAAACCAAATAAAATGAAATGATTTTTTCAGGGAGAATTTAGAAAACAAATAAAACATAAAATAGCCTTTCTAGGGCCCAGTGAGTGAGAGAGGACGCACACAGGAGTCAGGAGTGGCACACAAGCCCAGAGGCCAATATTTATCTCCCACTGATTGATTTAGTGATTTTTTCAGGTAGATTTTGGAACCCAAATCAAGCAAAAAAATTAAGAGGCTTTCTATGGCCCACAATTGGAGAGAGAGAGATGGCACACCCAGGAGTCAAGACTGGCACACAAGCAGAAAGGGCAATATTAATCTCCCACTGATTTGATTTTTTTTTTTTTTTCAGGGAGACTTTAGAAAAAAAAAATACAAAAAAATGAATTTTTCAGGAAGAATTTAGAAACAAAATAAAATAAAATGATTGTTTCAGGGAGAATTTAGAAAACAAATTAAAAAAAAATAGGCTTTGTAGGGCCCACTGAGTGAGAGAGGACGCACACAGGAGTCAGGAGTGGCACACAAGCCCAGAGGCCAATATTTATCTCCCACTGATTGATTTAGTGATTTTTTCAGGTAGATTTTGGAACCCAAATCAAGCAAAAAAATTAATAGGCTTTCTATGGCCCACAATTGGAGAGAGAGAGATGGCACACCCAGGAGTCAAGACTGGCACGCAAGCAGAAAGGGCAATATTAATCTCCCACTGATTTGATTTTTTTTTTTTTTTCAGGGAGACTTTAGAAAAAAAAAATACAAAAAAAATGATTTTTTTCAGGAATAATTTAGAAACCAAATAAAATAAAATGATTTTTTCAGGGAGAATTTAGAAAACAAATAAAACAAAAAATAGGCTTTCTAGGGCCCACTGAGTGAGAGAGGACGCACACAGGAGTCAGGAGTGGCACACAAGCCCAGAGGCCAATATTTATCTCCCACTGATTGATTAAGTGATTTTTTCAGGTAGATTTTGGAACCCAAATCAAGCAAAAAAATTAATAGGCTTTCTATGGCCCACAATTGGAGAGAGAGAGATGGCACACCCAGGAGTCAAGACTGGCACACAAGCAGAAAGGGCAATATTAATCTCCCACTGATTTGATTTTTTTTTTTTTTTCAGGGAGACTTTAGAAAAAAAAAATACAAAAAAAATGAATTTTTTCAGGAATAATTTAGAAACCAAATAAAATAAAATGATTTTTTCAGGGAGAATTTAGAAAACAAATAAAACAAAAAATAGGCTTTCTAGGGCCCACTGAGTGAGAGAGGACGCACACAGGAGTCAGGAGTGGCACACAAGCCCAGAGGCCAATATTTATCTCCCACTGATTGATTAAGTGATTTTTTCAGGTAGATTTTTGAACCCAAATCAAGCAAAAAAATTAATAGGCTTTCTATGGCCCACAATTGGAGAGAGAGAGATGGCACACCCAGGAGTCAAGACTGGCACACAAGCAGAAAGGGCAATATTAATCTCCCACTGATTTGTTTTTTGTTTTTTTTTCAGGGAGACTTTAGAAAAAAAAATACAAAAAAAATTATGTTTTTCAGGAATAATTTAGAAACCAAATAAAATAAAATGATTTTTTCAGGGAGAATTTAGAAAACAAATAAAACAAAAAAATAGGCTTTCTAGGGCCCACTGAGTGAGAGAGGACGCACACAGGAGTCAGGAGTGGCACACAAGCCCAGAGGCCAATATTTATCTCCCACTGATTGATTAAGTGATTTTTTCAGGTAGATTTTGGAACCCAAATCAAGCAAAAAAATTAATAGGCTTTCTATGGCCCACAATTGGAGAGAGAGAGATGGCACACCCAGGAGTCAAGACTGGCACACAAGCAGAAAGGGCAATATTAATCTCCCGCTGATTTGTTTTTTGTTTTTTTTTCAGGGAGACTTTAGAAAAAAAAAATACAAAAAAAATGATTTTTTTCAGGAATAATTTAGAAACCAAATAAAATAAAATGATTTTTTCAGGGAGAATTTAGAAAACAAATAAAACAAAAAATAGGCTTTCTAGGGCCCACTGAGTGAGAGAAGACGCACACAGGAGTCAGGAGTGGCACACAAGCCCAGAGGCCAATATTTATCTCCCACTGATTGATTTAGTGATTTTTTTCAGGTAGATTTTGGAACCCAAATCAAGCAAAAAAATTAATAGGCTTTCTATGGCCCACAATTGGAGAGAGAGAGATGGCACACCCAGGAGTCAAGACTGGCACACAAGCAGAAAGGGCAATATTAATCTCCCACTGATTTGATTTTTTTTTTTTTTTCAGGGAGACTTTAGAAAAAAAAAATACAAAAAAAATGATTTTTTTCAGGAATAATTTAGAAACCAAATAAAATAAAATGATTTTTTCAGGGAGAATTTAGAAAACAATTAAAACAAAAAATAGGCTTTCTAGGGCCCACTGAGTGAGAGAGGACGCACACAGGAGTCAGGAGTGGCACACAAGCCCAGAGGCCAATATTTATCTCGCACTGATTGATTAAGTGATTTTTTCAGGTAGATTTTGGAACCCAAATCAAGCAAAAAAATTAATAGGCTTTCTATGGCCCACAATTGGAGAGAGAGAGATGGCACACCCAGGAGTCAAGACTGGCACACAAGCAGAAAGGGCAATATTAATCTCCCACTGATTTGTTTTTTGTTTTTTTTTTCAGGGAGAGATTAGAAAAAAAAAATACAAAAAAAATGATGTTTTTCAGGAATAATTTAGAAACCAAATAAAATAAAATGATTTTTTCAGGGAGAATTTAGAAAACAAATAAAACAAAAAATAGGCTTTCTAGGGCCCACTGAGTGAGAGAGGACGCACACAGGAGTCAGGAGTGGCACACAAGCCCAGAGGCCAATATTTATCTCCCACTGATTGATTTAGTGATTTTTTCAGGTAGATTTTGGAACCCAAATCAAGCAAAAAAATTAATAGGCTTTCTATGGCCCACAATTGGAGAGAGAGAGATGGCACACCCAGGAGTCAAGACTGGCACACAAGCCGAAAGGGCAATATTAATCTCCCACTGATTTGTTTTTTTTTTGTTTTTTTCAGGGAGACTTTAGAAAAAAAAAAATAAAAATGATTTTTTTCAGGAATAATTTAGAAACCAAATAAAATAAAATGATTTTTTCAGGGAGAATTTAGAAAACAAATAAAACAAAAAATAGGCTTTCTAGGGCCCACTGAGTGAGAGAGGACGCACACAGGAGTCAGGAGTGGCACACAAGCCCAGAGGCCAATATTTATCTCCCACTGATTGATTTATTGATTTTTTCAGGTAGAATTTAGAACCCAAATCAACCAAAAAAATAAATAGGCTTTCTATGGCCCACTATTTGTGAGAGAGATGGCACGCTCAGGACTGGCACACAAGCCCAGAGGCCAATAGTAATCTCCCACTTTTTTTTTTTTTTTCCAGGGAAAATTTATAAACCCAATAAAAAAAATAATAAATAGGCTTTCTATGGCCCACTATCTGAGAGAGAGAGATGGCACGCTTAGGACTGGCACACAAGCCCAAAGGCCAATATTAATCTCCCACTGATTGATTTATTGATTTTTTCAGGTAGATTTTGTAACCCAAATCAAGCAAAAAAATAAATAGGCTTTCTATGGCCCACTGAGAGATGGCACACACAGGAGTAAGGAGTGGCACACAAGCCCTGAGGCCAATATTTTTCTCCCACTGATTGATGTAGTGATTTTTTCAGGTAGATTTTAGAACCCAAATCAAGCAAAAAAATAAATAGGCTTTCTATGGCCCACTGAGTGAGAGATGACACAGACAGGGATGGCACTCTAGCAGAAATGCCAATCTTAATCTCCCACAAAAAAAAAAAAAAAAAAGGAACTGTCCTTCAATTACTATCTCCCTGCAGTAATCTCAGCCAGGTATGGCAGGCAGCAATAAGGAGTGGACTGATGCACAAATTAAATAAAAAGTGTGGACAAACAAACAAGATAGCTGTGCAGAAAGGAAGGAACAAGAGGATTTGTGCTTTGAAAAAAGCAGTTGGTTTGCACAGCGGCGTACACACAGCAATGCAGCTATCAGGGAGCCTTCTAGGGCAGCCCAATGAGCTACAGCGCTGAGGGGAAAAAAAAAAAAAAATGTAGCTTCCACTGTCCCTGCACACCGAAGGTGGTGTTGGGCAGTGGAAATCGCTACAGCACAAGCGGTTTGGTGGTTAATGGACCCTGCCTAACGCTATCCCTGCTTCTGACGAAGCGGCAGCAACCTCTCCCTAGGCTCAGATCAGCAGCAGTAACATGGCGGTCGGCGGGAACGCCCCTTTATAGCCCCTGTGACGCCGCGGACAGCAAGCCAATCACTGCAATGCCCTTCTCTAAGATGGTGGGGACCAGGACCTATGTCATCACGCTGCCCACACTCTGCGTTTACCTTCATTGGCTGAGAAATGGCGCTTTTCGCGTCATTGAAACGCGACTTTGGCGCGAAAGTCGCGTACCGCATGGCCGACCCCGCACAGGGGTCGGATCGGGTTTCATGAAACCCGACTTTGTCAAAAGTCGGCGACTTTTGAAAATGTTCGACCCGTTTCGCTCAACCCTAGCAATGACCAATAAAAATGATTTATACAAAAAGGTATAGCTCTCAGAATAAAGTGATGCAAAAAAAACATTTTCTATAAAAGTTTTTTTGCGTAAAAGTGCCAAAACACACACAAAAAATAAATAAATAATTGTATCTCTGTAATCGAACTGATCCAAAGAATAAAGCTGCCTTATGAATTTTACCACATGCGGAACGGCATTGAAAAAAACCATGCAAAAAAAAAAATTCCTGCTAGTGTTTGTTCATTTTGCCTCTGAAAAATTGGAAAAGAAAGCGATCAAAAAATGTAATGTGCCTGAAAATCCCTATGAGGCAGATGGAGGCACTGTGGACGCCATAAGACCTATGATACGGCGGTGTCCGTCTTTTTAGTCATACATAAAAGTGGAATTCACCAGTTTTGTGCACCTCTGAAAAGGACACCGCTGAACAGAGGCCAGACGGAGTCCAGTGTAACTCTGCAGCCTCATTATAGGGAATGGATTCCTTGGGGGTTTCATCTGAATCACATCACTCAGAGATTTAGATGGAAACCCCAAAGTACAGTAAGTGCTCAGCGTAAAGCGCCGAGTAAACTAGATTATTTACTGGTAATTGTGTTTTCTCAAGTCCACGACAGCACCCACTTGAGAGAGGGGACCCGAACATGGGAACAGGAAACCTACAGATAAAAAGAGGCCCATGCTGAATGGGCCCTCACTCTTTCCCAGGGATTTTCACCTTTCGCTGAGTAGGCCAGACAGATTGCATCTCATCATGATAAAATGCTCTTTGTGACTCCAAACCCCTTCCTATGGCCCTGAAGGGACACAGTGTCCTACTCAGCCTCCAGGGACAATGTCACGGTTCACACCGTGCTACCCACAACATGTCACGGATCCCAGCATATATGCCAGGGATCCCGGGGAGGATATCTTGATCGTCCCCATTACTCACACCAATTTGTCATGAACCAGGGTTGTTTGGGTACCCTGGTTCCTTCTGAAGGGGATTTATCCATATCCCACTTCCCAGTTCCGGTTTGGACTAGGTACTGCACCTAGGGTAATTAGTTGCCAGAAAGGCTGCCTGCTATGTACTGGCTATTGGACACGCTACAGCGAGGGCTATGTAACTAATCCCACTCGGGTGGGAACAATAATTATCCACGCCACCGTCGCTACAGAGATTCCCAATCGCACAGAACAAAGTATGCTGCCATCAGCTCTGATGTGTCCGGAGCCAACCCAAATCAGTAGTGTAATTCACCTCAGAGGACCCACAGTCGTATAGAGCAGGAGAGACAAGCTAGTAAAATTATATATCTTACTCCATAAAACAGGTAGGCAGTATTTACAAAAATATTAAAAGATATAAATACGAATTCTTGTGTACATTACAATTACAAATTAGAAGGGATTAACAGTGAAAATTGACTTACGATTCTTTTATATCATTCAATGGTGCCGTGTGCTAGCTGGGGGGAGGGGACCTTCCCCACTTATTCTCAGGTCAGATTGCACAGCCTAAAAGTGCAAAATGAAAAGAAGTCTCGCACTCAACTTAAGTATATTTTGTAGATTTATTGCTGGAAGTAGCACCAGAAACGTTTCAGCCCTGCAGTGGGCTTTCATCAGTCACGTGCTAATGCCAATTAGTTTGTGGCAAAGAGTCCTTATGCATTTAGGATGCAGACCTGAATCAGGTGCAGAAGATGTCCCCTTACTGGGATAATAATAGTAGATGAGAGGTAGATGTAGTTTTTAATGGGGAGTTACTTAGAGATATATATAGAGATGGCAGGAAGTGATCACCTCATATGGCCAAACATGAGACCCGGGCTGTAGAGAAGCCGCTGGGGTATTAGGATTGTCCTCTCAGATGCGGAGTCCACCGCTAGACGAACGGTGGACTCCGCCTCTGAGAGGACAATCCTAATACTCCAGCGGCTTCTCTACAGCCCGGGTCTCATGTTTGGCCATATGAGGTGATCTCCTCCTGCCATCTCTATATATATCTCTAAGTAACTCCCCATTAAAAACTACATCTACCTCTCATCTACTATTATTATCCCAGTAAGGGGACATCTTCTGCACCTGATTCAGGTCTGCATCCTAAATGCATAAGGACTCTTTGCCACAAACTAATTGGCATTAGCACGTGACTGATGAAAGCCCACTGCAGGGCTGAAACGTTTCTGGTGCTACTTCCAGCAATAAATCTACAAAATATACTTAAGTTGAGTGCGAGACTTCTTTTCATTTTGCACTTTATGGCTTGGGTACCTAGTCTCTGCACCGGTCTATAGCAGTGCACATGGAGTTTCTTCTCAGATTGCACAGCCTGTCCTGGCTGAATCCCCTGGTAAAAGACACTGCTGGAATGTGGGCTCAGCAAGTTATTCTAGCCCAAATCCCAGGCATTCCCCCTTGTAGCGACATCACTTAGAAGCTGTAACCTCCTCTTACTTACAATATAAAAACCATCTTTTACACATATCTCGCTGTGTGAACCTTGTGTAAGTACTACACGATGCTTATGATGTTCCCCACGTCAGGGGCATTCTTTTAAGTGTAAATACAGAGCCATTACATGAACTGCTTAAGGAGAAATCTGCACTTTGCACTCATTGCACCTAGCTGCTCGCGCTTTGAGTCGGTGATAAGCCTACCAATGGACATCTGGAATATGTAATTCGTATAGTTCCAGCCCAAATCGGTGCCACAATATGTAACTTTAATCGAACAAAGAAACTCGTGTCTTTTGAAAGGGTCGATACCAGTTTCAACTAGTACTAGATGGGAGGAGGGAGAAATGAGCTGACTTCCCGGAGACTGCTATTTGCAGGGGGCAATAAACATTCTTTTCCACACACAGACAAGCAGGCAGAGTGAGAGAAGAGGGGGTTGGAATAGCCCGCAGCGTGTGTTCTCCGCTCTTAGAGGTAGCAGAGCTCAGTGTGCATGATAGTACACAACAAAATACCTCTTGTTCCTGACAGACAAGTTCTGTCTATATAATGCAGGACAGCTCTTCTCACATCTAAAGTGTGGGATTTCTCTTCCTCAGGAGCAGAAGGGTTATCAAAAAAGGAGGGAAGAAAAATCTGTGAAGTTTGGCAACTACCTTTTGAAAGTAGGAAGGGTCTGTGTCATGGTCAGGACATGGTTAATGTCCTGTGCTCTCAGGACATTTGTTGCCAGCCTCTTTTCCAAAATAGGAGGGCCTAGCCTGGTTTCTCTGTCAGCTGTAGATTCTGTTTCTGTCTGTATGCATGACTTCTGGAGTGTGTGTCCAGCTTGCATAATGTTATTTTGCTTTCCGTGCTTTACTGTTTGTGTTCCTGGCTTACTGAACTCTGGCTTTGCTTCTGACTATCCCGTCACTCCGTTTTGGTACCTCATAATCTCCTGGCTACGACCTCTGCTTGTTTGATTATTCTTTAGTGCTTGCCCCTTTTGTTTCCCTGGTGTCTGGCTCCGCCCCCTTACCTCCTCCCACTCTGTCACATGGTCTAAGGTCCTGTTCATTACCTGTACACTCTGTTTCATGTCAAAGGTCCCGTAGGTTCAGGTTAGTAACTTGGCGTCTTGCTCAGCTGCTGTGTGAAGCTTCCCTGCAGCATTGATAGCCGGGCGCCGTGACATTATAGCTGACCACACAGTCTTTTTCCCTGGTGGGAGGGGTGTTGGTATGCCATGGATCCTGTACAGGTTCTCACGGGGCAGATTAATGAGCTCTCCCAGATGTTGCAGAAGCTGTCTATGGAAAAGCAAGCCCTGGTCCACTCGCACCAGCAGGTGCAGAGCGATGTGTGTTGTGAATTCTGTGGCTGAATTCACTCCTGTGGTCACAAGTGGTACTGCAGCTTCTGAGCTTCCTCCCTCAGGTGTTCTGGTGAGCTCGTTAACTGCTTCATTACTTAACTCCGCCTGATGCTGCTATCCTTGCTCCTTGTCAATGTTTCAGTGTTGGATCTGAGCTTCTCCTGATTGTTCCTGTGACCTGCTGCTCTGTATAGCTAAGTGCTTTTTGTTTTTTTTTGTTGCTTTTTTTCTGTCCAGCTTGTCTTTTGTTTTGCTGGAAGCTCTGAGACGCAAAGGGTGTACCGCCGTGCCGTTAGTTCGGCACGGTGGGTTTTTTTTTGCCCCCTTTGCGTGGTTTTGCTTTAGGGTTTTTTGTAGACTGCAAAGTTCGCTTTACTGTCCTCGCTCTGTCCTAGAATATCGGGCCCCACTTTGCTGAATCTATTTCATCCCTACGTTTTGTCTTTTCATCTTACTCACAGTCATTATATGTGGGGGGCTGCCTTTTCCTTTGGGGAATTTCTCTGGGGCAAGTCAGGCCTATTTTTCTATCTTCAGGCTAGCTAGTTTCTTAGGCTGTGCCGAGTTGCCTAGGTAGTTGTTAGGCGCAATCCACAGCCGCTTTTAGTTGTGTTTAGGATAGGATCAGGTGTGCAGTCTACAGAGTTTCCACGTCTCAGAGCTCGTTCTTGTATTTTTGGGTATTTGTCAGATCACTGTGTGCGCTCTGATCGCTAAGCACACTGTGTTTCTGGATTGCCTTCATAACACCTGTCATTAGCAAACATAACAGTACAAGGAGCCCAACTAATGATTCTCAATAGAGGGAAAGAAAAAGTTCTGACATCATTTTTTTTTTTTTTCTGCTCTGTGTTCACTTTTTTTTTCCCCTAGACATTTGGGTGATTCTGGACACAGGTGTGGACATGGATATTCAGGGTCTGTGCTCTTCAATGGATAATCTCGTTATAAATGTACAAAAAATTCAAGATACTATTGATCAGAAATCTATGTTAGAACCAAGAATTCCTATTCCTGATTTGTTTTTTGGAGATAGAACTAAGTTTCTAAGTTTCAAAAATAATTGTAAGCTATTTCTGGCCTTGAAACCTCATTCTTCTGGTAATCCTATTCAACAGGTTTTGATTATTATTTCTTTTTTGCGCGGCGACCCTCAAGACTGGGCATTTTCTCTTGCGCCAGGAGACCCTGCATTGAGTAGTGTCGATGCGTTTTTCCTGGCGCTTGGATTGCTGTACGATGAGCTTAATTCAGTGGATCAGGCTGAGAAAAATTTGCTGGCTTTGTGCCAGGGTCAGGATGATATAGAAGTATATTGTCAGAAATTTAGGAAATGGTCAGTACTCACTCAGTGGAATGAATCTGCGCTGGCAGCTTTGTTCAGAAAGGGTCTCTCTGAGGCTCTTAAGGATGTCATGGTGGGATTTCCTATGCCTGCTGGTTTGAATGAGTCTTTGTCTTTGGCCATTCAGATCGGTCGACGCTTGCGCGAGCGTAAATCTGTGCACCATTTGGCGGTACTGCCTGAGGTTAAACCTGAGCCTATGCAGTGCGATAGGACTATGACTAGAGTTGAACGGCAGGAATACAGACGTCTGAATGGTCTGTGTTTCTACTGTGGTGATTCCACTCATGCTATTTCTGATTGTCCTAAGCGCACTAAGCGGTCCGCTAGGTCTGCCGTCATTGGTACTGTACAGTCCAAATTCCTTCTGTCCATTACCTTGATATGCTCTTTGTCGTCGTTTTCTGTCATGGCGTTTGTGGATTCGGGCGCTGCCCTGAATCTGATGGATTTGGATTATGCTAAACGTTGTGGGTTTTTCTTGGAGCCTTTGCGGTGTCCTATTCCATTGAGAGGAATTGATGCTACACCTTTGGCCAAGAATAAACCTCAATACTGGGCCCAGCTGACCATGTGCATGGCTCCTGCACATCAGGAAGTTATTCGCTTTCTGGTGTTGCATAATCTGCATGATGTGGTCGTGTTGGGGTTGCCATGGCTACAAACCCATAATCCAGTATTGGATTGGAATTCCATGTCGGTATCCAGCTGGGGTTGTCAGGGGGTACATGGTGATGTTCCATTTTTGTCGATTTCGTCATCCACCCCTTCTGAGGTCCCAGAGTTCTTGTCTGATTATCAGGATGTATTTGAAGAGCCCAAGTCCGATGCTCTACCTCCGCATAGGGATTGTGATTGTGCTATCAATTTGATTCCTGGTAGTAAATTCCCTAAAGGTCGATTATTTAATTTATCCGTGCCCGAACACGCCGCTATGCGCAGTTATGTGAAGGAATCCCTGGAGAAGGGACATATTCGCCCATCGTCATCACCACTGGGAGCAGGGTTCTTCTTTGTAGCCAAGAAGGATGGTTCGCTGAGACCGTGTATTGATTACCGCCTTCTTAATAAGATCACTGTTAAATTTCAGTATCCCTTGCCATTGTTATCTGACTTGTTTGCTCGGATTAAGGGGGCTAGTTGGTTCACTAAGATAGATCTTCGTGGTGCGTATAATCTGGTGAGAATCAGGCAAGGAGATGAATGGAAAACTGCATTCAATACGCCCGAGGGTCATTTTGAGTATCTAGTGATGCCGTTCGGACTTGCCAATGCTCCATCTGTGTTTCAGTCTTTTATGCATGACATCTTCCGTGAGTATCTGGATAAATTCCTGATTGTTTACTTGGATGACATTTTGATCTTCTCAGATGATTGGGAGTCTCATGTGATGCAGGTCAGAATGGTTTTTCAGGTCCTGCGTGCTAACTCTTTGTTTGTGAAGGGATCAAAGTGTCTCTTCGGTGTGCAGAAAGTTTCATTTTTGGGGTTCATCTTTACCCCTTCTACTATCGAGATGGATCCAGTTAAGGTCCAAGCCATCCAGGATTGGATTCAGCCGACATCTCTGAAAAGTCTGCAAAAGTTCCTGGGCTTTGCTAATTTTTATCGTCGCTTCATCTGTAATTTTTCTAGCATTGCCAAACCATTGACCGATTTGACCAAGAAGGGTGCTGATTTGGTTAATTGGTCTTCTGCTGCTGTGGAAGCTTTTCAGGAGTTGAAGCGTCGTTTTTGTTCTGCCCCTGTGTTGTGTCAGCCAGATGTTTCTCTTCCGTTCCAGGTCGAGGTTGATGCTTCTGAGATTGGAGCAGGGGCGGTTTTGTCACAGAGAGGTTCTGATTGCTCAGTGATGAAACCATGTGCTTTCTTTTCCAGGAAGTTTTCGCCCGCTGAGCGTAATTATGATGTGGGCAATCGAGAGTTGCTGGCCATGAAGTGGGCATTCGAGGAGTGGCGTCATTGGCTTGAAGGAGCTAAGCATCGCGTGGTGGTATTGACTGATCATAAGAACTTGACTTATCTCGAGTCTGCCAAGCGCTTGAATCCTAGACAGGCCCGTTGGTCGTTATTTTTTGCCCGCTTCGACTTTGTGATTTCGTACCTTCCGGGCTCTAAAAATGTGAAGGCGGATGCTCTGTCTAGGAGTTTTGTGCCCGACTCTCCGGGTTTATCTGAGCCAGCGGGTATCCTCAAGGAAGGAGTCATTGTGTCTGCCATCTCCCCTGATTTGCGGCGGGTGCTGCAAAAATTTCAGGCGAATAAACCTGATCGTTGTCCAGCAGAGAAACTGTTCGTCCCTGATAGGTGGACTAATAAACTTATCTCTGAACTTCATTGTTCGGTGTTGGCTGGTCATCCTGGAATCTTTGGTACCAGAGAGTTAGTGGCTAGATCCTTCTGGTGGCCATCTCTGTCACGGGATGTACGTACTTTTGTGCAGTCCTGTGGGATTTGTGCTAGGGCTAAGCCCTGCTGTTCTCGTGCCAGTGGGTTGCTTTTGCCCTTGCCGGTCCCAAAGAGGCCTTGGACACATATTTCGATGGATTTCATTTCTGACCTTCCCGTTTCTCAAAAGATGTCAGTCATTTGGGTGGTCTGTGATCGCTTTTCTAAAATGGTCCACCTGGTGCCCTTGGCTAAATTGCCTTCCTCCTCTGATTTGGTACCTTTGTTCTTTCAGCATGTGGTTCGGTTGCATGGCATTCCTGAGAATATTGTTTCTGACAGAGGTTCCCAGTTTGTTTCAAGGTTTTGGCGAGCCTTTTGTGGTAGGATGGGCATTGACCTATCCTTTTCCTCGGCTTTCCATCCTCAGACTAATGGCCAGACCGAACGAACCAATCAGACCTTGGAAACATATCTGAGATGTTTTGTTTCTGCAGACCAGGATGATTGGGTGTCCTTTTTGCCGTTGGCTGAGTTCGCCCTTAATAATCGGGCCAGCTCGGCTACCTTGGTTTCTCCATTTTTTTTGCAATTCTGGGTTCCATCCTCGTTTCTCTTCAGGACAGGTTGAGTCTTCGGACTGTCCTGGTGTGGATTCTGTGGTGGATAGGTTGCAGCAGATCTGGACTCAGGTAGTGGACAATTTGATCTTGTCCCAGGAGAAAGCTCAACTTTTCGCTAATCGCAGACGCCGTGTGGGTCCCCGACTTCGTGTTGGGGATCTGGTTTGGTTATCTTCTCGTCATATTCCTATGAAGGTTTCCTCTCCTAAATTTAAACCTCGTTTTATTGGTCCGTATAGGATTTCTGAGGTTCTCAATCCTGTGTCTTTTCGTTTGACCCTCCCAGACTCCTTTTCCATACATAATGTATTCCATAGGTCGTTGTTGCGGAGATACGTGGCACCTATGGTTCCATCTGTTGAGCCTCCTGCCCCGGTTTTGGTGGAGGGGGAATTGGAGTATATTGTGGAGAAGATTTTGGATTCTCGTGTTTCTAGACGGAAACTCCAGTATCTGGTTAAATGGAAGGGTTATGCTCAGGAAGATAATTCCTGGGTTTTTGCCTCTGATGTTCATGCTTCCGATCTTGTTCGTGCCTTTCATGCGGCTCATCCTGGTCGGCCTGGGGGCTCTGGTGAGGGTTCGGTGACCCCTACTCAAGGGGGGGGTACTGCTGTGAATTCTGTGGCTGAATTCACTCCTGTGGTCACAAGTGGTACTGCAGCTTCTGAGCTTCCTCCCTCAGGTGTTCTGGTGAGCTCGTTAACTGCTTCATTACTTAACTCCGCCTGATGCTGCTATCCTTGCTCCTTGTCAATGTTTCAGTGTTGGATCTGAGCTTCTCCTGATTGTTCCTGTGACCTGCTGCTCTGTATAGCTAAGTGCTTTTTGTTTTTTGTTGTTGCTTTTTTTCTGTCCAGCTTGTCATTTGTTTTGCTGGAAGCTCTGAGACGCAAAGGGTGTACCGCCGTGCCGTTAGTTCGGCACGGTGGGTTTTTTTTTGCCCCCTTTGCGTGGTTTTGCTTTAGGGTTTTTTGTAGACTGCAAAGTTCGCTTTACTGTCCTCGCTCTGTCCTAGAATATCGGGCCCCACTTTGCTGAATCTATTTCATCCCTACGTTTTGTCTTTTCATCTTACTCACAGTCATTATATGTGGGGGGCTGCCTTTTCCTTTGGGGAATTTCTCTGGGGCAAGTCAGGCCTATTTTTCTATCTTCAGGCTAGCTAGTTTCTTAGGCTGTGCCGAGTTGCCTAGGTAGTTGTTAGGCGCAATCCACAGCCGCTTTTAGTTGTGTTTAGGATAGGATCAGGTGTGCAGTCTACAGAGTTTCCACGTCTTAGAGCTCGTTCTTGTATTTTTGGGTATTTGTCAGATCACTGTGTGCGCTCTGATCGCTAAGCACACTGTGTTTCTGGATTGCCTTCATAACACCTGTCATTAGCAAACATAACAGATGTGGCAGGTGCTTTACAGATGTCTGCTCCATTGCGGTCCTGGGAGGGGACCCCACTGATGTATCCCTGGTGGACCCCGAACCACCTGTAAAGTTACCCAATACTTTTTCTGGGGATAAAAAGTTGTTCAGGGTCTTTAGGGAGGGATGCAGGTTATTTCTTGAATTGCATCGCCGGGCCTCGGGAAATGAAAGACAGAGGGTGGGGGTAGTTATGTCTTTATTAAGGGGGCCACCACAGGCATAGGTTTTTTCTCTCTCTCCCTCTGCTCCTGAATGCATGTCTGTGAACCTGTTTTTTGAGTCCCTGGGGCTTATTTATGATAAACCTGATAGAGTGCGTTTGGCAGAGGATATGGTAATGAGTTTGACACAAGGGAAGAACTCCGCTGAATGGTTCTGCTCAGAGTTTAGGCGCTGGCAGCCGAAATTTTGTGGAATGATGCATGTTGTGAATTCTGTTGTCGGGCTCCCTCCTGTGGTCATGAATGGTACTTCGGCTGGTTCTGTCCATGGACTTTCTCTGGTGGCTGTGGGTGTTTCTGAGTTTCCTTCCACAGGTGACGAGGTTAATTCGTTAGCTGGCTGCTCAATTTAACTCCACTTAGATCTTTGCTCCATGCCACCTGTCAATGTTCCAGTATTGGTTTAGTTCACTCCTGGATCGTTCTTGTGACCTGTCTTCCCAGCAGAAGCTAAGTGACTGCTTGTTTTTCTCTGGTTTGCTATTTTTCTGTCCAGCTTGCTATTTGATTGTTGTCTTGCTTGCTGGAAGCTCTGGGACGCAGAGGGAGCGCCTCCGCACCGTGAGTCGGTGCGGAGGGTCTTTTTGCGCCCTCTGCGTGGTCTTTTTGTAGGTTTTTGTGCTGACCGCAAAGCTACCTTTCCTATCCTCAGTCTGTTCAGTAAGTCGGGCCTCACTTTGCTTAATCTATTTCATCTCTGTGTTTGCATTTTCATCTTTACTCACAGTCATTATATGTGGGGGGCTGCCTTTTCCTTTGGGGAATTTCTCTGAGGCAAGGTAGGCTTTATTTTTCTATCTTTAGGGCTAGCTAGTTCCTTAGGCTGTGCTGAGTTGCATAAGGAGCGTTAGGAGCAATCCACGGCTATTTCAAGTGTGGTTGATAGGATTAGGGATTGCGGTCAGCAGAGTTCCCACGTCCAAGAGCTCGTCCTTTATTATCAGTAACTATCAGGTCATTCCGTGTGCTCTTAACCACCAGGTCCATTGTTGTCCTGACCACCAGGTCATAACACTACAGGTGGCCCAAAGTACTAATGCATCTCAATAGAGGGATAAGAGAAGTTCTGAGACCATTTTTTTTTCTTTGCAGTGTGTTTTGTCTCTCTTTTCCCCTTTACATCTGGGTGGTTCAGAACACAGGTGTAGACATGGACATTCAAGGTCTGTCCTCTTTGATGGATAATCTCACTATAAGTGTACAAAACATTCAAGATTTTGTGGTTCAGAATCCAATGTCAGAGCCTAGGATTCCAATTCCTGATTTGTTTTTTGGTGATAGATCTAAGTTCTTGAATTTCAAAAATAATTGTAAATTGTTTCTTGCCTTGAAACCTCGCTCCTCAGGTGACCCTGTTCAACAAGTAAAGATCATTATTTCTTTGTTACGTGGTGACCCTCAAGACTGGGCATTTTCCCTTGCGCCAGGAGATCCGGCATTGCGTGATGTTGATGCGTTTTTCCTGGCGCTTGGATTGCTTTATGACGAACCTAATTCAGTGGATCAGGCAGAGAAAATCTTGCTGGCTCTGTGTCAGGGTCAGGATGAAGCGGAGATATATTGTCAGAAGTTTAGAAAGTGGTCTGTGCTCACTCAGTGGAATGAATGTGCACTGGCAGCAATCTTCAGAAAGGGTCTCTCTGAAGCCCTTAAGGATGTCATGGTGGGATTTCCCATGCCTGCTGGTCTGAATGAGTCTATGTCTTTGGCCATTCAGATCGATCGACGCTTGCGTGAGTGTAAAACTGTGCACCATTTGGCGGTACTATCTGAGCATGGGCCTGAGCCTATGCAATGTGATAGGACTTTGACCAGAGCTGAACGGCAAGAACACAGACGTCGGAATGGGCTATGTTTTTACTGTGGTGATTCCACTCATGCTATCTCCGATTGTCCTAAGCGCACTAAGCGGTTCGCTAGGTCTGACACCATTGGTACGGTACAGTCTAAATTTCTATTGTCCGTTACTCTGATTTGTTCTTTGTCATCCTATTCTGTTATGGCATTTGTGGATTCAGGCGCTGTCCTGAATTTGATGGACTTGGAGTATGCTAGGCGCTGTGGTTTTATCTTGGAGCCCTTGCAGTATCCTATTCCATTGAGAGGAATTGATGCTACGCCTTTGGCCAAGAATAAGCTTCAGTACTGGACCCAATTGACCATGTGCATGGCTCCTGCACATCAGGAGGATATCCGCTTTCTGGTGTTGCATAATCTGCATGATGTGGTCGTTTTGGGGTTGCCATGGCTACAGGTTCATAATCCAGTATTGGACTGGAAATCTATGTCTGTGTCCAGCTGGGGTTGCCAGGGGGTACATGGTGATGTTCCATTTTTGTCTATTTCGTCTTCCACTCCTTCTGAAGTTCCAGAGTTTTTGTCGGATTATCGGGATGTATTTGATGAGCCCAAAGCCAGTGCCCTACCTCCTCATAGGGATTGCGATTGTGCAATTAATTTGATTCCTGGTAGTAAGTTTCCTAAGGGCCGATTGTTCAATTTATCTGTGCCAGAACACGCCGCTATACGCAGTTATATAAAGGAATCCTTGGAGAAAGGCCATATTCGCCCGTCGTCATCACCGTTAGGAGCAGGGTTCTTTTTTGTGGCCAAGAAGGATGGTTCTTTGAGACCTTGTATTGATTACCGCCTTCTCAATAAAATTACAGTCAAATTTCAGTATCCTTTGCCGTTGCTGTCTGATTTGTTTGCTCGTATTAAAGGGGCTAGTTGGTTCACCAAGATAGATCTTCGAGGGGCGTATAATCTTGTGCGTATTAAACAAGGCGATGAATGGAAAACAGCATTTAATACGCCCGAGGGCCATTTTGAGTACCTGGTTATGCCATTCGGGCTTTCCAATGCTCCATCAGTATTTCAGTCCTTTATGCATGACATCTTCCGAGAGTACCTGGATAAATTCCTGATTGTGTATTTGGATGATATTTTGGTCTTTTCGGATGATTGGGAGTCTCATGTGAAGCAGGTCAGAATGGTGTTCCAGGTCCTTCGTGCGAATTCCTTGTTTGTGAAGGGGTCAAAGTGTCTCTTTGGAGTTCAGAAGGTTTCATTTTTGGGGTTCATTTTTTCCCCTTCTACTATCGAGATGGACCCTGTTAAAGTCCAAGCCATTTACGATTGGACTCAGCCGACATCTGTGAAGAGCCTGCAAAAGTTCCTGGGCTTTGCTAATTTTTATCGTCGCTTCATCGCTAATTTTTCTAGTGTTGCTAAACCGTTGACTGATTTGACCAAGAAGGGTGCTGATGTGGTCAATTGGTCTTCTGCAGCTGTAGAGGCTTTTCAGGAGTTGAAGCTTCGTTTTTCTTCTGCCCCTGTGTTGTGCCAGCCAGATGTTTCGCTCCCGTTTCAGCTTGAGGTTGATGCTTCTGAGATTGGAGCTGGGGCTGTTTTGTCGCAAAGAAGTTCTGATGGCTCGGTGATGAAGCCATGTGCTTTCTTTTCAAGAAAGTTTTCGCCTGCTGAGCGCAATTATGATGTTGGTAATCGAGAGTTGTTGGCCATGATGTGGGCATTCGAGGAGTGGCGTCATTGGCTTGAAGGAGCCAAGCATCGCGTGGTGGTCTTGACAGATCACAAGAATTTGACTTATCTTGAGTCTGCCAAACGGTTGAATCCGAGACAGGCTCGATGGTCATTATTTTTCTCCCCTTTTGATTTTGTGGTTTCGTACCTTCCGGGCTCTAAGAATGTGAAGGCTGATGCCCTGTCAAGGAGTTTTGTGCCTGACTCTCCGGGTGTTCCTGAGCCGGCGGGTATTTTCAAAGAGGGGGTAATTTTGTCTGCCATCTCCCCTGATTTGCGGCGGGTGCTGCAAAAATTTCAGGCTGATGGACCTGACCGTTGCCCAGCAGAGAAACAGTTTGTCCCTGATAGATGGACTAGTAGAGTTATCTCTGAGATTCATTGTTCAGTGTTGGCTGGGCATCCTGGAATCTTTGGTGGCTAGATCCTTTTGGTGGCCGTCTTTGTCACGGGATGTGCGTTCTTTTGTGCAGTCCTGTGGGACTTGTGCTCGGGCTAAGCCCTGCTGTTCTCGTGCCAGTGGGTTGCTTTTGCCCTTGCCGGTCCCGAAGAGGCCCTGGACGCATATTTCTATGGATTTTATTTCGGATCTCCCCGTCTCTCAAAAGATGTCGGTCATTTGGGTGGTTTGTGATCGCTTTTCTAAGATGGTCCATTTGGTACCTTTGTCTAAATTGCCTTCCTCCTCTGATTTGGTGCCATTATTTTTCCAGCATGTGGTTCATTTACATGGTATCCCGGAGAATATCGTTTCTGACAGAGGTTCCCAGTTTGTTTCGAGGTTTTGGCGATCTTTTTGTGCTAGGATGGGCATTGATTTGTCTTTTTCCTCGGCTTTCCATCTTCAGACAAATGGCCAAACCAAACGAACTAATCAGACTTTGGAAACATATCTGAGATGCTTTGTTTCTGCTGATCAGGATGATTGGGTGTCCTTTTTGCCGTTGGCTGAGTTCGCCCTTAATAATCGGGCCAGCTCGGCTACTTTGGTTTCACCGTTTTTCTGCAATTCTGGTTTCCATCCGCGTTTCTCTTCAGGGCAGGTTGAGTCTTCGGACTGTCCTGGTGTAGATACTGTGGTGGATAGGTTGCAGCAGATTTGGACTCATGTGGTGGACAATTTGACATTGTCCCAGGAGAAGGCACAACGTTTCGCTAACCGCCGGCGTTGTGTGGGTCCCCGACTTCGTGTTGGGGATTTGGTTTGGTTGTCGTCTCTTTATGTTCCTATGAAGGTTTCCTCTCCTAAGTTTAAGCCTCGTTTCATTGGTCCGTATAAGATTTCTGAGGTTATCAATCCTGTGTCATTTCGTTTGGCCCTTCCTGCTTCTTTTGCCATCCATAATGTGTTCCATAGGTTGTTGTTGCGGAGATACGTGGTGCCTGTGGTTCCATCCGTTGATCCTCCTGCCCCGGTGTTGGTTGAGGGGGAGTTGGAGTATGTGGTGGAGAAGATTTTGGATTCTCGTATTTCGAGATGGAAACTCCAGTACCTGGTCAAGTGGAAGGGTTATGGTCAGGAAGATAATTCCTAGGTTTTTGCCTCTGATGTTCATGCTGCCGATCTGGTTCGTGCCTTTCATTTGGCTCGTCCTGGTCGGCCTGGGGGCTCTGGTGAGGGTTCATTGACCCCTCCTCAAGGGGGGGGGTACTGCTGTGAATTCTGTTGTCGGGCTCCCTCCTGTGGTCATGAATGGTACTTCGGCTGGTTCTGTCCATGGACTTTCTCTGGTGGCTGTGGGTGTTTCTGAGTTTCCTTCCACAGGTGACGAGGTTAATTCGTTAGCTGGCTGCTCTATTTAACTCCACTTAGATCTTTGCTCCATGCCACCTGTCAATGTTCCAGTATTGGTCTAGTTCACTCCTGGATCGTTCTTATGACCTGTCTTCCCAGCAGAAGCTAAGTGACTGCTTGTTTTTCTCTGGTTTGCTATTTTTCTGTCCAGCTTGCTATTTGATTGTTGTCTTGCTTGCTGGAAGCTCTGGGACGCAGAGGGAGTGCCTCCGCACCGTGAGTCGGTGCGGAGGGTCTTTTTGCGCCCTCTGCGTGGTCTTTTTGTAGGTTTTTGTGCTGACCGCAAAGCTACCTTTCCTATCCTCAGTCTGTTCAGTAAGTCGGGCCTCACTTTGCTTAATCTATTTCATCTCTGTGTTTGTATTTTCATCTTTACTCACAGTCATTATATGTGGGGGGCTGCCTTTTCCTTTGGGGAATTTCTCTGAGGCAAGGTAGGCTTTATTTTTCTATCTTTAGGGCTAGCTAGTTCCTTAGGCTGTGCCGAGTTGCATAGGGAGCGTTAGGAGCAATCCACGGCTATTTCTAGTGTGGTTGATAGGATTAGGGATTGCGGTCAGCAGAGTTCCCACGTCCCAGAGCTCGTCCTTTATTATCAGTAACTATCAGGTCATTCCGTGTGCTCTTAACCACCAGGTCCATTGTTGTCCTGACCACCAGGTCATAACAGATGCAGTCCTGAGGGGGTTGTCCCACATGGGTCTGTTTGACCGTCTGAAGGATACTCTGGCAATTCATCCTCCTCCTGATACCCTGGAGCAGGGGTGTCAAACTGCATTCCTTGAGGGCCGTAAACCGTGCATGTCTTCAAGATTTCCTTAGCATTGCACAAGGTGCTCGAATCATTCTCTATGCAGGTGATTAAATTATCACTTGTGCAATACAAGGAAATCCGGAAAACATGACCTGTTTGCGGCCCTTGAGGAATGCAGTTTGACACCCCTGCCCTGGAGGACGCCATGACACAGGCAGTTCGAATAGACCGGAGACTCCGTAGAGGAGTGATGCAGCAAGAGACTTCCTTGTTTTCCAAATTGTGTGACGCTGCACCTGCATCCGAGCCCATGGAGATTGGGTCAGTCTCTGTTATGGAGAAAGAGAGGAGGCGCAGTAGAGACAATCAATTATGCTTTTACTGTGGAGCCTATGGACATTGGAAAAAGAACTGTCCATCCTTCCCTTCTGTGAAACTGTCTGAGAAACGACTGAGTCGGGGCAACAATCGAGGAGCTTGTCCAGACTCCCAGGTACATGTTTTCTCACTTGCCAAAATTGTGCTTCAAGTGGAATTGGAACTTGCAGGCGGTCCTGTGGTGACCACCGCCTTTGTTGACTGTGGTTCTTCTATTAATTTGATTGATATCCAAGTTGTGACTCGTAATAAGATAGGGACAGTCAGGTTGAAACACCCTGTTAAAGTTGTGGCTGTTGATTCATCCCCTCTTACCCGGGATGGAATTTGTTTCAGGACTGATGTTTTTTCTCTGAAAGTGGGTTCCACTCACGTGGAAAAATTAAGTTGCTTTGTGATGAATAATCTACCTGCAGGACTGGTACTGGGAATGCCCTGGCTGCAACGCCACAATCCTGTCATTGATTGGGTGGCGGGGGAGATCACTCAATGGAGATGTAAGGGTAATGGTCCGAGTTTTAACCTGGGACCTCTTGTTAACCCAATTAAGTCTGTATCTGTGTCATCTGTTGGTCTGGAGGGTATTCCAGAGTACCTGAAAGACTTCGAAGACAAGTTTTCCGAAAGTGAGGCTGAGGCGCTTCCACCACATCGACCCGGTGATTGTGCAATTGATTTAATCCCGTGAGCCAAATAATCCAAGGCTCGTCTGTACAATTTGTCTGGGCCTGAGTGCCAATCTATGAAAGAGTACATCACAGAGAGCCTCCGCAAGGGGCATATTCGGCCCTCTGTCTCACCCGTTGAAGTGGGGTTTTTCTTTGTCAAGAAAAAAGATGGTGGTTTGCAACCGTGCCTTGACTTTCGAGAACTAAATAACATTACTGTAAAAAACACCTATCCTCTTCCTCTGATTCCTGATTTATGTAATCAACTCACTGGGGCCAAATGGTTTTCCAAGCTTGACTTACGAGGGGCTTATTAACCTGATAAAGATCCAAAAGGAAGATGAATGGAAAACAGCATTTCTGATGACCGAGGGCTTGTTTGAAAATTTGGTCATGCCCTTCGGGTCTCACCAACACTCCTGCTGTTTTCCAGAGTTTCATTAATGATGTTTTTTCTGACCTGATTGGGCGTTATGTTGTCATTTACCTGGATGACATCTTGATATACTCTGAGGACAGTCAGTCACACTTACACCATCTTCATTAGGTTCTTGTGAGACTCAGGGAGAACCATTTATATGCTAAGCTGGAGAAGTGCTCGTTCTTTATGCAAGAACTGTCTTTTCTGGAATTAATTGTATTAGGGGAGGGATTCAACATGGATCCTGGGAAGGTTCAGGCCATTTCTGATTGGGTGCAACCTCATGACCTGAAGGGGTTGCAACGATTTCTGGGCTTTGCTAATTATTATAGAAAATTCATTAAAGGGTTTTCGCAGGTGGTGAAACCCTTGACGGACCTCACACTCAAAGGGGCGGATGTAAAAAATTGGTCCGTGTCCGCAAAAATTCCTTTCTGACATTGAGACCGTTTATTGTGGAGGTCGACGCTTCGGAGGTGGGGGTGGTAGCAGTGTTGTCTCAGGGCCCGTCCACCCTTACTAACCTTAAACCCTGTGCCTTTTTCTCTAAAAAATTCTCTTCAGCCGAGAGAAATTATGATGTCGGCAACAGGGAATTGTTAGCAATTAAATTGGCCTTCGAAGAATGGAGGCATTTTCTGGAGGGGGCTGTTCATCCCGTTACGGTCATCACTGATCATAAAAATTTGGCCTATATTGAGTCCGCTAAGAGATTGACCCCCAGACAGGCTCGGTGGGCACTTTTTTTTTCTTGGTTTCATTTTACCATTACGTTCCGACCAGGGTCTAAAAATGTGTCCCCTCAAGAACCTCTTTCCTTCATTCTTCAACTTGGAGTGGTTGTGGTTGTGGCTGAAGTCTCATCTGAGTTACAGAGGGAGATTTTGGATGCACAAGCACAAGCTCCCAGGAATAAACCCCAAGGTAATCTGTTTGTACCTAATCATTTCCATCTCACACTTCTGCAAGAATTTCATGACTCTGTGTTGAGTGCACACCCTGGGATTGCAGCTACCCGGGGGCAGTAGCTAGGAACTTTTGGTGGCCTTCTATAGGTAATGATATCAATAAGTTTGTGAATTCTTGTGGGGTGTGTGCTCGTTCTAAGAGCTCTCTGGTCCGGGCGGCTGGGGAATTGGTACCTTTGCCAATTCCGGATAAACCCTGGACACACCTGTCCATGGACTTTAGCACTAATCTTCCATCTTCCAAGGGCAACTCTGTAGTTTGGGTTGTGGTTGATAGGTTTTTGAAGCAAGCCCATTTTGTGCCGTTACCTGCGTTACCTTCTGCTGCAACCGTATCTTGCTTGTTTATTCAACATATGGTTCGGTTTCATGGGGTCCCTGGGAATGTGGTATCTGACAGGGGTGTGCAATTTGTGACGAAAAAGAAAATCCAGCTCACCATAGTAACAGTTCAACTCGGAGCACGGAAACGCTGTGTCAAGGCGTGGGGAATCCAAAAAGCAAAAAAAGAATATCCAGCTCAACGAGACAGTGAAAAGTAAAAACTTGGTACTTTATTCACTTCATGTAGAAGCAGAGGATAAAAACATCAGCACAATAAGGATAAGAACACTATCTATCTACGCATTTCAGGTGGCAAAGCACCCTTAATCAGATATCATGATTAAGGGTGCTTTGCCACCTGAAACGCGTAGATAGATAGTGTTCTTATCCTTATTGTGCTGATGTTTTTATCCTCTGCTTCTACATGAAGTGAATAAAGTGTGCAATTTGTGGCCAGGTTTTGGAGTGCTTTTTGTAAGAAGTTGGGGGTTACGTTGTCATTCTCCTCTGCTTATCACCCGGAATCTAACGGACAGACTGAATGCACCAACCAGTCGTTGGAACAAATTTTGAGAAGCCTGGCCTCTTCCAGACAGGAGGACTGGTGTGAGGTTTTACCCATGGCTGAATTTGCGTTCAATTGTCATATTAATTAGTTTACTGGCAAATCTCCCTTTCAGGTCAATTATGGGTTTGTTCCGCAGTTTGGAGAATTTTCCCACATGGATTCTGGTTGCCCTGGTGCCAAGGGTTTGGTGCAATAGTTAAGAACCCTTTGGAGGGAGGTTCAGGCGAACATCTCCGAAGCCCAAAAGAGGCACAAACCTTTTGCGGACAGGAGGAGGTTAGTTCTCACACTAACTATGGGGGAGAAGGTGTGACTGTCTACCTGTAACATCAAACTTAAGAATCCCTCTATGAAGTTGGGCCCAGGTTTATAGGTCCACACAAGATTATTGAGGTGATCAACCAGGTGGCCTATAGGTTACAGTTGCCAACCTCTTTCAAAATTTCTAATGTCTTCCATAGGTCCATATTAAAACCTGTGGGGACGGTTAGAGAAGATTCCTCATCTAATGTTCCGCCAGTATTGGTAGAGGCTGGAGTACGAGGTAGGGCGCATCATTGATTCACAATGGGTGCATCGAAGGCTTCAGTACCTAATACTTTGGAAGGGGTATTCTATTGAGGATAGGTCATGGGTTGCAGCCAGTTCTGTGCATGCTGATTGACTGGTGCGGGCTTTTCATGCACGATACCCTGAGAAGCCTGGGGTCCAGTGGCCCCCCATTAAGGGGGGTACTGTCATGGTCAGGACATGGTTAATGTCCTGTACTCTCAGGGATAATGTTGCTAGCCTCTTCCAAAATAGGAGGGGTATTTATACTTGCTCCTAACCTGGTTTCTCTGTCAGCTATAGATTCTGTTTCTGCATACGTGACTTCTGGAGTGTGTGTCCGGCTTGCATAGTGTTATCTTGCTTTCCGTGCTTTACTGTTTGTGTTCCTGGGTTACTGAACTCTGGCTTTGCTTCTGACTAGCCCATCTCTCCGTTTTGGTACCTCGTAATCTCCTGGCTAGCTACGACCTCTGCTTGTTTGAGTATTCTTTAGTGCTTGTCCCTTTTGTTTCCCCGATGTCTGGCTCCACCCCCTTACCTCCTCCCACTCTGTCACATGGTCTAAGGTCCTGTTCATTTCCTGTACACTCTGTTTCATGTCAAAGGTACCGTGGGTTTAGGTTAGTAACTTGGCGTCTTACTCAGCTGCTGTGTGCAGCTTCCCCTGCAGCATTGATACCCAGGCGCCGTGACAGTCTGGTTTCAGCACTATCCTATCAGGAAAAACTAAAAAGGAAAGGAGGATCTATAGATAGAGCCTTTATGTCACTAATCCTTCTAGCTGATATTAATGCACTAACAGCGTGGTCTTTAACGATATGTATTTTAAAGAAGCAGACTCTAAAGGTTCAAATGGAGGGACCTGTCAGGGCATCAAGCACCAAGTTCAGGACCCAAGGAGGTAAACAATATGTACAGGGTTGCTACGCTCACATGCTGTAATAATTCATGAAACCCATCTAGCCCTGCCAATATTGTAACTATATAGGGCTCCTAAAGTTGATTTCTAACCTTTCGGTTAGAAAGACCCAGCTCTCGACCCTTCTGCAGAAACACAAGGATTGCAGAAATTGGTACCTCACTAGAGAAGGGACTGGTATGGAACTCAAGGAATTTTCTCCACATCCTACTGTATATCTTTGTTGCGGATTCCTTTCTACTTTGGAGAAGAGTGTTGATCAGGTTGTCAGAAACCCCCTTAACCTCAAAAGCTGCCTCAAGTTCCACACCATCAAGTGTAGACCTTTCGCCTGAGGATAATGAAATGGACCCTGAGAGAGCAGGCCTGGATCTGATGGTTGGATCCAAGGGTCCAATATGGACATAAATGAGCCATGAAAACCAAGGTCTCTTAGACCAGAAAGGAGCTATGAGGATCACCCTTGCTCTTTCCTCCCTGATCTTCTTGATGACTAATGGAAGCACATTATGGAGGGAACGCACAGGCTAGACTGAACTGCCAAGGGGACTCGAGGGAGTCGACCATCTCCAGCTGATCTGCTCTGTTTAGGGAGGCAAACTTTTGGACCGGTCTGTGGGCTCTGGTGGCGAACAGGTCTATCTCTAGAAGCCCCCACAATTCCACTATCTTCCTGAATATTTGGCTACTGAGAACCCATTCTCCTTGATGTAACATATGGCTACTGAGGAAGTCTGCTTTGAGATTGTCCATTCCCCTGGTGTGAAGGGCAGAGGGATATGAGATGGGCATCAGCCAGTTCGAGGATCTCCACAGCAGTAGACATCAGAGCCTTTGATCAAGTTCTGCCTTGCCGATTTATATATGTGACTGATGTGGTATTGACAGAATCCTCATATGAGACCCCCCGCAGCTGTGGGAGAAAGTGATGTGTCGCATCACCGATTGCCTTTAATTCCCTTAAGTTTGAGGAGTCATCAGCTTCTTCTATGGACCACTGCCCCTAGGCCAAGTCATCACCCAAATGAGCCCCCATCCATCGGGACAAGCATCAGTAGTAACTATCCTAGAAGGTCTCACTACCCATGGAACCCCCCTAGAAAGATTATCCCGATCTAACCACCAGGACAGGGAGTCTATTTCTGCTAATGACAGTCATTCTGCCTTTGAGGTGACCCTGCAGTCGCTCTTCCGCACAGAGGATTTCTTGCTGCAGACACCTAGTATGAAATTGGGCCCATTGGACAGCTGGAATGCAGGATGTAAGGGACCCCAAGACAGACATAGCATCTTTCAGGGACACATGAAGGTTATCAAATGCTGACCTAACCCTACTTATTATTAAGCAAGGGAGGAGACTTACTGAATCTAGGTGTAGACCCCAGGAAGGACTGAAGAGTTACCGGGACCAGTCTGGATTTGTCCAGGTTGATTATCCAGCCTAACGCCTGTAAGGATGAAATCATGTTAGCAAGGTGACCCCTACATTGGGAGGCAGATTTCCCTACTATCAAGAAATCATCCAAGTATGGAATAATAAGTGTGTCCCGCAGACGCAAATAAGCCATCACCTCCAATATCAACTTTGTGCATATACAAGGAGCCATGGAAAGACCAAATGGCATCGCTATGAACTGGAAATGTTGGACATGACCTCCCCATGATGGCTGCCATTCTGAGGTACTGCTGGAACTTGACATGTATGATGTTGATAGGCATCCTTCAGGTCCAGGACAGTCATGAAGCATCTGGGAAATAAAAGTTTAATAGCCGATCTTATAGACTCCATCTTGAAGGTGTGAAATCGAAGGAAGGTATTTAATCTCTTCAAATTAATGAAGGTTCTATAAGAACCAATTGGCTTGGAGACCAGGAACAAAGGGGAATAAAATCCCCTTACCTCCTGGTCTCCCGGGACCTCTACTAGGACATATTTAGACAGCACTCAAAATCTCTGACTCCCGCATATTTTTCTCCTGATGCTCACATATGATCTTATATTTAATTGTATTATATTTTATAATAACACGTACACATTTTTAAACTATTATTGTCCTGTTGTAATTCTATATTTTCCAAGTATGGGCACATTGTACTAGGGCTACCGTTTGCCAAATAATATGTAATAAAGGCATTTTTATTGCATTACTTTATTATATTTGTATTATTATTTTTGAGATCCTACGTTGGGTTATATTGTTCTCTTCAGGGTCAGATAGAACCCTCGAGTCTCCTACGGGTAGGAAAGCATGTTTAGAGGTCATAGCTAGCGCAGCATCTACCTTGGGAACTTTAGACCAAGTTGTCAAATCTTCATCATCAAAGGGATATAATCTCTTGGAAGATGAAGGGAGGAACCCTCGCTTTCCTTGTTTGTCCCACTCATTTCTGACCAAATCTTTCACCGCTGCAATAACTGGGAATGCTCATCTCTTTTTTTTTGCAAGAGGCCCACAAACATGATCTCCTGCGTAGTCCCGGTTTCTTTTGCATCTGAAATCACCATGGTATTTCTAACCGCTTTCACTAGGTTATGAATGCTCTCTATGGGGAAACAGGATCGTCCTTCCTCATCAGATGATGACGATGAATGGAAAGAACGAGAGGACCTAACTTGGTCACTACCGGAAGTGGAGCTGGAGACACTCCTTGCTATGGACCTATGTTTCTTAGGTTTGTTTGAGCGTTATAGGGACTGAAGCTCTTATCATTGACCGTATATCAGCGGACCTTACAGATGATTCCTCCTCTAAAGTCAGGCTGATACACTTCTGACACAGTCTTTTAATGTAGGTGTCAGGAAGGGGCTGCGAGCACAAGGCACATTCTTTGTGTTTGGATTTTCTAGCTTTCTTAGCCTAAAAAAGGGGGTACACAGAAAGAAGGGGTAGTCAGCTTATTAGGCAGAGTCATGTAAGACTCACCCAGTGAAGCTTATTAATGTGGTACCAATTCTGGAAGTGGTAGACGTACTAACAGATGGCACGGTACAGTCCGATAGGCATCTTTGATCTTGTTAACATAGTAAGGCCGAAAAAAGACATTTGTCCATCCAGTTCAGCCCATATTCCATCATAATAAATCCCCATATCTACGTCCTTCTACAGAACCTAATAATTGTATGATACAATACTGTTCTGCTCCAGGAAGACATCCAGGTCTCTCTTGAACCCGACTGAGTTTGCCATCACCACCTCCTCAGGCAAGCAATTCCAGATTCTCACTGCCCTAACAGTAAAGAATCCTCTTCTATGTTGGTGGAAAAACCTTCTCTCCTCCAGACGCAAAGAATACCCCCTTGTGCCCGTCACCTTCCTTGGTATAAACAGATCCTCAGCGAGATATTTGTATTGTCCCCTTATATACTTATACATGGTTATTAGATCGCCCCTCAGTCGTCTTTTTTCTAGACTAAATAATCCTAGTTTCGCTAATCTATCTGGGTATTGTAGTTCTCCCATCCCCTTTATTAATTTTGTTGCCCTCCTTTGTACTCTCTCTAGTTCCATTATATCCTTCCTGAGCACCGGTGCCCCAAACTGGACACAGTACCCCATGTGCGGTCTAACTAGGGATTTGTACAGAGGCAGTATAATGCTCTCATCATGTGTATCCAGACCTATTTTAATGCACCCCATGATCCTGTTTGCCTTGGCAGCTGCTGCCTGGCATTGGCTGCTCCAGGTAAGTTTATCATTAACTAGGATCCCCAAGTCCTTCTCCCTGTCAGATTTACCCAGTGGTTTTCCTTTCAGTGTGTAATGGTGATATTTGTTGTGAATTCTGTGGCAGAGTTCACTCCTGTGGTCACAAGTGGTACTTCGGCTGATTCTCTCTGGGATCTTCCGTTTGTGGAGGAAAGTGGTACTGCAGCTTCTGAGTTTCCTCCCTCAGGTGATCTGGTGAGCTCGTTAGCTTCTTCTCTACTTAACTCCACCTGATGCTTTGATCTATGCTTCCTGTCAATGTTTCAGTGTGGGACTTGTTTTTTCCCTGGATCATTCCTGTGGCCTGCTGCTCTGCAAAGCTAAGTTTTGCTTATGTTATTTTGTTGCTATTTTTCTGTCCAGCTTGCTTTATTGGTTTTTCTCGCCTGCTGGAAGCTCTGAGACGCAGAGGGACCACCTCCGTACCGTTAGTCGGTGCGGAGGGTCTTTTTGTCCCCTCTGCGTGGTTTTTATAGGTTTTTGTGCTGACCGCAAAGTTATCTTCCCTATCCTCGTTCTGTTCAGCTAGTCGGGCCTCACTTTGCTAAATCTGTTTCATCTCTATGTTTGTGTTTTCATCTTACTCACAGTCATTATATGTGGGGGGCTGCCTTTTCCTTTGGGGAATTTCTCTGAGGCAAGGTAGGCTTATTTTTCTATCTTCAGGATTAGCTAGTTTCTCAGGCTGTGACGAGGCGCCTAGGTTCTGGTCAGGAGCGCTCCACGGCTACCTTTAGTGTGGTTTGATAGGCTTAGGGATTGCGGTCTGCAGAGTTCCCACGTCTCAGAGCTCGTTCTATTATTTTGGGTTATTGTCAGTTCACTGTATGTGCTCTGACCTCCATGTCCATTGTGATTCTGAATTGCCTTTCATAACAGATATTGATTCCTTCTTCCCAAGTGGAGGCACAGCATAAGTTTTAGACGGCTCACTTCTCCTACTCCATACACTCTTATCAGTGGAGTCACCCTCCCGGTAGCGCCCACTGCTGCTCTTGGGTTTGCTGTGGATCTGCATTTTCACCACCTGTGGGTGCACCTCGGATTCTCCTGGAGAGGACATCTTGCGGGCACACCAGCAGCAGGAGGCCGCCAGATCTTATACTTACAGTCCGCCCATCCACCTCTCCATGCTGGAACACGCCTCCCTGGACCCCCAGAAGTGAATCCTGAGTACTTCTGGTTCAAGAATGCTAAATGGCCTGTCCATGTGTGGGGGCCAAAACCCGGACAGTTCGATGGAGGTGCAGGGCGGCCGATGCCTGCACCCTGCTCCCCTGGATGAGTGCCAGCCGGCTCCTGACCGCACCACATTCCATGTGAGCCAGGGCGGCCTCCCATGGACCCTGGCCTCACGCCATCGACCAACAGACGAGGGGGGAGTCTGACAGGCAGGGCTCCCCTGATGCTGGTTCTGGAGCCACATACCCTGCCATTCCCATGTAGACTGCACAGGTGGCTGCAATATGCCCCAGGTACTTTAACTTTTGATTTTATATACTTTCCTGAGCTGGATTCCTCTTTCATTCTCATCGTTTCCAGAGAGCCTTGGCAGAAGCTCTTTCCGTGCTCGGACTGAATAAATCCCATGGAGATTACTCAAAAAGGGTGAGCTGAAATTTTGTGTGTGTTTTTCCAGTATTTCTGCTTTTTCGTGCTCCCCTGCTTCTATTTATTCATTTATTGATGGACTGTCAAATTTGAGAAACACTGCCTCTGTCATAATCTCACTAAATTTGGAATTTTCATATGTATTTTTTGGTCGGATCACCTTTTTTCTTTGCTTTTATTTGAACATTTTTTATACTTTCTAATTAGTGCAATACTGTGGTGGTTTGCCTCCCCACACCCATGGAGTCTATTATTGACCCTTCAAGAAAAGAACGAGCAGCGCAGGTCTTTCAGTCCTTACATAAAAATGTTGACACTTCTCCTGACATACTTGATATCATGCATTCGATAGAAAAACTGTCTCTGAATGAGACTCGTATTTGGTGGGATCAAACAACTCTCACAAATTATCTGGAACAAGATATCATTCCACGTGGTTTAAGAATTAAAAAAATACCTACGACGGTATATAATGAGGATTTTGTTACCAACTGGAATTTAATTCTCTCAACATGCTCAAAGCAATTAATGCAACTCATAATCAAATATGAGAATGAGGAGCTATCAACCATAAAAAATTATCTGGATAAAGATTTATTATCACTGAAATCCTCTATTACCAGTCAGGAATATGTGGACTTTCAAAAAGACCTAAAAACCAAATTGCAAGCTCTGGAAGAGTCGATTATTGCAATCAAAAAGCGCAAATTTAATCGAGATGTCTTTGACTACACTAACAAACAAGTATATGAATGGGGAAGATGGGAGAGACAAACAAATCCACCTAAATCCATCTTAAAAAGACGCAATCGCACCTTTGCACATCGTAATCAAGTTACATTTTCATCATCAGATCCAGAATCTTCTGATGTCTCTATAGATTCTTCAAATTATGATACTCGTGTACAATCAGCAAACTTTAACTCTAAATATCAGACAAGCTATTATCGCAAGTCAAAACAAAGTTACACTTGTTTTTCAAAAAACGCACCAAAAAGCGCACCAGGAGGAGCGGCAGAAAACATCATAGATGTGCCCACTATATTCCAGAATCGTCTGAGGAGCCACAACAAAACACCCCGCTAGATGTGATTAATTTGTCTTCATGTGTATTTTATAGCTCGGACTTAAAACTATTGTCACGAGGTCTGAACTCAGACTCTTTTTTTCAGAAGAGGGTACTTCAGATTCATCTGTGCCCCACCACACCAATGAGTTTTTTGGCATGGATTTTGCTGAACAAAATGGGCTATTATGTCTCATGGATTTGGACACTCAGAAAGAAACTCAGCAAGATGAAAACTCGGTTCCCTCATTTAGGACAAAAAATCCCACGTTCTATCCTGTTCAAACTAGAACACAAGCTATGGACAGATTCCAGTAAAACGTGGAAAGGGACATACGCAATTTAGTACTAAAATCAGACACACATGTCTCTAAATTTAATCTAAGTAAATGTCAGCGAGAATCTTTGGAAAACATCCATAGCAACCCCGATATTATTATTAAAATGTCGGACAAAGGGGGATCGGTGGTAGTGCTTAATAAGTGTGATTACATGAAAGCCATGTCTGACATGCTATTAGACCGAAACACTTATATCCAGCTGAAATCTGATCCAACTTCAGAATATCTCAAACTTTGCAAGGAGATTATCGATATTGGTTTACATCAAAATTTCTTTACCAAGAAACAGGCTGAATATGTATATATTGATAATCCGAAAATTCCGTTTTTATACGGTTTGCCTAAAACACACAAACATGTCACACCACCGCCCATGCGTCCTATAATCTCAGGTATAGGGTCCTATAGTGAACATCTGGGGGAATGGCTGGATAGTATCCTGCAACCCTTAGTCCAGAGAGTTCCAGGCTATCTAAAACATTCTAGAGATATACTTAATATGCTGAAAAATGTGACATGGAATTCTAACTGGTGTTGGCTCACATGCGATGTCATTTCACTCTATACGTCCATTCCACATCAAATTGCATTACATGCAGTACATCATCATCTCATAAATTATAGTTCTTGCTCTAATGATTTACAGTCTTTCATTATTTCAGTTCTATCTTTTTTGTTGTCACATAATTATTTTATGTTTGAAAACAAATTTTTTTTGCAAAAAAGTGGAGTTTCCATGGGGGCCAAATTTTCACCTTCTGTAGCAAACTTAGTCATGTCATGGTGGGAGGAACAATATATTTTTTGTGTAGACAATCCTTTTTCTAGACATATCCAATTATTTTTTAGATACATTGATGATTTACTATTGGTATGGAACGGAGATCAGGAATCTATCATACAATTTTCATCTTACATAAATAATAATCCTTTTAATATCAAGTTTACTTTTTTTTCTGATTATAATTCCATATCTTTTTTAGATTTAGTTCTCACGGGATTACCACATCAAATTGTTCAAAGCTGCACACACCGCAAACCAGGTGCCGGGAATACTATTCTACATGCTCAGAGTTTCCACCCATCCCACGCAATTCGTGCGATACCAGTGGGAGAGGCTATTAGAGCCAGAAGGAACTGCAGCAATGATTCAGCATTTGAACAGGAAAAACTTGTTATTAAAAAACATTTGAGAAACAGAAATTATCCAAATTGGTCTCTTGACCGGGCTTTTGACATAGCGCACAATAGGTCTAGATTAGATCTTATTCAGTCCCTTCACTCAAATCATACATCATCAAATCCAAATCGTAATGTTCTGGACAAACCAGTACTAGTGCTTACGTATAGCACACACTTTAAGTCTATCTCTAATATTGTGTCGAAAAATCTTAACATTTTACGTGATAATCACATTATGGACACAATTCTTCAAAATGGGGTTCGTATTGTATCTAGATGTGCTCCAACTTTAGGTAACATTCTTTCTCCGAATTTTGTGCATTCCAAAAAATATGCAAATTCTTCAAATTGGTTACCTACAAAGGGCTTTTTTAAATGTGGCACATATCCTTGCAAAACATGCACATATGTAAAAAAAAATCAACATTTTGCGGTTCTAATGACTCAAGGATTTTTTCCATGAGAAATTTCATGAATTGCAACTCTGATCATGTGGTCTATATTATTGAATGCACATACTGCAATTTGTTGTATGTTGGTTCCACCATCAGAAAATTAAAAGAAAGATTTCGGGAGCATCTCAATGACATTGTTCAGCCTACTTTACGTCACATTTCTAATGTTTCAAATCATTTTATTAATACACATAACAGACAGACTACATATCTAAGAGTATATGCCATTGAACAAGTACATAGGGATATACGAGGAGGAGATAGAGAGAAAAAACTGCGAGGCAAAGAGGCATTCTGGATTTATTTACTTGACACACGTACTCCTACAGGTTTAAACCTTAAAAAAGAAATTATGTTGCATTATTAAATCAAACTTTTTCTCATTTCAAACATATCATATTTATATTAGTTTATATATTTTGTTTCATTTTGTCATTGTGATTGCATGTAACGTAATTAATTATTTCTTTTTTTGCATTTTTTTTTTTTTTGTATCACATATACCATTTTTTGTATTGCAGTAGGTGTGTCTTTTCAATTATGTCATGTATTCATTTCACCTGTGATGGATGCTTTTATATGTGAAGTTTTCACTTGGATCACTTGCTGTGGCCTAAGAACACCTAGTGTTCGAAACGCGTTCAGCTGTATCATGGTCGTCCTTCTGTTCATTGGATATTGCTGATTTTTGACATGCAGTGTTTCCTCTTTTTTAAAATAATTTGGAATAAAAACTTTTGATTTTATATACTTTCTTGAGCTGGATTCCTCTTTCATTCTCATCACTTCTTTAACCTGCAAGTTCCCATAAGAACAGGACCAACTAGGGAGGCCGCCCCTTTTTATCTGTAGGTTTCCTGTTCCTATGGGCGGGTCCCCTCTCTCAAGTGGGTGATGTTGTGGAGAGAAGAAGAAATGTGATCTCTAACGTTATGTAAAATGTTCCAAGTAAAAGCTTCAACTCAATCCAGAAAAAAATAGCAAGTCCTCACTCCAGGTCCGCAATCTGATAACAAATATAGGAGCTTCCACATTGCGCCTAGTACAAAGGCTCCAGAAAAGCACTATGGCTCCTCATCCCCCTAAAAGAAATTCTGTGCTCCCAAATTCAAATGCCCCCAGCCCGTGTGTCTGAACCACATATAGGGTCTACATGTTTGGAATTTCTGTAGTGGTGAGAGCCCACCTAATTTACAGGTGCATGTCTCCAGAAGCACGGCCTGGACATAACATACTGGTGATTGCAATGTACTGGTCACTACAGCGTACTGGTTACTGCAATGGCAGTTTGCAGTTTTCACTCAGCAACATCCACTGCTGCTTGTTTCTGGAAACACATTATTATTATTTATTTATATAGCACCATTAATTCCATGGTGCTGTACATGAGAAAGGGTTTACACTTATGGAGTCAAAATCATCACTACATCTGTAGATAAATTCCCAAAGGGGTGTAAGTTCCAAATTGGGGTCACTTGAGGGGGGATTCTGCTTTTCTGGCATTTAGGGGCTCTTTAGATGGAGTCCAGAAACTATTCTATAATAATTTGTTATCCAAGAGTCAAATAGCACTCCATTTCTCCCTAGTCTCACTGTGTGGCTAAGTATTACTGTACAGTCACATATGGGGTATTACCAAGTTCAGCAGAAATTGTGTGACACATTTTGGCACCATTTTTACCCATTTCCCAGTAAGAAAATGTAAAATCTGGGGCTAAAACTATTTTTTTTGTGGTAAATATGTAATTATTTTTTCTTCACTGCCCAATGATATAAAATTCTGTGACACACTTGTGGTGTCAATATGATCACTACAACCCTAGATGAACTCATTGAGAGGTGTAGTTTGTAAAATGGGGTCACTTACGGGGGTTTCTGCTGTTCTGGCACCTCAGGGGCTCTGCCAATGTGGCATGGCCCCCTCAAACCAGTGCAGCAAAATCTGCACTGTAATATGGCGCTCCTTTCCTTTTGAGCTAATATTTCATTTATTCAGCCCAATTTTATACAAGTTTGTGAATCGCTTGAGGGTTAAACATACTCGCTACTTCTCTAGTTGAATTTCTTGAGAAGTGTAGTTTACAAAATGGGATCACCTGTGGGGGTTTTCTGTTTTGGCATGCAGGGGCACTTCAAGTGTGACATGGTATCCACAATCTATTGCAGCCAAAATAGCGCTAATTCTCATTCCAGCCCTACCATGCGCCCAAGAAGTTGTTTTTCAATAAATATGGGGTACCTGCAGACTTTGGAAAAATTACAAATTTTGGCATCCCTTTTCTCCTGGTTACCATTGTGTAAATAAAAAAAAATAAAAATGGGGCTGAAAATATTTTTGTTGGGAAAATGTTTTTTTTACTTTTCACGGCTCAACATTATAAAATTCGGTGAAGCCCCTGAGGTTTCAAGAGCAGACCACATATCTAGATAAAGTCCATGAGCAGTCTAGTTTACAAAATTGTGTCCCTTGTGGGCGGTTCCCACTGCTTAGGCACATCAGGGGCTCTGTAATCGTGACATGGCATCTGCTAATGACTCCAGCAAATTTACAATTAAAAAGTTAAATGTTCATTTTTCCCTTCCACAAACCAATAATTCTTGTGAAGCACTGAATGGTTAACGAACTTCTTGAATGTGGTTTTGAGCACCTTGAGAAGTTCCGTTTTTAGAATGGTGTCATTTTTCGTTTTGGGTATTTTCTGTCATGTGGGCCCCTCAAAGTCACTTCAAATGTAATGTGGTCTCTAAAAAAAAATGGTTTCGTACATTTTATGGAAAAATGAGAAAATAGAATTAGACTCACCGGTAATTCGGTTTCTTGGAACCTTCCACGGCAGCGAAATCGGAGGATGTCTCCCCGCCCTAATAGGGGACAGGAAATCAGAGAGGTTAAATACCCTCCCCTTCCTGCAACCACCAGTGTTTTTTCTGGACACAGTCGCATGAATAATTACCACTTAAGTGCAGGAATCATCCAATAAGAATATCAGATAGGGAGGGAAATTAGTGCTGTCGTGGAAGGTTCCTAGAAACAGAATTACCAGTAAGTCTAATTCTATTTTCTCCAGTCACCTTCCATGACAGCAGAATCGGAGTGATACCAAAGCTAATTTCTTTAGGGAGGGACAACAGCCTGCAGAACACGTCTGCCAAACGATAGGTCCCTATTGAAATTTAGCCTGTAATGCCTGGTGAATGTATGGATTGACGACCAGGTGGCAGCTCTGCATATCTGCTCAGACTATGCGTTCCCTCTCTCTGCCCAGGATGTCGAGACTGAACGGGTGGAGTGAGTTTTCAGCAATGCCGGAGGAGCAATTTCCCGGTTTGAGTATGCAAGACAGGTGGCCTGCTTTATCCAGTTAGCGATCGTACTTTTAGCAGCTTTCTTGCCTTTATTCCGTCCTGACCACTGGACGAAAAGGTTTTGGTCTATCCTCCAACCCTCCGTTTGTTGGAGGTAGAAGAGGACCACCCTGCGGACATCCAGGGTGTGAAAGGTTTCTTCCTTCGGATTAGAGGGATTTGGACAGAATGAGGGTAAGACAATATCTTGACTTCTGTGGAAGTCTGAGACTACTTTCGGCATAAAGGCAGGGTCCAGTTTAAGGATTATGCTATCCATGGTTATGGTTAGGTATGGCTCCTGTACTGACAAAGCCTGTAACTCCCCTATATGCCTAGCTGTAGTGATTGCTACTAGGAAGACAGTCTTGAGGGTCAGGATTTTTAGACTGATGGCTGATAAGGGCTCAAAGGGGTCCCTGGTCATAATATTTAGCGCGAGGTTCAGATCCCAAGGAGGGGTCTGGACCTGGAGCCTATGACGAATCCTAGCTGCAGATACCATGAAACGTTTAACCCAATGGTGGCCTGCTAAATCCTTATCAAAAAAGGAACTTAGTGCCGACACCTGAACTTTTAAGGTGCTAGGTGAGAGTCCTAACTCCAGTCCCTTTTGGAGAAATTCTAATATCTGAGAGATGTTGGGATGGAATGGATCAGGTTTGGGGCACACCAGGAAGAATTTTTTTAGCAAACTTTGCCATAGATTGTATTAGTTATAGGTTTCCTACTTCTTTGTAGGGTTTGAATGACGTCACCTGAGAGACCTCTAGCTCTCAAAATCTCGGCCTCCGTAACCAGGCCGCCAGTTTCAACCTGGAAAGCCGGAAGTGATGGCAGGGGTTGTGTGGCTCCGCCTCCATGCGCTCGCTGGACATAGCTGGATTGAATTATACTTACCGCCGGTGATTGGCTATCCGCCCTGGAGCGGGCTATATTAACTTGTGGCTTGGCACCTTCACACACTGCCCCCTGAGGAAGCAGCGAAACGCGCGTTGGGGTATCGGAGCAGTGCCTTATTTCTATCCTAATGGGTGAGACTTTACTTTCTCCAGCATCTCCTCTCCGGTGACTACTTATATTGATCTGTATTATGGGTCTTGGACACACTTCAAATATGGAGTAATGGAGTCTGGTGTTACTTACCTGCAGCTCACCCATATACTTATAGGATTCTCATTAGGTTATTTATATCCATGCCACCTTGTTTTAGGTATATGTATAATTGTGGTTATTCATTGAGAGCCCTTGAAATGGTGGATAGTTTGTCACTGCTTGTCTGCATTGTCACATTACTTACCTGTCCTATATTTATTATTTGATATGTATTTTTTGGTTATGTTTATGTATTTGTTATTCAATAAAAATTTTGTAATTTTTTATAAAGGCTTCTCATGGTATATGTTGCATATAGGTAATTATACTTAGGATTTTTTTTGGCTCCTTTTTCTCTTTATGACTACTGTATTGCTCTATTAGGAGTATTTTCCCATTAATATGGTCAAGTTATGGTATCGGTTCTGGCATGTATCTACAGTTTCAACCTGTGTAGGTCTGGGTGTTGCAGGGTCCCTGCTGAAGGTCTACTATCTGAGATAGAAGAATTGAGCCTTCCAGAGACATGTCTGTTAGTGCGCCGTACTAGCTTCTTCCTGGCCACATTGGTGCTACCAGAATTGTTGTGACCCCATCCGCCCGATCTTCTGTAACGTCCTTGGCAACATGGGAATTGGTGGGAAGGCGTATGCTAGAGCAAACTTCCAAGGATGGAAGAAGGCGTCCAGTCCCTGAGCCCCGCCTGAGAGGTTGAGGGAGAAGAAAGTGCTCGACTTTTTGTTCTGACTGTTGGTAAACAGATCCACGTTGGGACTTCCCCATCTCTGGACTAGGGATAGGAACACCTCTTGGTTCAAGGACCATTCTCCAGGATGGAAATCTTTCCTGCTTAGGAAGTCCGCCATTGTCTGACCCCTTTATGTGTACTGCCGAGATGGACAGGAGATGTCTTTCTCCCCAGGAAAAAATCCTTGCAGCAGTTGATTTTAGGTTGGTGTATTTTGTTCCTCCCTGGTGACGGAGATAGGCCACCGTAGTTGTGTTGTCGGACATGATCTGTACATGGTGACCTTGGATGAGGACAGATGCATCTTTTAGCTCCTCCTCCACCTCTTTCAGTTCTCTCAGATTCGAGGATCTGGACCTGATGCTTGGGGCCACAACCCCTGGAAGTGGGAACCTTCTATTATGGCACCCCAACCTCTCTGGCTCGCATCTGTTGTGAGTACCTTCAGAGGCCTTTGATCCCAGCTGACTCCTCTTTGAAGGTTCTGGGAGTTCAGCCACCATGAAAGGGAGGATTGCACGTGATTGGGAAGGGGAATCCTCCTGGTTAAAGCATTCTGGGGTCCTTTTGAATGTCTCAGGATGTGGGTTTGAAGGACTCTTGTGTGAGCCTGGGCCCAGGAGACTGCCTGGATGCAGGACGTCAACGAACCCAGGATTGACATCGAGTCCCTTAGGGTCAGAGAATTCTGGCTCCTCAACCTGGAGATCCTATGGATGAGATCGTCCTGACGGTCCCTGGGTAAGAAGGACATTCTTTCCCTTGAGTCCAGAAGAACTCCTAGAAATGTTTTCCTTGGTGATGGATGGAGGTCCGACTTCTCCAAGTTCGGAATCCATCCCAGTGACTTAAGGATATCCAGGACTTTCGTCACATCCTGATTTAAATGAGGGATAGATGGAGCAATAATAAGAAAATCATCCAGGTACGGGATGATACAGATCCCTTGATGCCGGATGAAGATCACTGCTTCTGACATGATCTTGGTAAAAACCTGTGGAGCTGATGAGACTCCAAATGGGAGGACTTTGAACTGATGGTTGGTTCGATGGTTCTGGGCCACTGCAAATCTGAGGAACTTTCTGTGGTTGGGATGTATCGGCACATGCTAGTAAGCGTCCCTCAGATCCAACGTAGCCATTACCCAGTCCTGGCCAATCAGCGGGATTGCTGATTTGATTGATTCCATTTTGAATCTGTGGTATTTGATTACTTGATTCAGGGGTTTCAGGTTTATGATAACCCGGTGTTTCCCAGAGGGTTTTTTCACCAAAAATAGGTGAGAATAGTGGCCTTCTCCTACTTCCTGAGGAGGTACCTGGGAGATTGCCCCTGCCTGAAACAGATCGAGAATATCTGCATTGAGGCATCCCCGAAGGTGTGGAGACTGTAAGGAGGTAATTGATAGACGGTGAGGAGGACTCTCGAATTCTAACCTTAAGCCTTCCCGAATGGTACGCAGGACCCACTGATTTGTGGTGATGGCCTGCCATTGGGAAAGAAAACCGGAGAGTCGGCCTCTGACCGGAGAGCAGTCATGGTTTCTCAGGGGTCTACTGGGGTAGCTTTACCCCCTTTGGGGTAACTCCACTGACCTGATTTACCTTTACCTCTGTAATTCCTCTGGGGGACCTGCTCACGGGGGGGAAGGGGAACCAAAAAAGCGTTTCCTCAAGCTTTTTTGAGCTTTCTTTTTATCCGTAGCCTTGTCTAGGATGTCATCGAGGGCTGGCCCAAACATATAATATCCCTGAAAGGGAATACCACATAATTTGGATTTAGAAGTTAAGTCACCTCCCCAGGATTTAAGCCATAGAGCTCTCCTAGCAGAGTTGGAAAGAACTGCGGACCTAGCAGCTACCCGTACAGACTCAGCGGAAGCATCCGCCAGGAACCCCGTTGCCTTCTGGAGTAATGGTAGGGAATTTAAAATTCCCTCCCTAGATGTCCCCTGAGAAAGGTGATTTTTTAAGGTACGTAACCAGAGAAATAGGGATCTAGGGACACATGTAGAGGCCACATTTGTCTTCAGCAGATTAGTAGATGTGTCCCAGGATTTCCTTGGTAAGCTCTCAGTTTTTCGATCCATAGGATCTTTGAGCTGTGAGGAATCCTCGAAGGGTAGAGCCGTTTTTTTGGTCACCCTGGACACCTGTACATCTACCTTAGGCATCTCCCATAAAGAACAGTCCCCCTCCAGAGGGAAACGATTCTTCAATTCTGATGGGACACTCAAAGCTTTCTCAGGTAGGCCCCACTCATGAAGGATAAGGTTTTCAATATTCTCATGAATAGGGAATCCTTTTGGGGCCCTAGGTTTTAACCCTCCAAACATGTCATCCTGTGGGAAATGTTACTTATGAACTATTTTGTGTGACATACAGTGGGGCAAAAAAGTATTTAGTCAGTCAGCAATAGTGCAAGTTCCACCACTTAAAAAGATGAGAGGCGTCTGTAATTTACATCATAGGTAGACCTCAACTATGGGAGACAAACTGAGAAAAAAAAATCCAGAAAATCACATTGTCTGTTTTTTTTTAAAATTTCATTTGCATATTATGGTGGAAAATAAGTATTTGGTCAGAAACAAAATTTCATCTCAATACTTTGTAATATATCCTTTGTTGGCAATGACAGAGGTCAAACGTTTTCTGTAAGTCTTCACAAGGTTGCCACACACTGTTGTTGGTATGTTGGCCCATTCCTCCATGCAGATCTCCTCTAGAGCAGTGATGTTTTTGGCTTTTCGCTTGGCAACACGGACTTTCAACTCCCTCCAAAGGTTTTCTATAGGGTTGAGATCTGGAGACTGGCTAGGCCACTCCAGGACCTTGAAATGCTTCTTACGAAGCCACTCCTTCGTTGCCCTGGCGGTGTGCTTTGGATCATTGTCATGTTGAAAGACCCAGCCACGTTTCATCTTCAATGCCCTTGCTGATGGAAGGAGGTTTGCACTCAAAATCTCACGATACATGGCCCCATTCATTCTTTCATGCACCCGGATCAGTCGTCGTGGCCCCTTTGCAGAGAAACAGCCCCAAAGCATGATGTTTCCACCACCATGCTTTACAGTAGGTATGGTGTTTGATGGATGCAACTCAGTATTCTTTTTCCTCCAAACACGACAAGTTGTGTTTCTACCAAACAGTTCCAGTTTGGTTTCATCAGACCATAGGACATTCTCCCAAAACTCCTCTGGATCATCCAAATGCTCTCTAGCAAACTTCAGACGGGCCCGGACATGTACTGGCTTAAGCAGTGGGACACGTCTGGCACTGCAGGATCTGAGTCCATGGTGGCGTAGTGTGTTACTTATGGTAGGCCTTGTTACATTGGTCCCAGCTCTCTGCAGTTCATTCACTAGGTCTCCCCGCGTGGTTCTGGGATTTTTGCTCACCGTTCTTGTGATCATTCTGACCCCACAGGGTGGGATTTTGTGTGGAGCCCCAGATCGAGGGAGATTATCAGTGGTCTTGTATGTCTTCCATTTTCTAATTATTGCTCCCACTGTTGATTTCTTCACTCCAAGCTGGTTGGCTATTGCAGATTCAGTCTTCCCAGCCTGGTGCAGGGCTACAATTTTGTTTCTGGTGTCCTTTGACAGCTCTTTGGTCTTCACCATAGTGGAGTTTGGAGTCAGACTGTTTGAGGGTGTGCACAGGTGTCTTTTTATACTGATAACAAGTTTAAACAGGTGCCATTACTACAGGTAATGAGTGGAGGAAAGAGGAGACTCTTAAAGAAGAAGTTACAGGTCTGTGAAAGCCAGAAATCTTGATTGTTTGTTTCTGACCAAATACTTATTTTCCACCATAATATGCAAAAAAAATGATAAAAAAACAGACAATGTGATTTTCTGGATTTTTTTTTCCTCAGTTTGTCTCCCATAGTTGAGGTCTACCTATGATGTAAATTACAGACGCCTCTCATCTTTTTAAGTGGTGGAACTTGCGCTATTGCTGACTGACTAAATACTTTTTTGCCCCACTGTAACTCTCATAAGTGACAATAGTAAAAATTGGCCCGGTCATGAAGGGTGTGGCGCGAAAGGGTTAATGTGTGACAGCAGCTGAACATTCATGGGCTCTGCTAATCGGACATGGCACCGTCAAACCAGTCCAGCAAAAAAGGGAACTCCGATATGGCGCTTCTTCCTTTCTGAGCCTTGCATTCTGCCTCAAAAGTAATTTTCCACTAGATATGGGGTATTGGTGTACTCAGGAGAAATTGCACAACAAATTCTGGGGTCCATTTTCTCCTGCTATCCTTGTGAAAATGAAAAAAAAAATTGGGGTTAAAAACATTTGTGGGAAACTTTTTTTCTTCATTTTCGCAGATCAACATTGTAAATGCCTGTGAAGAACCTGTGGGTTCAAGGTGCTCACCACCCATTTAGATAAATTCCTTGAGGGGTCTAGTTTACAAAATGGGGTCAATTGTGGGGGTTTCCACTGTTTAGGAACTTCAAGGGTTCCCCAAACTCTACATGACACCAATATTGCATTCCAAAACATCACACCTTTTCTGAGACCTGCCGTGTGCCCAAACAATAGTTTACCATCAAATATGGGGTATCCGTGTACTCAGGAGAAATTGCACAACAAATTTTGGGATTAATTTTCTCCTGTTACCCTTGTGAAAATGCAAAATTTGGGGCTAAAAGCATTTTTGTAGGAAAAATTATAATTTTGTTTTTTATTTTCACAGCTCAATGTTATGAACAATGCTCACTGCACATCTAGAAAATTTCCTTGAGAGGTCTACTTTCCAAAATGGGGTCACTTATGGGCGGTGTCCGCTGTTAAGATACATCAGGGGGGTCTCCAAACGTGATATGGCATGCAAAAATTATTCCAGCAAATTTGACATTCAAAAAGTCAAATGGCGCTCCTTCCCTTCAGAGTGCTACCTTATGCCCAAACAGTAGTTTTCCCCCTCATGCGGTATTCGCATACTCAGGAGAAATTGTACAACAACTTGTGTGGTGCAATTTTTCCTGCTACCCTTGTGAAAATGCCAAATTTTGGGCTTAAACATTTTTTGTACTAAAAATTTTATTTTATTTTTACGAGTCAATGTTATAAACTTCTGTGACGCAACTGAGGGTTCAAAGTGCTCACCACACATCTAGATAAGTTTGCTGAGGTGTCTAGTTTCCAAAATGGTGTCCGTTGTGGGCCATTTCCACTGCTTAGGCACATCAGAGGCTTTGTTAGGCTATGTGCACACGTTCAGGATTTCTTGCAGAAATTTCCTGAGAAAACCTGAAATTTTCTGCAAGAAATCTGCATGCGTTTTTTGCGCGTCTTTGGTGCGTTTTTTTTGGTGGATTTTTCCGGACATTTCCCAATGCATTATATAGTGGGAAATCCGCAAAAAATCCGCAAAATTAATGAACATGCTGTTTTTTTTACCGCAATGCGGTTTTTTTAGCGGAAAAAAACGCATCATGTGCACAAAAATTGCAGAATTCATTCCAAATGATGGGATGCAAAATGTATGCTTTTTTTTGTGGTTTTATAGCGTTTTTAGTGAAAAACCGTAAAAAAACGCGAAAAATCAGCAACAAGTGCACACAGCCTAATGGTGACATGGTGTCCGCTAATGATTCCAGCAAATTTACAATTTTACAACTTTTCCCCTTTTCCCATGACAGCACCACCTGAAAGTGAGTATCCGCCCATCAAGGACAGGAACCCTACTGAATAAAAGGGTGGTACCTCTCCTGCACATCAGTTTGGGTTTCAGAGCACGAGAGGACCTCCAGACAGTTAGTAACAACCATCACCAAAAACATTGTTTCTTAACACACCCTTAAAAGTGCTCACTATTAGTAATAAAATGGGGAGGGGATATAAGGGTGCCATCATGGGCTTTGCAAAATCCCGTTATCAGTAAGTAACTAAGATTTTTTTCCCCTTCTCCCATGACAGCAACACCTGAGAGATTTATATATTTCAAATCACCTTAGGGAGGGATCACTGTTTGCTGCACCTTTCTCCTAAAGGGCAGGTTATCAGAGAAAGACAGTTTAAGACGGTTGTGTTTATAGAAAGTTGAAGGGGAAGACCATGTTGCCGCCTTACATATTCTGTCGATCGACACCTCCGCCTTCTCAGCCTAGGAGTGTCGCCATGGCCCTGGTGGCCCTCAAGTTCTCAGGAACCAGTACATTACTAGAGGTGTATTCTAGGCTAATGGCATCCCTAATCCACCTATCTATAGTAATCCTTGTAACTTTAAGACCTTTCCTGATTGCCTGAAATGACACGAATAAGGGACTAACTCTTCCTCCACTGTCTCGACATGTCTAAGTATTGAACCAAGGCTCTCCAAACATCTAATGTGTGAAACCTGCGCTACTTTGCATTTATTGAGTCCTAAAACACAAGGGGAGAACAATCAACTGGCTTCTATGAAATTTTGAGGCTACCTTTGGAAGATATGCTGGATCTGGCCTCAGAATAACCCTATCATCCGATACCTGCATGAATGGGTGATTAACCCCTTTCTGACATCAGACGTAATATTCCGTCCATGTTACCTGGGCCTATTTGACAGAATATTACGCTTGAGCGATCGGCTGCACTCATGGGGGATGCGCGGGCGATTGCTGCTGGGTGTCAGCTGATTCTGACAGCTGACACCCAGCACTAGGTGCACTTTAACCCCGAAATACTGTGATCGAACACGATGGCAGCATTCTGGAAGCTGGCACAGGGCTGACAGCCCTTCTGCCTCTGGATCTGAGACCCTGCAGCGTGACGTGGGGTCCCGATCGTTGCCATGATGAGCGGATGTCGTCATGACGACATCCGGGTCACCATAGCAAGGAAACTTGTTGGTCATGTGCAGTGCATGATCAGCAAGTCTCCCTGTCAGTGCAGCGCTGACAGCTTCCATCGCATGCAGATGCTGCTTCATCTGGATGCTATAGAAGCGATCAGCCTGTAAAAAATGATTGTACCCCATGGTGGAACAAAGCAAAAAAGTTAAAGAGTTAAAAAAAAAAAAAAAAAGTTTATAGATCATTGTAAAAAAAATATACCGTATTTTTCGGACTAAAAGACGCACTTTTTCCCCCCAAAAAAAGGGGGGAAAATGGGGGTTGCGTCTAATAGTCGCAATGCAGGCTTACCTAGGTGGCAGAGGTGCGGTTGCGGGGGTGTGGCGGCAGAGGAGGCGCAGTAAGCGGGGTCCCTTTCCCCGGTATGGTGATGCAGCAGGCCCGGTATGCAGCAGAGCCGGGTGAATCCTCTTGTTATCGGTGGTGGCGGCCATTTTCTGGAGGCCGCGCGTGCGCAGATGGAGCGCTCTGCTTCCCGGGGCTTCAGGAAAATGGCCGCCGCGATCTCCATCTGCGCACGCGTGGCCTCCCGCGGCCATTTTCCTGGAGCCCCGGGAGCAGAGCGCTTCATCTGCACACGCGCGGCCTCAGGAAGATGGCCGCGCCCACCGATAACAAGAGGATTCACCCGGCTCTGCTGCATACCGGGCCTGCTGCATCACCATACCGGGGAAAGGGACCCCGCTTACTGCGCCTCCTCTGCCGCCACACCCCCGCCACCGCACCTCTGCCACCGCACCTCTGCCACCTAGGTAAGCCTGCATGGTACGCCAGGGACCCCTCTCACGCCATACCTCTCACTGCACCTCCTGATCCCAGCACCTCCTGATCCCAGTACCTCCTGATCCCAGCACCTTCTCATCCCAGCACCTTCTCATCCCAGCACCTCCTCATCCCAGCATCACCCCACCTCTGCCGACACCTTGCCTCCTGTGACCCTGCTCTGCCACCGCCATAAGATACTGTAAATTCGGACAATAAGACGGACCCCCATGTTATAAAAAATCTTTTTTTCTGCAATTTTCACCCCAAATTTGGGGTGCGTCTTATGGTCCGGTGCGTCTTATAGTCCGAAAAATACGGTATATATCAAAAAATATAAAAAAAAAATCTATATATATTCTATCACTAAAATATTTGAATGAAAAAAATCTAAACAATAAAAGTACACATATTTGGTATCGCCACGTCCACAAGGACCCGACCTATAAAACTATCCCATTAGTTAACCCCTTTAGTGAACACCATAAAAAATAAAAAACAAGGCAAAAAACAATGCTTTATAATACCGCCGAACAAAAAGTGGAATAACACGCGATCATATAGACAGATATAAATAAACATGGTACCACTGAAAAAGTCATCTTGTCCCACAAAAAATGAATCACCATACAGCATCATCAGCAAAAAAAATAAAAAAAAGTTATAGCCCTCAGTCAGAATAAAGCGATGTAAAAGAGTTTTTATTGTACCGCTGAAAACATCATCTTCTCAAGCAAAAGACAAGCCACCATACAGCTTCATCAGCGGAAAATTTAAAGTTATAGCTCTCAGAATAAAGTGATGCAAAAATAATTTTTTCAACAAAATAGTTTATTTAAAAGCGCCAAAACATAAAAAAAACTATATCGCTGTAATCGTACTGACCCGAAGAATAAAACTGCCTTATCAATTTGACGACACACGGAACGGTATAAACGCCCCCCAAAAGAAATTCATGAATTGCTGGTTTTTGTTCTTCCTGCCTCCCAAAAAACAGAATAGAAAGGTCAAAAAATGTCATGTGCCCAAAAATAGTACCAATAAAACCAACTCATCCCACAAAAAACAAGACCTCACATAACTCTGTGGGCCAAAATATGGAAAAATTAAAGCTCTCAAAATGTGGCGATGCATAAACTATTTTTTGCAATAAAAAGCATCTTTTAGTGTGTGACAGCAGCCAAACATAAAAAACCGCTATAAGGCCTCTTTCACACGTCCTGATATTTCCAGTACAGATGTCAGTGTCCGTGTCTGTAATATGTGTGGCATCTGTGTGCCGCATCAGTACAACACGGAAGGGCGCCCGGGAAGAAGCATTACAGTAAGCGCTATTCCCCGGCGCTGGGTGCTGAACACGGCTCTCATCATTCTCCCCTCTCTGCCGGAGGTCGACGCGAACAGGGGAGAATGAGGAGTTACATTTAAAGGCTACTTGTCAGCCCCCCAGGACATTTTTAAGTAAAAGCCACATTTAGCAGCACTAAGGCTGCATTCGGTGAAGGTGGCTCTTATGTTTCTGATCCCTAGTAACACTGAAATATTGACTTTTATAAATTGTGCCCCATACCTATATTGAGCCCCAGAGGTATGGTGTCTCTCCGTTTCAGCCGCCTCCCAGCTGTCCATCATCCCCCCTCTTGCGTCTGTGTGCCGCCTCCTGTGTTGCTGTTACATGCCCGGCGCCTGCGCTGTGCCAACAGTTCTCGGGCATGTGCAGTGCTCGCTGCCTGGGAACTGTCATCAGGCTATCGCGCCTGCGCTTTGCGGCGGCGCCAGATCCCGCCCCGCAGTGTCTTATGATGTATTCACACTGCGGGGCTAAGAATCTGGCACCTGCGCAGTGAGCATCTATATCTGCGCTTGCCTCCATCTCCACAGTCCGTGGAAACACACTGACATGTGCACAGACCCATTCACTTGAATAAGCAAATAGTGCTCCGTTCCTCCCGAGTGGCTAAGTAATACTGTACAGCCACATATGGGGTATTGCCACGTTCAGTAGAAATTGTGAGAAATTTTGCTGCCATTTTTGCCCACTTTTTGTGTGAAAATGTAAAATCTTTGGGTAAAACAAAACTTTGGTGGTAAAAATAGTTATTTTGTCTTCACTTCCCAATAGTATAAAATTCTGTGACACACCCATGGTGCCAATATGATCACTGCATCCCTAGATTAATTCATTGTAAAATGGGGTCACTTATAAAAGGGGTTCTGCTATCTCATGGGCTCTCCCAGTGGGTTATGGCGCCTGTAAACCATAACAGTAAAATCTGGTGCTCATTGCCTTTTGGGCTTTGCACCGTGCCTGAAAAATATTTCCCGATTACTTGTAGGGTATTGGCACACTTGGGAAAAAATGGACCTCAGTTTGTGTTAAAAAAAAAAAATTCCTATTAGCCCTTAGAAAAATTAAAAACTTGGGGCTAAAACAACATTTTAGTGGTAGAAATGTAACATTCTTTCTTCACTGCTCAGTGGTATAAAATTCTGTGAGGCACATGTGGTGTTAATATGATCACCCCTAGATGAATTTATTGGAGAATGTAGTTTGCAAAATGAGTTCACATATAGGGGGTTTCTGTTCTGGTACATCAGGGGCTCTGCCAATGTGACATGGCACCCTCAAACCATTCGAGCAAAATCAGAACTCCAATATGGCGCCTCTTACCTTCTGAGCTTTGTACTGTGCCTCAAAAAGTAGTATTCCCCTACATATGGGGTATCAGAGTACTCATGAAAACTTGCACAACAGCTTTTGGGGTCCAATTTATCATGTTACCCTTGGGAAAATAAAAAATTGGGGGCAAAAAGATCATTTTTGTGGAAAAAAAATATGATTTTATATTTTATAAACTTCTTTGAAGCACATGGGGGTTCAAAGTGCTCACCACACGTCTAGATAAGTTTCTTGGGGTCTCTAGTTTCCAAAATGGTGTAATTTGTGGGGGTTTACGCTGATTAGGCACATCAGGGGCTCTCCAAATGCAACATGGTGTCTGATCTTAATTCCAGCTAATTTTGCGTTGCAAAAGTAAAATGGCGCTCTTTCCCTTCCGAGCTCTGCCCAAACAGTAGTTTACTCCCACATATGGGGTATCAACGTACTCAGGACAAATTGCACAACAACTTTTGGGGTCCAATTTCTCCTGTTACTCTTGGTAAAATGAAAAGTTGGATCTGAAGTAAATTTTTTGTGAAAAAAAGTTAAATAATTTTTTTCTAAACATTACAAAAATTCAAGTCAAGCACCTGAAGGGTTAATAAACATCGAATGTCGTTTTGAGCACCTTGAGGGGTGCAGTTTTTAGAATGGTGTCACTTTTGGGTATTTTCCAGTGACTTCAAATGGTGGTCCCTAATAAAAATAAAAAAAAATGGGTGTTGTAAAAATGAGAAATCGCTGCTTAACTTTTAACCCTTATAACAAAAAATTTGGTTCCAAAATTGTGCTGATGTTAAGTAGACATGTGGGAAATGTTACTTAATACCGTATTTTTCGAACTATAAGAATCGCTGGACCATAAGACGCATCGGTGGAAAATAGTAGAAAAGATTTTTATAAGATGGGGGTCTGTCTCATTGTCCAAATTTAAGGTATCTTACCTGAGGGCCGGCGGTGGAACAGCGGAGTCACAGAAGGCTTCCTCAAAAAGTCGGCTGGGGCAGAAATGGAGCAATGCTGCAGTTTCGGGGTGCAATGCTGTGGGGCCGGTGTCGGCAGTGAGGCAGAGCTGGAGCAGGGTTCCATCCTCAGGATTCCGGTGGCAGAGGTGTGGCGATGCTGCAGCGGTGGGGAATGCACCTTAGCAGGGTCCCTTCTTCAGGATATCAGTGGCAGAAATGAGGCGGCACCATGGCCCAGTGTCCATGGTGAGCAGAGTGCATCATCGGTTTCCCTGTGGCCATCTTCCTGAAGTCGAAGGCCGTGAGTGTGCAGACTGAGTTCTCAATGGCCATTTTTTTTTTAAGCAGAGTGCCGCCGAGATTTTAATCTGGGCACGTGTGGCCTCTGGCGGCCATTTTCCCTGAAGCCTCCTGCAACCCCCCGGTAAGCCTGCGATCGCACTATAAGACGCACCCCCCATTTTCATCCCAACTTTTTTGGGGAAAAAGTGCATCTTACAGTCTGAAAAATACAGTAAGTGTTTTGTGTGACATATCTCTGATTTAAGGGCATGGAAATTCAAAATTGGAAAATTGCTACATTTTCGCCAATTTCTGTTTTTTTTTCACAAATAATTGCAAGTCATATCAAAGAAATTTTACCACCAACATGAAGTACAAAATGTCACGAAACAACAACATCAGAATAACCAGGATCCATTGAAGTATTCCACAGTTATTACCTCAAAGGGACAGTGGTCAGAAATGTAAAAATTGGCTTGGCCATTAACATGCAAACCACCCTCGGGGGCTAGAGGAGCCTGTAAATCACTGACCCTACGGGCTGATGTTAGGGCCACTAATATCACGGTCTTTAATGTTCGTATCTTAGCCGGATACTCATTCAAGGGCTTGTTAATGCCTCAAGAAGTAGATTTAAGGCCCAAGGGGGCATCTTTGGGACTGGCACTGGTCTCAATCTATGGCATGCTTTAATGAATCTAACTATCCATTTATCCGGGGCTGCCAATGCAGACACCTGCACCTTAAGGGTGCTAGTGGCTAGGCCCATTTCCATACCCCTTTGAAGGAAGAATTTAGCACATAACTTCCGTATATTCTAGTCGTTACCGGCTTCCTACACTGCAGCAGGGTAGTGACTAAGGCCGGGGTATAAGCCGCACTGTAGTAATTGTGTCCTCTCCAAATCAAGGCAGTCAAATGCAGACCTGACCTCTGAGGATGAGACACTGGGTCCTGCCTGAGGAGATCCAGAGTATCCAGAAGAATCCAGGGATCTAATAATGACATTTTCTTCATCCATGAGAACCATGGCCTCTTGGGCTAGAAAGGAGCAATGTGGATGACCCTTGCCCCCTCCTCCCGAATCTTCCTCAGGACTGCCAGAATCAACATTAATGGGGAAAATGCATAAGCAAGCCTGAAATCCCAAGGAATTTGTAGTGTGTCCACCACTTACGGTTCCTCTCTTGATTTCAAAGAGCAGGTGGTCATTGTTTTCCTGTTTTCTTCTGTTGGTAAACAGGTCTATTTCTGGTTGTCCCCATTGATCCACAATCTGCTGAAAAACTAGCGGATCCAGTTCCCATTCCACCTGCGTTAGGGTGTTCCGGCTGAGAAAATCTGTTTCTTCTTTCTCCTTCCCTTTTATATGCAGAGCGGTTAGTCTCGATGTTCTTACATGATCTGGGGAATTGACTTTGATAGCCGCATCAGGCCCCGGGAACTTGTGCTCAACTGTGGTTCGGTTGTCTGACATTATCTGAATGTGGTGTCCTTCTTGAAGGGGAAGGAATTCTAATATTGCTCTTTTTACCCCCAGTAACTCTTTCATGTTTGAGGAATGTCCGACTTCTGCCTCTAACCAGACACTCTGGACTATGCAATCCCCGCGATGTGCTCTCCATCCTTCTGCGCTCGCATCCGTCACTTTCACGTCTGATACCTGGCAGGACCACGGAATTCCCTGCAACAGATTCCCTGAGTCCAGCCACCAAGCCATGGAGTCAATTGCTCTTCAGGAAAGTATAACTTTCCCTTCTAGATGACTCCCGAGTCTTCTTTCTCCATCTAGGACATCCTGATGTAAGGTCCTGGAGTTAATCTGGGCCCAATGGACTGCCGGAATACAGGAAGTCATTGTTCCTAGTAGAGACATAGGCTTCCTTAGAGACATGACCAGGTTGGTAATCGCTGCTGACGCTAGGCCTACAATCCTGTTCTTCTTTTCCTCCAGTAGAAGACAGGCTTGTTTCTCCGAATCCAAAATAAGTCCTAAGAAAGACAACCTTTAGGGGCTGTAGTCTCGATTTCTCCATATTTATCATCCATTGTAGCAGAGTTAGAGTGGCCTGGATGTGCCTCAGCTGATGACCGCAGTCTTCCACCCACCTGCCGATTACTAAAAAATTGTCCAGATATGGCACTATCAATACATTCTGTTCTTGGAAATGCACAGTCACCTCCAAGATCATCTTGGGAGAAAATTCTTGTAGCCATGGACAAACCGAATAGAAGAGCTCTGTATTGGAAGTGTCTGAGCTGTCTGTCTATATATACACCGCTACTCTCAGGTAATGGTGGTCTCTAATGGATGGGGACATGGTTGTATGTGACCTTCAGATCTAATACACTCATATAGCAACCTGGGAACAAGATCTTTATTTCCGATTTTATTGACTCCATCTTGAACAGTCTGTAGATCAGAAACTTGTTGAGACTCCACAGGTTGATAATAGTCCTGAACGACTGATCGGGTTTCCTCATCAGGAACAGGGGGAATAAAACCCCTTCCTCTGCTGCTGAACTGACACCTCCACCAGAACCCGTTTCTGCAGTGAGCCTAACAATTCCGCTTCTAGGCCCCGTTGTTGTTTCAGAGTCCTGGGGGACGAGATTTTGAAGTGCTGCCTGGGAGTGGACCTGAACTCGTTTTAGTCCTGTTTTTATTATATTCAGGATTCTGTTATTGGCTGAGATCTCCTCCCAGGCAGGTTGGAAGTGGGCCAACCTTCCGCCTACCTGAGGAAGCCCGTCACTTAGAGTACTTTTGGCTCTCTGCCGAGGGCCCCCCCAAACATGATACCTCTGTTCCTAGATTTCTTCTCCTTCCAATTACTTTGCTCCTGTTATACTTCCTCCTATGAAAGGAACCCTTTCCTGGCTGAAAATATATTTGCCTTCACATGGGACGGAGCATAGTCTGGCCTTAGACTGGGCATCCCCTGGCCAGCTTTGAGCAACAGAGCTCTGTGGGCCACATTTGGTAGATTTGTTGACTTAGCTGCAAACCTGACTGAATCTGACAAGGCGTCCGCCAGTAAGGCAGCTGCTCCCTCCATCAGTGGTAGGTCTGCCAAGATCTTCACCCTAGGGGTGTCATTCTTAAGCTTGTTCTCAAGCCGTTGTAGCCACACCATCATAGACCTGGCTGTGCAGGTTGCAGTCATTGATGTTTTTAACGACCCTGCTTATGACTCCCATGTCTGTTTCAGAAAAACCACTGCCTTCTTGTTCAGGGAGTCCTTAAGAACCCCTAGATCTTTAAAGGGCAATGTGGATTTCTTTACGGACTTTGCTACAGCCACGTTAATTTTAGGAGTTTTCTCCCATATGCCTTCTTCCTCTTTGTCAAACGAATATCTCCGCTATGATGAAGATGGTCGTGGACCTTTCCTCTCTGGCCTCTTCCATTCTCTACTAATGAGCATCTTGATCTTTTCATTTACCGGAAAAGAGTGCCTTTTCCTTTACTCCAAGCCACTGAGCATAATGTCCTGGACTGTTCTAGTGGTTTTGGGATCAGCTGTGCCCATAGTCGCTCTGATCACCCTAACCAGCCTGTGTCCTCTGCTGGAAAACAAGGCCTACCCCTAGTGTCGTTACCAGAGGAGGAAGAGCCAGAGAAATCTGAATCCTCCCTATCCTCTAGAGTCACTGAGCTCTCTGACTAAGATGACTGTAGTCCTGACTTTCCTCCTCTTTATGTCCCATCAGGTGTTTTAATGACTCCTGGACTTTAGATCTAATTATGGCCTTCAGGTCCGTAGCGAACCCAGGGGTTTCCTCTGCGACAGTCTGCTGTATGCAAGCAGGGCAGAGTCTTTTACCATACATGCTGGGTAAACCTCCCCTGCACAGAGCACACTCTATTATTCTTCGAGCTACGTTTTAGGGGCCTTTCCTAGTAAAATATACAGAGAAAGGGGGGCCCGTTTAATATGGCGAACTTTCATGTAGATCACTCACCATTCAGCTGATCAATTGAGGATACCAGAGATGGAAGCTGGGTCAGTTCCAAAGAACGTTCTCCCCTGGAGGTGGGCTCGTGACCTGCATTGCACTTTAGGCTGGTGCTGCTGCTTGCATGACTTGACAACTGCGTCCCTGGCGATCCTGTAATGGCTCCCATGTCAGCTGCTGCTGCATATCGATGATGGTGGCATTTTGCGTCTGTCTGATAACCCTTGACACATCCCTTTTATACCGGATGGCCCAAGTCACTTCCATCCGGCCCCATAATTCCGCCTTTGAATCTGGTGGGCTGTGAGCAGGGAGCCTTAGCCAGCCTTGTGCACACGCAGACCCGGATGGCTGCTGCAGCTTCTGCCACGTTACATCAGCGAGACGTGCTGGAATTTCGTCCCGTGCGCGCTCAGTACCAGGCGTCATTGCTTTCCGGCGCACTCATTGCCAGGGCATACTGGCATCACACCAGCTCCCCCGCACGTGCGCAGACCCCGAAGCGAGTCCTGGCGCTCCTCTCCGGGGAGCTGTTGCAACCCTAGTGTGCGCAGTCCCATGACCTCGTGTTGGCCCGAGACTTTGCTCCAAGAGATCTCTGCCTGCACAGCGTTGCACCGACCTCCTAGCCGGTGTTACCTCACCCTCCGGAAGGCATCCTGTCCCGAACATCCTCCAGATCAGGGGTAAGTCAAGTACCACTCTCTTTCAGGTTCCCGCAAGGACAGAAAACCAAAAACTGATGCGGAGGAGAGGTACCGCCCTTTTATTCAGTAGGTTTCCTGTCCTTGATGGGCAGATACGCTCTCTCAGGTGGTGCTGTCATGGGAAAAGGGGAAAAGTTTTTTTTTTTTCTTCCACATTGCTACAATTCCTGTGAAGCACCTGAAGGGTTTATAGACGTCTTGCATGTGGTTTTGAACACCTTGAGATGTGTAGTTTTTAAAATGGTGTCAATTTCTGGTATCTGTCATATAAGTCACTTCAAATGTGGTCCCTAAAAAAAAAAATGTTTTTGTAAATTTTGTTGGAAAAATGAGATTGCTGGTCAACTTTTAACCCTTATAACTTCCTAACAAAAAAGTGCTGATGTAAAGCAGACGTGTGCGAAATGTTATTTATGAACTACTTTCTGTTACATAACTGAAGAGCATAAAAATTTAAAAAGTTTGAAAATTGCATAATTTTTGGCAAATTTCAATTTTGTTTTTCACACCTGCATGCATGTTAATAACTTACCACTATTATGAAGTACAATACGTAAAATTGGCCCTGGTCATAAAGGTGAAAACAGGCTTTGTGGAATGTTAGAGGAGTAGGGGTTGGGTGAAAGGGATAATCAGGCTTCATTTTTTTTTCAGTCCATTACAAGAATTATGTAGTGATGAGAAATTAAATAATGTAAAGAAATACATTTAATTCAAAAACTTGATATTCACAATGGGTCGTTTTATGATAACATTTCACTCTTAAAAGGTAATATGTAATGTAGAAAGTAAAGGCCTGAGAACTTGCCTTCAGGAAAAGACAATTTTATTTGTCTCCTACTTCACTATCATGGTGGTCAGGATTTTTCTGCAGGAAGCCCCATTTTCGCTTGCCCCTTGTTAATGCAATTTTATAAATAGATTCTCATGCCACTGTGAACCTGTGCATAAATAGCTCAATTTCTCTTACATTCTAAATCTTAACTAGAACTTGGCAAATATGCCTTTATCACCACATATGCATGTATGTACGTAGGTATACATGCATGAGAAATGGACTCCCTATTCCAAACTAAAACACAAGACAAAATAAGAATTAATGTTGGAGGTATTCATTATAAACTGGCGGCATATGCTGCATTGCATATGTAATAATAATAATAATTTTTTAAAAATGTTGAGACCAATTCAAAGCTGTTATGCCAGAAAAGTGTCAAACAATATTAATAGCAAGAGCTGATTTGGTAGATTTTAAAAGGAGGGCCTTAGAAAAATGTAGGGATGATCTTTTGGTACCTAAAACACCATTGGTATCTAGCAAAAGGATACAGTTTGTAACATCCTTTAACTGCATGAACAGTAGGGTCTCTGGGATCATTAGGGTCTCTGGGATCATTAGGAGACACTGGTCATTGCTGGGGAAGGGTCATGCAAATATTGAAGAGTTTAAATTGTCACCACTTTTTTTCTTATAGAATAAATAGAAATTTGAAGGATGAATTGGTTTCCTCGGATATTGGCAGCTCTTAAAATAAATAAATAAATATACAGACAACATTCAGCTGTCCGAGCCTTGGCAACTTTCCCTGTCTTGGTTGTAGTTGCTGCAATAACATGCGAAAAGGTGGGCATTTTTTTCACCCACATACGGGCAGGAGGTATGATAACTTCAAATGATATACATGCACTAGCAGGTATGTGGTGTATGTCCTGAGCTGTCCATGGGTCTCTTCTATGTGGGAGAGACCAAAATCGAGGTGAAGGCAAGAATTAGCAGGCATAAAAGCAGAATCAGGACCAGGTTTGTATCAAAACACTTCGAGGAGCTGGGACACTCTGTAAACCAATTACGGTTCAGAATCACTGATGATGTGCCGGTTCTAAGACGGGGTTTGGAACTGAAATGGATTTTCAAATTGGATACCCTGAGGCCTAGGGGTATGAATTTTGATTATAATCAGGGTTGCCTATTATAAGGGACTGGCAGGGTGAAGGCTTAGCGATTGTTCTCATTATGCGTGTCTCTTGATATACTGATTTTAACCCTTTTTTTGTGTTTTTATAGCTCCCCTTTGTCTATTGAAATATGGACTGATGTGTATGGTGGGCATATGGGTATTAATATGTGTGTTTAACCCCTTAGCGACCGCCGATACGCCTTTTAACGGCGGCCGCTAAGGGTACTTAAACCACAGCGCCGTTAATTAACGGCGCTGTGGAAAAAGTGAAAAGCGCCCCCCAGAGTCGGATTTTCTCTGGAATCTCGGCTGCCGGGGGTAGCCGAGACCCCAGAGAACATGATTCGGGGTTTTTTTTAACCCACCCCGCGTTTGCGATCGCCGGTAATTAACCATTTACCGGCGATCGCAAAAAAAAAAAAAAACGCGATCTCTTTTTAATTTCTCTGTCCTCCGATGTGATCGCACATCGGAGGACAGAGAAAAGGGGTTCCAGGTAGCCCCCCAATACTTACCTATCTCCCCCGATGCTCCTCGTGGCTCCCGGTGGGCGCCGCCATCTTCAAAATGGCGGGCGCATGCGCAGTGCGCCCGCCGGCCGGCCCCGCGACAGTCTTTGGGGTCTCGGCTGCCGGGGGTAGCCGAGACCCCAAAGAGCATGATCGGGGTCGGTTTTACCGACCCCTGTTTTGCGATCGCCGGTAATTAACTTTACCGGCGACCGCAAAAAAAAAAAAAAGTCAAAGTGTAATTCTCTGTCCTCTGATGGCCGGCAGAAGAGCAGTTGGGGCTAAAATTAGGGTTAGGGGTAGGGTTAGGATTAGGGCTAAATTTAGGGTTCGGGTTGGGGCTAAATTTAGGGTTAGGGTTGTAGCTAAATTTAGGGTTAGGCTTCTTTCACACTTACGTCGGTACGGGGCAGTTGAAATGCATCGGCCCGACATACCGACACATGTTGTGAAAATTGTGCACGTGGGCAGCGGATGTAGTTTTTCAACGCATCCGCTGCCCAATCTATGTCCTTGGGAGGAGGGGGCGGAGTTACGGCCACGCATGCGCGGTCAGAAATGGCGGATGCGACGTACAAAAAAACGTTACATTGAACGTTTTTTTGTGCTGACGCTCCGCCAAAACACTGATCCAGTGCACGACAGACGCGACGATCCGTCGGCAATACAAGTCTATGGGCAAAAAACGCATCCTGCGGGCACATTTGCAGGATCCGTTTCTTGTCCAAAACGACGAATTGCGATGGATGCCAAACAACGCAAGTGTGAAAGTAGCCTTAGGGATAGGGTTAGGGTTGGGGCTAAAGTTAGGGCTAGGGTTGGGGCTAAAGTTAGGGTTAGAGTTTGGATTAGGGTTAGGATTAGGGTTGGTATTAGGGTTAGGGTTGGCATTAGGGTTACGCTTGGGATTAGGGTTAAGGTTAGGGTTGTGATTAGGGGTGTATTGGGATTAGGGTTAGGTTTGAGGTTAGGGTTGAGATTAGGATTAGGGGTGTGTTGGATTTAGGGTTTTGGTTAGGGTTGACATTAGGGTTGTTTTGGGGTAAGGGTTGTGATTATGGTTAGTGATTAGGATTATGGATCAGGTTGGGATTAGGGTTAGGAGTGTGTTGGGGTTAGGGTTGGAGCTAGAATTGGGGGGTTTCCACTGTTTAGGTACATCAGGGGGTCTCCAAACACGATAGCCAATTTTGCGCTCAAAAAGTCAAATGGTGCTCCCTCCCTTCTGAGCTCTGCCGTGCGCCCAAACAGTGGGTTACCCCCACATATGGGGCATCAGCATACTCGGGATAAATTGGACAACAACTTCTGGGGTCCAATTTCTCTTGTTACCCTTGTGAAAATAAAAACTTAGGGGCTACAAAATCCTTTTTGTGGAAAAATATATATAGTGTATCCTCACCCACCCCCTGCAGACTGTGAGCCCTCGTGGGCAGGGTCCTCCCTCCTTATGTACTCGTGTGCCTTCTTATCTGCTCATGTTTAATGTATTTGTCTATATTTGCCCCGTATTCTCATGTAAAGCGCCATGGAATAAATGGCGCTATAAAAATGTATAATAATAAAATAATAATATATATATTTTTTATGACTCTGCATTATAAACTTCTGTGAAGCACTTGGGTATTCAAAGTTCTCACCACACATCTAGATAAGTTCCTTCGGGGGTCTAGTTTCCAAAATGGGGTCACTTGTGGGGGGTTACTACAGTTTAGGTACATCAGGGGCTCTGCAATCGCAACATAATGCCCACAGACCATTCTATCAAAGTCTGCATTCCAAAAAGGCGCTCCTTCCCTTCCGAGCTCTGCAGTGCGCCAAAACAGTGGTTTACCCCCACATATGGCACATCAGCGTACTCGGGATAAATTGGACAACTATTGCAGTCCAATTTCTCCTGTTACCCTTGTGAAAATAAAAACTTGGGGGCTACAATATCTTTTTTGTGGAAAAAAAAAATATTTTTTATTTTCACGACTCTGCATTCTAAACTTCTGTGAAGCACTTGGGCATTCAAAGTTCTCACCACACATCTAGATAAGTTCCTTGGGGGGTCTAGTTTCCAAAATGGGGTCACTTGTGGAGGGTTTCTACTGGTTAGGTACATCAGGTGCTCTGCAAACGCAACATAATGCCCGCAGACCATTCTATCAAAGTCTGCATTCCAAAACGGCGCTCCTTCCTTCCGAGCTCTGCCGTGCGCCCAAACAGTGGTTTACCCCCACATATTGGGTATCGACGTACTCAGGAGAAATTGCACAACAACTTTTGTGGTCTAATTTCTCCTGTTACCCTTGTGAAAATAAAAATTTGTGGGCAAAAAGATCATTTTTGTAGAAAAAATGCGATTTTTTTTTTCACGGCTCTACATTATAAACTTCTGTGAAGCACATGGGGGTTCAAAGTGCTCACCACACATCTAGATAAGTTCCTTAAGGGGTCTAGTTTCCAAAATGGTGTCACTTGTGGGGGGTTTCTACTGTTTAGGCACATCAGGGGCTCTCCAAACGCGACATGGCGTCCAATCTCAATTCCAGCCAATTCTGCATTGAAAAAGTCAAACGGCGCTCCTTCACTTCTAAGTTCTGCGGTGCGCCCAAAAAGTGGTTTACCCCCACATATGGGGTATTGGCGTATTCAGGATAAATTGCATAACAACATTTATGGTTACATTTCTGTTTTTACACTTGTGAAAATAAAAAAAATGGTTCTGAATTAAGATGTTTGCAAAAAAAAGTTAAATGTTCATTTTTTCCTTCCACATTGTTTCAGTTCCTGTGAAGCACATAAAGGGTTAATAAACTTCTTGAATGTGGTTTTGAGAACCTTGAGGGCTGTAGTTTTTAGAATGGTGTCACACTTCATTATTTTCTATCATATAGACCCCTCAAAATGACTTCAAATGTGATGTGGTCCCTAAAAAAAAATGGTGTAAAAACGAGAAATTGCTGGTCAACTTTTAACCCTTATAACTCCCTAACAAAAAAAAAATTTTGTTTCCAAAATTGTGCTGATGTAAAGTAGACATGTGGGAAATGTTATTTATTAACTATTTTTCATGACATATCTCTCTGATTTAAGGGCATAAAAATACAAAGTTTGAAAATTGGAAATATGGCGAAAATTTTTAAAATTTTGCATTTTTTTCATAAATAATCGCAAGTAATATCGAAGAAATGTTACCACTAACATGAAGTACAATATGTCACGAAAAAACAATCTCAGAATCAGCGGGATCCGTTGAAGCGTTCCAGAGTTATAACCTCATAAAGTGACAGTGGTCAGAATTGCAAAAATTGGCTCGGTCATTAAGTACCAAATTGGCTCTGTCACTAAGGGGTTAAACATGTGTTTATATTTACTGTATGTACTGCACTGTGAGGATGTATGCACCCTGGGGTATCCAATCTGTGATTTGGGTGGTATTGTATATAATCTGGTTTACTGGTTAACTTAATAGGATTACCCAGGGTGCATTATTCTTTTTAAAAAAATGTTTTTGTAATCTATATTACCTATGTATCCACCTATTATATTGTACCATAGATGATCCTGATTGCCTGCTAAAATGTTGGTGTTTTCCCTTTTGAGTTTTTTGAACTCTTGAGGTTTTTTATGGTCATTTATGGGTGTTCGCTACTGTGTATCAGTGCCCTCTGTATAAGCACGACTGTATAGAGCTGTTTGTTTGTGATTAGAATATGCACCGTCCACGTTAGGACATCCTGTGTTTGGACTAATGATTTTGAGCTGCAGGAGCTTGCGTTGTTTAAAGAGATATGGTGTCCAATGACGTCTGGATGCCGGGACATGCGCAGATGGAAGGAGACTGGATTGTTCCAGAGCCACGTCAGAATAAGATTGCTATGACAACGGAGGTGCTGCTAATGTTTACAAACATTCTTTATGGGGACATGTATCTGCAGTTCTATCATTTGTCTGTTTGTATATTAGCAAATCGGGGTTGATATATTTTTTGCCGATTTGTTAGCGGGCAGTCTGGAGAAATGTGGGGCTATTTTTAACTGTTGAATATCTGTATATGTATGGAGGTTTATTATGTTTAGTTTTCATTGGTGCATGTTAAAGTGAGGGGAGGGGTTTGCATTATATAGTTTGGGTTGAAACACTCCTGTACTGTGCTTGAGAAAGATCCTTTGGATCGAAATGTTGCCATAGGAGGCGGAATAAAATGTGAATTTTTTTCAACAACGTTTGAGGCGCTGTCTTTTCTACTATCTGGTATGGACTTCTTTCCGGGATGAACTCCCTGGTTGTGACGTGCATCCTAATTAGTGTCCTGTAGGACCCTGGCTATATGAGGTGCAGCTTAACTTATAATTTTTGATTTATTAATAGCAAGTGTCATAGCTAAATCCAGTGTCAAGATTGGAAAGCTCTACTTTCCCTATAGCTCAGCTGATGGTGCTCCAAGATGCAGATATTATCACATGTACCACTTTACAGAAATTCCCTCTAAGATAACATGCCCTTGGATAAGAATGGCAAAACAATCATTGAGTCTATAAAATCAGGAATCTATAAGGTGATATGAAGTTTACTGTGTTTTTTTTTTTAGTGCTGTGGCAACACTCTTACTTGTAGATTGTGTATGACAGATTGAGAACAGAGGTGAATGCAAAAAATTAGACTACAAACAGATTCCAAAGTTTTGTAATTCTCAAAATAAAGATCACACATCGTTTATAGACATTCTACACAAAGTACAAAAACTAATTGCTACATCAGAAGCATCCACAGGGCCAATAATGCCCCTTCTTCATTGCCCTCCTACTGCTCCATCTGGCAATTGAAAAGGGGATTCTTAATTATACACATACAGTTAAACAGGTGTGCTTGGAAAATTTAATTGTAATATACACAAAAGAAGGGGATTAAATGTGTTGTAAATATACACCGTTTAACTATTACATTTGTATATTCAAACAAGAATGAAGTGGACAATATGTTACAGCAACTTACAAGTGAGACAAAATGCAAAACAAAACAGTATGTACAGTAAAGAATGAAACAAGATTTCAATGGGGTCTTCAGTTCAAATTCAACTCGGAAGTTGGCTGATTTTACAAGAGTCCTGCACTAATTAAGAGCAAATTTAACACTTATCCAAATTAATTGTGGAAATAAAATGATATATCAATCATCAACTAAAAAAAGGGGAAGGTTAAGATGCGGTTTTGTCTTGCCTGGCTGAAATTACAATTTACAATTTACAACATCACGACCAATATATCTGTAGAAGAATTCTGAAAATGCACAGTTTGGCCTAAAGTTTTTTTTTTCTTTTTCAACTTTTCTCTTACCAAAAAGGAAGGGGGTTATGTCGATTTTCAAACTCACATTTACATTACTGAGGTTTTACAAATGTACAATTTTACAGTCAAAAGGGTTTATGTCCACTAACTGCAGGATACATCTGTATTTAAACATCAAAAAAATTAAAAGAAAAATACTACAAAGTTTTATATATATATGCAAATATCTATATCAAGTATACACTACATATTTATACAAAGCGAAAAAGGGTATAGGGGGTTAGAATTAAGGTGGACATGCTAAAGTAAGTCTTGAAATCAAAATATAGTCGTAAAAATGGCAGGTCATCTGCCTCGATCTCAGTATCTGCACAATAAAAACAACTTGAAAAAAGAAAGAAAATGTATATGTAAATTTATATATAAATTAATATATAAATTTATATTGAGTTTATGACATGGATAGATATGGAAAAATCTTGCTTAAAAAAGCATGTTTTAAAATATAAAGGCAAAAGGGGGAAAATGTGTTTTGGCTTAAAAGGTTTCAGTATCCTTTTGGACTTCACAAAGCAAATTTATTCACACGGGCTCTGAAGCACATAATAGAAAAATGTGCAATCAGAAAGGGAGGGGGACATGTACAAGATATGTACAAGTGATTCTATACAGAAATACAGTGGGAAGGGTTAAGTTGATCTTTAAAATAATAATGTGTCAGGTGTAATAAAATTAAAGACATTTACATAAGTTTGCTGAAAGAGCTACGCCCTGAATCTCCACGTGGTGGACAGCATTAGGAGGATACAGTGGGTTCAGGAAGATCTCTAGATGATGCCATTGGAGGGACCACACATCGGCCCCAGATCCATACCATTCTTCATGTAGTACTTCTCCAACTTAGCAAGAATGTGTTTGCCATATGTGTATTTACGTAAGGTGGCAATGTGGGGTCGAATCTAAAAAAAGAAGAATATGTGTGAGGCTTAGTACGGGTCACGCATCTTTACTCAATTAAAAAAGCTCTCTTTTAGTTAAGAAATATAATATATATATATACACGGTATGTATATATCAATTATGAGCAGATCCTAGCCACTGCTTAAAAAATACAAGCCTCTTCCAAACATACACCATAAACAATTCATTAAATCCTTAAGAAAAACTTCACCTTATAAATCCACAAGCATTTATATTAGCAATTGTATGCGATTGTTTTAGCATACAACTTCATTTTATAATTTCACATACAATTGATAAAAAATAACATTTTCACAATTCAATCCAATTGGAAAAGTTGCCCCCCTGCCAGATCAAGAAGATGACATATGTCCACATCTTTACCACACTGAGATGTTGGAAGGTGGAAAGATACTTGAAGCTGTAGTGTGCTTTTGTAGTGGGTGTATTCCCTTGTGTGATGGATAGCATGTAGTGCCTGCTGTTACTTAAAGTGGTTTTCCCATGAACAAAAGTTAATTGTAATCACTACATTTTGGAATAATAATTTCCACAATTGGATGTGGTTAAATGAAATGTTCCTGTGCTGAGATAATCTTATAAATGTGCCCCTGCTGTATACTGTGTAATGGCCGTGTCTGACCGTACAGGGGCATGGACTGATCGTACCACATCTCCTGAGGGGGGGGAGAAAAAGAGTATAGAGACAGGACAGAATGGGATCACAGTTGATTCTGTGAGGTAAAGCATTGCTTAAAAACAGGCAGGGAAATGTCTTAAGGTACCTTCACACATAACGATATCGTTAACGATATCGTTGCTTTTTGTGACGTAGCAACGATATCGTTAAGGAAATCGTTATGTGTGACAGCGACCAACGATCAGGCCCCTGCTGGGAGATCGTTGGTCGCTGAACAAAGTCCAGACATTTCTTTGGTCGCTGGATCTCCCGTGGACATCGCTGGATCGGCGTGTGTGACACCGATCCAGCGATGTCTTCACTGGTAACCAGGGTAAACATCGGGTAACTAAGCGCAGGGCCGCGCTTAGTAACCCGATGTTTACCCTGGTTAAAAGCGTAAAAGTAAAAAAAAAAACAAACACTACATAATTACCTACCGCTGTCTGTCTCCGGCGCTGTGCTCTGCACTCTTCCTGTACTGGCTGTGAGCGTCGGTCAGCCGGAAAGCAGAGCGGTGACGTCACCGCTCTGCTTTCCGGCCGCTGTGCTCACAGCCAGACCAGAGAAGCAGAGCGCCGAGGACAGACAGCGGTAGGTAAGTATGTACTGTTTTTTTTTTTTTTTTTACTTTTACGCTGGTAACCAGGGTAAACATCGGGTTACTAAGCGCGGCCCTGCGCTTAGTTACCCGATGTTTACCCTGGTTACCGGGGACCTCGGGATCGTTGGTCGCTGGAGAGCCGTCTGTGTGACAGCTCTCCAGCGACCAAACAGCGACGCTGCAGCGATCCGGATCGTTGTCGGTATCGCTGCAGCGTCGCTTAATGTGAAGGGGCCTTTACTCCCAAAAACAATCAGCTATGACCCTGTGCTGTAATGTCTGAATACTCTTTTGCTTCCCTCCTGCCCAGAATCAGTGGTATCACCAGACTATGTTCCTGTATGGTCAGACATGGCCATTACACAGCAGGGGCACATTTATAAAATGATCTCCGCACAGGAACATTTTTCTTAAACACATCCAATTGTGGACAATAATATTCCATGATCTATTGATTTAAATTAACTTTCGTTCGTGGGAAAACCCCTTTAAAAGATAAATTGTACTTCTAATATTTATAAAAATTAAGCTTTTCTAAAGCATTTAAAAAAATGATTGTAGCGTGCTTGTTTCGATGGAAATCAAGAGGTGGTCTTTTGTCTTAGGTTACATGTTATGAAATACACTTTTAGATGCCCAAAAACTAGAAATAGAGGGCACCATCAAACATAAATCATGTGTTCAACCTGCAAATGCCAAAAGGTACAGACTATACAAAAGGAGAGCGAAAGAGACATGCACATATGCAAGGATCAACATGTAAAATCACAAAATTTTATTGATATGAGTTAACCACACACCACACATTATTTAAAATCATTTAAAACCACAAATATTGCACCCTAGACAATAAAAGAAGAAAGAAGAGACATGGGTCCGATTCACTACCTGAAAACTCCCAATCACATTTCATGAATCATTACAGAATATTTACTCCAAAGGAGATGCCATTGAACATTATCACAATTAGTCCAATTAAATTGGGGAGAGATTAACTGTCCTACTCCCCAACATCCTATGATTGGTACCCAATATAGATATAAATAATGTTGAGTATACCAAGGGGCAACAAATCATCTGCTACATTACTCTAGCTTTCATCCAGCACACTCGAGGAACAGGATACCGAAAGGTCAGTTCTTCAGGCTACGCAGAAATTGTAGCTCAACAGATGATTTTCAAACAATGGCTAAAGACTTAACCACTCGTTTTATCAGCAGACAATACCCACGCAAGATCGTTTCAAGGGCATTCCAAGAAGCCAGACAGATGGACAGGCCGAGTCTCCTCAAGAAACAGGTTCGTGAACAAAATCGCCCTTTGTCTCTTATTACCACATATAATAATCAGTGGTCAGACATTTATAAAATTTTGACAAAAAACTGGAATATTGTAATGTGTGAACCAAGACTCTCCTCACATATTACATCTACCCCCAAAATAGTGGCTAGGACAGCCTGTAACTTGAAGGACCAACTCGGCCATAGCCACTAACAACGTCCGAAGTTGAAACTTAAGACTGGCAATAAGATTTTTGGCACATACCCCTGTGGGGGCTGTTATGTTTGCCAGTTCATGATCGCACGGGACGGGGTTTTCTATTTCCACAGTACCTTTTTGATACAATCAAAATCTTATTTTAATTGTAGGTCAAGGAACCTCATCTATGCGATTATCTGTGACTGCTCAAAGGCATATGTGGGCCAAACATCTCAAGAGTTAAGGAGGAGAAGCCAACAACATCTCAAATATCTCAACGGCGAAACAGGATCGGGAAAAAGGAAAAACAATAACTTCAGTGGCGGCGCATTTTTTGGACATGCACAGAAGCAGTACTAGAGGTTTAAATATTATGGGACTTGAAGGCATTAATGTCAATATCAGGGGTGGCAATATCACGAACCAATTATTGAGGTGTGAATCCAAATGGATATACGAGTTACAGAGCCTTGCATCTGCAGGATTGAGCGAAGAACTCTTGTTTACAGGCTATTATAAGCAACTCTAAAGGTACCTTCACACTGAGCAACTTTACAACGAGAACGACAACGATCCGTGACGTTGCAGCGTCCTGGATAGCGATCTCGTTGTGTTTGACACGCAGCAGCGATCAGGATCCTGCTGTGACATCGCTGGTCAGAGCTAGAAGTCCGGAACTTTATTTGGTCGTCAGGTCGGCGTGATTCGTCATGTTTGACAGCAAAAGCAACGATGCCTGCAATGTTTTTTCACAGAGCTAACAACCAGCGAGAACGATAAGTACGTCACTGGATCGCTCCTGCATCGTTCTGGAGTTGCTGTGTTTGACATCTCTACAGCGACCTAAACAGCGACGCTCCAGCAATCTAGTTTAGGTCGGATCGTTGTCTATATCGCTGGAGCGTCGCTAAATGTGACGGTACCTTAACATTTTGTATTTGACTCTAGGATCTGGGATTCTGCCTATAACCATTGTATATCTGGTATTTAGCATTTTTGGTGTATCTGGGACATTTCAACTTCCCTGTGATTGTGTCGAGTTATCAACAATACCCCTTTGGAATGTAGACGCCCAGCCTTGATGTTACTGTATTATACAAGGTTGATTGGCACTCAATATAGGGGAAGTGTCATTTTGGCCATTTGGAAATATATACTTCGTTTTGAGCATTGTAATTATGCTTCATATGATGATATTAATAATATATGGGAAAATCTACCTTTATGCTTGATTTGGTATATCTGGGCAGATGCTGTTGCCATACATTTGTGCAGGCAACAATAATAAGTGTCGATTTATGCTGACCATACTCCATTATCTTCTTTTGGCTCTCAGTATAAGTAAAAAATCTGGATGTAGAATTGGTGGAGAGTCTGGCAATTATTGGATCTATGCACCTATGGGACATTGTTAATGTGCTCTGGTGCATGGTGCAACAAGCAAAAAATTTCCTGATAGCATTAAGCTACTTACCGGTAGTGCCATTTTTCGGAGGCCCATGACAGCACCACGAGAGAGGGGATCCGCCCCTTAGGAAGAGGAAACCCACAGATACAAAAGGGCGGCACCTCTCCCACGTATCAGTTGAATTACAGAGCCTGAGAAAACTACCGCAGTTTATGACAAGCATACACAAACATTATATACAATTAAATACAATATCTTTAGTAAAGTAACAATCCAGATATCACACGTGACACAATTTTTTTTTCATTCTAAGGAAGTGCAACCCCCACGTGAAATAGGGAGGGAACTAAGGGTGCGGTCATGGGCCTCCGAAAAATGCCGCTACCGGTAAGTAGCTTAATGCTTTATTCGGACTCCCATGACAGCACCACGAGATGTAAGCCACCTTAGGGAGGTACTACAGCCTGCAGCACCCTTAACCCGAAGGTGAGATCTGAGGAGAACCCCAAGTCCAACCGATAGTGTTTGAAAAAGGTGGAAGGGGATGACCATGTGGCCGCCTTATATATCTGGTCGATTGACACTCCAGACCTTTCCGCCCAGGATGATGCCATGGCTGGGGTGGAATGCGCCCTCAGATTCTGCAGAGCTGGACCCCGACCTGCTGTGTAAGCCAGAGAGATAGCCTCCCTAATCCATTCAGCTAGTGTGTATTTTGACACTCTAACCCCCTTCCTAAAGGTACCGTCACATTTAGCGACGCTGCAGCGATCTAGACAACGATGCCGATCGCTGCATTGTCGGTGTGTGGTCGCTGGAGAGCTGTCACACACACAGCTCTCCAGCGACCAACGATGCCACGGGTAACCAGGGTAAACATTGGGTTACTAAGCGCAGGGCCACGCTTAGTAACCTGATGTTTACCCTGGTTACCAGTGTAAATGTAAAAAAACCCAAAACACTACATACTTACATTCCGGTGTCTGTCCCCGGCGTTCTGCATCCCTGCACTGTGTAAGCGCCATCCGTAAAGCAGAGCGGTGACGTCACTGCTGTGCTTTACGGCCAGCCGGCGCTCAGTCAGTGCAGGGAAGCAGAACGCCGGGGGACGCGACAGACACCGGAATGTAAGTATGTAGTGTTTGTTTTTTTTACATTTACACTGGTAACCAGGGTAAACATCAGGTTACTAAGCGCGGCCCTGCGCTTAGTAACCCGATGTTTACCCTGGTTACCAGTGAAGACATCGCTGAATCGGCGTCACACACGCCGATTCAGCGATGTCTGCGGGAGGTCCAGCGATGAAATAAAGTTCTGGCCTTTCTGCTCCGACCAACGATGTCACAGCAGGATCCAGATCGCTGCTGCGTGTCAAACACAACGATATCGATATCCAGGACGCTGCAACGTCACGGATCGCTAGCGATATCGTTGTTAAGTTGTTCAGTGTGAAGGTACCTTAAGACCTTGGAAGGATAAGAGTCATTCTTTCTTCCAGTCATTAGTGACTGAAATATATTGTAGAAGGAATCTCCTGACATCTAATGTATGGAGTTCATTCTCTTTAGAGTTAGAAGGATTAGGGATCAAAGAAGGTAGAACTATCTCCTGTGACCTGTGAAATTGCGATGCTACCTTTGGTAAGTAAGCTGGGTCTGGCCTGAGGATAACTATCCTGTAAGAATTCCATATACGGGGGAAGTCTGGAAAGCGCCTGGATGTCCCCTATTCTGCGAGCTATCAGAAAAGCTGTTTTGAGAGAGAACAATTTGATTCAGGCTTCATGTAAGGGCTCGAAGGGGTATTTTGTTAGAGAAGAAAGGACTAGATTTAAGTCCCACGGTACCATTTTATTTTTATGTAATGGTATATCTCTACCGACTGCCTTAATGAATCTCGACACCCAATAATTATTGGCAATATTACACGAGAACAGGGCACCAAGTGCTGACACCTGTACTCTCAGTGTGCTTGTAGAGAGATTTAACTCTAACCCCTCTGCAGAAATTCTAATATTTGGCATATCGGTACCCCTTCTTTGATGTTAAAATTTGAGAAAGTCAGGAACTTTCTCCAGGTTCTAGAGTAGATTTTTGTTATCTGCTTTCTACTTTTTAAAGGGGTATCTACCAAATTTGGGGAGAAGCCTCTATCTTTTAATAATGACCGCTCAAACTCCAAGCCGTAAAATGGAGTCCCTTCACTTGGGGATGGAATATCAGCCCCTGGAAAAGTAAATTCAAAATATCTGGTAGCACCCAGGGATCACCTACCGACATTGTCCTGAGCCATGCGAACCAAGTTCTCCTGGGCCAGAAAGGAGCAATCAGAATGACTTTCGCACGATCTTCCCTAATTTTCCTCACCACTAGAGGTAACAGGTTTAATGGTGGGAAGGCGTAAGCCAGAGTAAAATCCCATTTTATGAGGAATGCATCCACTGCCAGCGGATTCTCCCTGGGATTCAAAGAACAAATTTTTTTTTTTTACTTTTTTGTTGTCTCTTGTAGCGAATAGGTCCACCACTGGCTGACCCCATCAGCGGACAATCTGATTGAAGATGTCTCCATTTAGAGACCATTCCCCTTGTCTTAGTATATTGCGGCTGAGAAAGTCCGCTTTTATATTTTCCTTCCCTTTGATGTGGAGAGCAGTCAAAGATTGAAAATTAATTTCCACCATCTGGAACATGCGATCTGTGACCGGCATCAGAGTCTCGGAACGTGTTCCACCTTGATGATTTATATTAGGCGACTGACACCTGGTTGTCCGAAAGGATCTTGATGTAGTGGCCCTGCAGATACATGAGGAGTTTTTCAACTGCCAACTAAATCGCCAATAACTCCCTCTGATTGGATGAAGACGTTGTGTATGGTTCCTATTGTCCCTGAACCACAAAGTCATCCATGTGAGCCCCCCACCCAGAGGGGCTAGCTTCCGTAGTTATCACCCGGGATATATCTATTATCCAGGGAATAATAAACCTATAAATAGGGCACCGGAGATAAAGAGCTCCGCCATAATAACTAATATAGTAACCCAAAAGAGAAATGGACACAATGAGCTAAAATATAACAATTTTTATTATATATGAATATTAAACAATGAAGAGAGGTAAAAAAACTTATTAACAAAATGCACAAAAAAAAATTAAAATAAGAGAGGCGACACTAGTGCCGCACACGGAGCAAATGATGTACTATAGGAGCAACACAAAGACTAAAATTATAAGTAGTTCTACTGATACCACATTACCAATATAAATATAAATATAAGACAGTCCTCACTAAAAATCATGTATAATGCATAAATGCAGATAGAAAAAGGACCGGCTAGTAAATAAGGTATATAAATATATGGCAAAAGAGATAATGTATAGTATGCGTGCTCTCTGAGATATTAATGCAGGACGATATACACTATGATGTGCAAAGAGTAAACAGGGATAAAGTGCCTAGTGCAAGATATATATATATATATTCAGAGGTAATCCATACCATAGGAAGAGTGGCAGAATGTGCAATACGGCAAAAAATAAGCCAAAATTAAGCCAAGCTCAAGTGGACGATATACACTATGATATGCAAAGAGTATTCATATATAATAAAAATTGTTATATTTTAGCTCATTGTGTCCATTTCTCTTTTGGGTTACTATTATCCAGGGAACCCCTGCCGATAAATTATCCCTATCCACCCACCACTTCAGGGATTCAAGAGTTGTTGGTTTCAAGGTTATTTTTCCCCCTAATACACCCCTCAAGATTTTGTCATTAATCAAAACATCTTTCTGAAGGGGTCTAGTATGAAATTGGGCCCATCTGACCGCTGGGATGCATGATGCGAGGGACCCTACCAGGGACATAGCTTGTCGAAGGTTCATAGAGGGTGTATTGATTGCCTTTAATACCGGATGCTGAATTTGATCAAATTTATTTACTGGGAGAAGACACTGTTGTGTAGTTGAATCTAATAATAACCCTAAAAACTTTTGAATTTTTAGGGGCTGCAAGCGGGATTTCTCGTAATTAATTATCCAGCCCAGGTGTTCCAATTTAACTCTAGTTACCTCTAATTGTGACAAACAGTGTTCCATTGAGTTCCCTACTATGAGGAAATCATCAAGGTAGGGAACAATAAGAATATTAGATTCCCGTAAATGTGCCATAACCTCCGCAATTATTTTAGTAAATACTCTAGGGGCAGAAGTTATACCGAAGGGAAGTGCTCTGTACTGAAAATGGTGAACTACTACCCCCATTAATACTGCTACCCTAAAGGTACCATCATACTGAACGATATCGCTAGTGATCCGTGACGTTGCAGCGTCCTGGATAGCGATATCGTTGAGTTTGACAGGCAGCAGCGATCAGGATCCTGCTGTGACATCGTTGGTCGGAGCATAAAGTCCAGAACTTTATTTCGTTGCTGGACTCCCGCAGACATCGCTGAATCGGCGTGTGTGACGCCGATTCAGCGATGTCTTCTCTGGTAACCAGGGTAAACATCGGGTTACTAAGCGCAGGGCCGCGCTTAGTAACCCGATGTTTACCCTGGTTACCAGCGTAAACGTAAAAAAACCCAAACACTTCATACTTACATTCCGATGTCTGTCGCGTCCCCCGGCGCTGTGCTTCTCTGCACTGTGTAAGCGCCGGCCGGAAAGCAGAGCACAGCGGTGACGTCACCGCTGTGCTTTCCGGCTGGCGCTCACAGTCAGTGCAGAGAAGCACAGTGCCGGGGGACAGACACCGGAATGTAAGTATGTAGTGTTTGGTTTTTTTACGTTTACGCTGGTAACCAGGGTAAACATCGGGTTACTAAGCGCGGCCCAGCGCTTAGTAACCCGATGTTTACCCTGGTTACCCGGGGACTTCGGCATCGTTGGTCGCTGGAGAGCTGTCTGTATGACAGCTCTCCAGCGACCACACAGCGACGCTGCAGCGATCGGAATCATTGTCTAGATCGCTGCAGTGTCGCTAAATGTGACGGTACCTTTAGGAATTGTTGGAAATCTTCATGAATGGGCACATGATAATAGGCATCTTTTAAATCCACTACTACCATAAAACAATTTTTGAACAGCATCTTTATTGTTGAGTTGATTGATTCCATCTTAAAGGTATGTTAAACCAGGTAACTATTAAGATGTCTAAGATTTATAATGGTCCTATAAGTCTTATCAGGCTTCTGAATAAGAAACAGGGGAGAATGAAATCCCTTTCCTCTATCAGACTTTGGAACCTCTATAAGGACATTTTTTAGAACAAAGAGACCACACATCTTCTTCTAAAGCTGATTGTTCCAGGGGAGAAGAACGTAAAGGAGTCAATTTAAAATTATCCTGTGGGGTACGGATAAGCTCAAGTGTGAGACCCTGAGAAATAGTATTTTGTACCCAAACACTTTGTGATCTCTGACCATTCTGAATAGAAATGCAATAGTCTACCCCCCACTGGGATTCCTAGTCATTTGTCTTCCTTCTTTCTCTCCTTTGAGGAACGACGGAACATATATCCTATACCTCTTCTACATCTATCATCCCATCTAGACCGATCTCTAAAAGGCGAAAAGGCACGCTTCCTTTCCCGACCAAATCTCTTCTTATTGAAGGGACGTCGATAGGACCCAAATAGATCTCAAGGGGTACACAAAAAGCGAGCGGAGTCTTCATCCAAGGAAGAGGACGATGCAGCTGAACCGCAGGAAACTTCATCCCTATCCTCATCCGCTGAAGAATCGGAGAACAATGGAGCTTTATATTTAGAGCTTCCCGCTTGAGATAGGCACTTTATGGATTGCTTGACTTCCATCCTGACCATCTCTTTCAGGCTTGCGGCCATAGTAAGGTATTCTTCCGCTACCTGAGGGGGCAAGTAAGGCAATCTAATCTATGTAGATATAAAGCTCTCACCCCCTCCCCCTTCCTGAGACCTCACCGTCTGCTGGATGCAGGGGGCACATAGTTTTTCAGGGCACGAATCAGGTAAGGGAACCCCGCAGATGGTGCATTCTTTGCGTTTCGCCTTACTGATGCATTTTTTCCCCTACAATAAAACATATGTGGGGAATCACATCACTGGGTGAACTTTCACGAAGATCACTTACCAGCGGCTGTCCAAAGATAGAGATACCGGAATATGAGGGGGATTCTTCCTGGCTGATGCTCCAGACCCCTGTCTGGAGGAGCTTTTGCGGCCAGATTCACTACTCCTTCTGTCATGCTCCTTTCCTTTGGGCTTCTGAGACACCTCTTTCAGCTGCTGAGGCTGCTGTTCCTGCACACTCTCCATGCTCACAATACGAGGCCAGAAGCAAGGAACCCAGATCTGGAGCTCTTCATATAACCCCTCCTCCGGTCAGCAGATATGCCAAGCGCTCCCCTGATTTGCTGTCTGCCTCCCCCCAGGTGCAGGTGGTCGTCTCTGGGGTCTGATTGCAAGCGGCATGCAATTGCCGGTGGGTGCCGCCATCTTGGATGCACCGCGCATGCGCTGGACCCCGAAAACCCGGAAGTGACTGCTGGCTCCGCCCCCGACGTCACCCCGGCTCCCAGCGCTTTCTGTCGGCGCTTAGAGCAGCATGGGACGCCCGGCTAACCCGCAGCACACCGGGTGGCGCCACCAAATGTCGCCGCAGACAGAGCCCCCAGCCGCACCATCCCACCGGAAGGAGGAGACCCACGGGACATACTTACCTAGCGCTGGTCTCAGAGACAGGACACCACCGGCAACCGCTCTCTGCCGAAAAAGTCACCGCCGTGCAGCTCTGCCAGGACCACCGTGACATCTCCAGGATCTCCGCATCGGCCGAGGTAGGAGACCCCCCCGCTACCTGAGTCGGCCGGCGATCCTTTTGTAAATTCTGTATGATCCAGTCCCTTTAGGAACAGGAAACCAACTGATACATGGGAGAGGTACCGCCCTTTTGTATCTGTGGGTTTCCTGTTCCTAAGGGGCGGATCCCCTTTCTCGTGGTGCTGTCATGGGAGTCCGAATAAAAATAGCATGTTATTTCCTAAGTATCTTTTACTTGATTGGTACCCAATATAAAGAGGTGGCCATTGTTGATCTCTATGCCACTAGAGTGAACTGATCTAACCTTGTATTTCTAAACCTAATGCCTTTTTGGGGGTAATAATAGTGGTGTATAATAACGCCCTCTAGGCGATAATTTACTGGGGTTATGTGCTGATTAAGGCAATAAACAAATGTGCTGAAACTCTCTAATAACCTGTATTTACAAAATCTTATAAAAAGGTGTTAAGCCTAAAGATTCTATCCACCTTCTCTTCCCTCTCCTTTTTTCCTTTATTTTTCTTTTCTTTTTGTTAGCGTTTCAAATGTTATTAGTAGGCTCTGTATATAATTTACCACGGTACAATGAGCTCTCTGATTTGAGGAGCGCTGATCAATGACGCATGCGCAGTTGCATTGTTGTGTTCACCTCCTAGCAACATACAGGCTTCCACTTCAGGAAGTCTCAATACGTAGTGGTATCTGCCGCGCACGCGCATTACGGCAGATGCTGCTGCATCCCCATGGTGATTTATGCTCATGCGCGGTGGTGGATACTTCCGGTGCTCAAATATGGAGGGTGTGACAGCGCCTGGCTTCAGCGTGGTCTGCGTCTCAGCTGTAATGAATCCGGAAATTTGTGAGTGCATAAATATTGTGACGGTGATCACGTTGGGTGGGTCGCATGGGAGTTGGTGCCTGATCCTACATCTCCAACAAACACTTGCGAGTGCATGACGTGAGCATGTCCATTATATGCCCCATTTGAATGCTGAGGAGAATGACTTATTTGCCTGCTAATGTAGCTTATTTCTGCTAAGTATATTTATTGTAAAGGCACTAATTATTTCTTATCCTCGTAAGCTACCTGGGGCCGGTTTAGGTTGCCCCTTGGTATACTCAACATCTATAATATAATGCTGGGAGCGTCACTCTGTCCGAAGCCTTTATAGACTGCGCAAGCGCCGGCGCAGTCTGGACCCCACAGAGTGACGCTCCCAGGACATCGCGGTATGCGTAAATACTGAACGCACACCGCGATCTCCACCGGAGAGGCAGGGACCGTGGGCGCGCCAGGAGGGTGAGTATTATATTCACCTGTCCCCCGTTCCAGCGCTGCGTGCGGCTCCGTGTCCTGGTCCTCTGCTGTGACGTTCAGAGTTCAGAGGGCGCGATGACGCGCTTAATGCGCGTCGGCGCCGCCCTCTGACTGAACAGTCACAGCTAGAGGAGCCGGAACATGGAACGAACGCAGCGCTGGAACGGGGACAGGTGAATATAGCAAGTGCTGGGGGGCCTGAGCTAGCGGCGATACCGGCACCTGACCCCCACAGCGCTCCAGTGTGCCCGCCTGCTCAGGCCCCCCAGCACTCGGCGCCCAGCGACAATAGGAGAGTATGGTATTTTTTTTTTTATATATCGCTGCAGCATACGGGGGCATACACACTGGAGCGTCTTATGGGGCCATAAACCATAATGGAGCAGTGTACGGGGGGCATACACTATGTAGCATCTTATGGGGCCATCAACCATAATGGAGCATTGTACGGGGGCATATACTATGGAGCATCATATGGGGGCCATAAACCATAATGGAGCAGTGTACGGGGGCATACACTATGGAGCATCTTATGGGGGCCATAAACCATAATGGAGCAGTGTACGGGGGCATACATATGGAGCATCTTATGGGGGCCATAAACCATAATGGAGCAGTGTACGGGGCATACACTATGGAGCATCTTATGGGGCCATAAACCATAATGGAGCAGTGTACGGGGGCATACACTATGGAGCATCTTATGGGGGCCATAAAGCATAATGGAGTAGTGTACGGGGGCATACACTATGGAGCATCTTATGGGGGCCATAAACCATAATGGAGCAGTGTACGGGGGCATACACTATGTAGCATCTTATGGGACCATCAACCATAATGGAGCATTGTACGGGGGCATATACTATGGAGCATCATATGGGGGCCATAAACCATAATGGAACAGTGTACGGGGGCATACACTATGGAGCATCTTATGGGGCCATCAACCATAATGGAGCAGTGTACAGGGGCATACACTATGGAGCATCTTATGGGGGCCATAAACCTTTATGGAGCACTGTACGGGGCATATACTATGGAGCATCTTATGGGGGCCATAAACCTTTATGGAGCAGTGTACGGGGGCATATACTATGGAGCATCTTATGGGGGCCATAAACCTTTATGGAGCAGTGTACGGGACATATGGATGGGAGAAGCAAATTAAAGAATGGTGGCGCAGGATGTGAACAGCACATGACAGAACGGGGGCGCAGGATGGGAGCAGCACATGACAGAATAGGGCAGCACATGACGGGTGCAACACATGACAGGATGGGGGCGCAGGATGGGCGCAGCACATGACAGGATGGGGACGCAGGATGGGAGCAGCACATACCAGGATGGAGACCATATACCAATATAAATGCTCGCCACCCGGGCGTAGAACGGGTTCAATAGCTAGTTATTTATATCTACATTGGGTACCAATCAGAGTGTTGGTGAGTAGGAAAGTTTTTTTCTCCCCAATTTAATTGGACTAATTGTGATAGTGTTCACTGGCATCTCCTTTGGAGTAAATTCTGTAATGATTCATGAAATGTGATTGGGAGTTTTCAGGTAGTGAATTGGACCCATGTCTCTTCTTTCTCCCCCCCTCCCACCTTATTGTCTTGGGTGCAATATTTGTAATTTTTGTGGTTTAAAATGATTTTAAATAATGTGTGGTGTGTGGTTAACTGATATCAATAAAATTTTGTGATTTTACATGTTGATCCCTGCATATGTGCATGTCTCTTTCGCTCTCCTTTTGTATACACTTTTAGATGCCAGTCCCTGCATGTTTTAGACCGATAATTCGACTGCAAAGTTTCAAAACAAAAAAGGCTCTTAGTTCATATATTTAAAGAAGGGCTAAGACCAAAGACCCTTCAGCTAAAAGGTTACTTGTAGGACTTGTACATTTACCTTGTGCATGACAATTTTACGCTGTGCCGGCTCTGCCACATCAATCATTTTTTGCACCACATAGTTGGCATACTGATCCTTCATCATGGTATATAAGGCACTGTGAGGCCCGTCATTCATCAAACAAACTTCATCAATTAGCATTGCCCGCTCTGTGCGAGACGCATGTGTCACGCACTTCTCCACCACATTACTGTGAAGGAAAAAAAGAAAAAAAAAAACACAAAAAACAAAAGGATGAATATACACCTCATAAAACAGACCGTTTTGTTATGTAATCTGAAGATAGCACAAGGTTTTGCTTGGGTACATTGATTGTTTTAGCACCAGTAGTTTATCATTGCTGTGACTAGCCTTGGTCCCACATACCCTCTTCTGTGATCATCTTTGGATTTGTATACAAAAAGCCTGGTGTGGGTGGGATTAAGCTTTTTCAGTTCTGCGTCACTCTAAATCTAGAAGCTCTGATTGTGCCAGAAAGGCTGCACTCAGCCACTTACATGATAAATCGTTGGGATTCAGATTCCCTTTTCCTCATAGTCTGTAAGCTTGCGAGCAGGGCCCTCATTCCTCCTGGTATCTGTTTTGAACTGTATTTCTGTTATGCTGTAATGTCTATTGTCTGTACAAGTCCCCTCTATAATTTGTAAAGCGCTGCGGAATATGTTGGCGCTATATAAATAAAAATTATTATTATTATTATTATTTTTGCCTACATCAGGCTTATCACAGATGAGGTAGCAAATGCCTGCTGACAGATTCCCTTTAAGTACATCTACAGTTGTGGCCAAAAGTATTGACACCCCTGCAATTCTGTCAGATAATACTCAGTTTCTTCCTGAAAATGATTGCAATCACAAATTCTTTTGTATTATTATCTTCATTTAATTTGTCTTAAATGAAAAACACAAAAGAGAATGAGGCAAAAAGCAAAACATTGATCATTTCACACAAAACTCCAAAAATGGGCCAAAACAAAAGTATTGGCACCCTCAGCCTAATACTTGGTTGCACAACCTTTAGCCAAAATAACTGCGACCAACCGCTTCCGGTAACCATCACCAATGAGTTTCTTACAATGCTCTGCTGGAATTTTAGACCATTCTTCTTTGGCAAACTGCTCCAGGTCCCTGATATTTGAAGGGTGCCTTCTCCAAACTGCCATTTTTAGATCTCTCCACAGGTGTTCTATGGGATTCAGGTCTGGACTTATTGCTGGCCACCTTAGAAGTCTCCAGTGCTTTCTCTCAAACCATTTTCTAGTGCTTTTTGAAGTGTGTTTTGGGTCATTGTCCTGCTGGAAGACCCATGACCTCTGAGGGAGAACCAGCTTTTTCACACTGGGCCCTACATTATGCTGCAAAATTTGTTGGCAGTCTTCATAATGCCATGCACACGGTCAAGCAGTCCAGTGCCAGAGGCAGCAAAGCAACCCCAAAACATCAGGGAACCTCCGCCATGTTTGACTGTAGGGACCGTGTTGTTTTCTTTGAATGCCTCTTTTTATCTCCTGTAAACGCTATGTTGATGCCTTTGCCCAAAAAGCTCTACTTTTGTCTCATCTGACCAGAGAACATTCTTCCAAAAGGTTTTAGGCTTTTTCAGGTAAGTTTTGGCAAACTCCAGCCAGGCTTTTTTATGTCTCGGGGTAAGAAGTGGGGTCTTACTTGGTCTCATACAATACAGTCCCTTTTCATTCAGACGCCGATGGATAGTACGGGTTGACACTGTTGTACCCTCGGACTGCAGGGCAGCTTGAACTTGTTTGGATGTTAGTCGAGGTTCTTTATCCAACATCCGCACAATCCTGTGTTGAAATCTCTTGTCAATTTTTATTTTCCGTCCACATCTAGGGAGGTTAGCCACAGTGCCATGGGCTTTAAACTTCTTGATGACACTGCGCACGGTAAACACAGGAACATTCAGGTCTTTAGAGATGGACTAGTAGCCTTGAGATTGCTCATGCTTCCTCACAATTTGGTTTCTCAAGTCCTCAGACAGTTCTCTTCGGTCTTCTTTCTTTTCTCCATGCTCAATGTGGTACACACAAGGACACAGGACAGAGGTTGAGTCAACTTTAATCCATGTCAACTGGCTGCAAGTGTGATTTAGTTATTGCCAACACCTGTTAGGTGCCACAGGTAAGTTACAGGTGCTGTTAATTACACAAATTAGACAAGCATCACATGATTTTTCGAACAGTGCCAATACTTTTGTCCACCCCCTTTTTTATGTTTTGTGTGGAATTATATCCAATTTGGCTTTAGGACAATTCTTTTTGTGTTTTTTCACTTAAGACAAATTAAATGAAGATAATAATACCAAAGAATTTGTGTTTGCAATCATTTTCAGGAAGAAACTGAGTATTATCTGACAGAATTGCAGAGGTGTCAATACTTTTGGCCACGACTGTAGCTGCCTAGTAAAAGCAAAAAATAATCGGTGACACTTCCAGACCTACACATCACCAGTTAAAGGCAACAGCATTGGCAATTTAAAATTGGGGTTGCATGCCTCTAAGCATGTGCCCCAACAGTCACCAATAGTCAACAAAAATGGGAGAGTGATGCAGTAAATCCAGTGAACTGAACCTTTTATTAACCCAATGGGATGTTCCAGGACATATACATCAGCTGTGATTTTAACGATTAAACTTTCATGACCTGAGAAAACTGGGTGACCCCTACAAAACAGTTTATATATATGTATATATATATATATATATATATATATATATATATATATATATATATATATATATATATATATATATATATAAAAACTCTTGAATTGTTGTATCATAACCAAAGATAATCCCCAATCTATATTGAATATGCACATTATTAATTGGACAGCCTAACAGATTTTTGATATAATTGATGTTTCAGGACTGTAATTAAAGTACACTGTGATGAGGGAGCCGCCGCCATCTTGCATATGGGGCATAATGCTGGCCTCCTATCAGAGATTGGCCTGACTCCATTTCGTCTCCTATCAGAAATAACCTGGTCACACGTCTGCAGGGACATGAGCACTCCTGGCCCCCACCTTTTGACTACTTGAATGAAGACCCTTTAGTATGTAATGGACTGAGACCAGTGTAGCAGGTAGATGGCACTTCAAAGCTTGAGTGAGGAATCCTGACCTGAGAGACAAAGGGGTCGCCGGAGAGCTGTGCCTGTGCGGTTACATCACGGATTGGTGATGTGGGAGGAACCAGTTTCTTTCACATTGGTGGCAGCATGGTGGGATCAGAGTAATAGTGTGCGTGGGACCCCTACTCCCAGACACTAAAGACTAACAGCGGTAACTTTCACTGCTGGGGTCTTAAGGTCAGCCCAGCACTAGAGGGTCAGAGTGTAGATATAATAAGTTGTGTGCAAGGTCAGGGTTAGGCTATGTTCACACTTTGCAGATTCCACTGCGGATTTTTCCGCAGCAGAATTCCAAAATCCGCAGTGAAAACCCGTTGCGGTTTTTACTGCGGATTTATCGCGGTTTTTACTGCGGTTTCTTCTGCGGATTTTCATCTGCAGTTTTCTATTGGAGCAGGTGAAAATCCGCAGAAAAGAAGTGACATGCTGCGGAATGTAATCCGCAGCGTTTCCACGCGTTTTTTTCCGCAGCATGTGCACTGCGTTTTTTGTTTCCCATAGGTTTACATTGGACTGTAAACTCATGGGAAACTGCTGCAGAACCGCAGCGGTCAAATCCGCTGCGGATCCGCAGCGAAATCCGCAAAGTGTGAATATAGCCTTACAGCTGTGTCAGTAACCAGAGGTTCCAAAGATGGCGGATGGCACCAGGAATGCGGTGAGGGTGCAGGCCAGTGCTATCATCTATGAGGAGGTGGTGGTGGATGGTACCATTCAAGGCGAGGGGGAGCTCAGCCAGGACTCCCCGAGGAGCCAGCCACCCGTGCTTAGTCCTGCAGAGGACTACCCACCACCTACCCGCCCCAGCCTGTCAACATCAGCGGCCCTTGTTGCAGCGGCAGTGGCACGTCTCAACACGGGTAACGAAGACGCCTATGTGAAACTCATGGCAGCTGCAGAGAATGCAATGGAGGCAGAGCGTGCAGAACGCTGTGAAGAAGCGGAGCAGGCAGAGAGCAGCGGACTTAGCAACTCAGGCTCCTGCTGGACACCCCAGCACCACTAGAGTCCAAGGCTTCCAAAGTACGGGCCGAGGACTTCCCTCTGCTTGAGAAGGATGGAGACTTGGATTCCTTCCTGCTGGCCATTGAAAAGACATGCCTCTAACACCATCTGACCCCGGATCAGTGGGCAATATACCTGACCCCCCATTTGAGGGGTAAGTCCCTGGGAGATTTGGGGGACTTACCTGCCAGGGCGGAGCAGGAGTAAAACAGCATCAAGCGGGACCTGATCCAGCAGTACAACTTCACCCTGGAGTCCTACCGCAAGAAGTTCCGGAGCCTGCAGCAGGGCCCAAAGGACACCTGGACCGACCACATGCGGGCGTTGCTGAGAGCTGCAGGGCACTGGACCTCGGGTCTAGCGCTCACCACCCGCCAGGAGGTCCAGGAACTGTTCGTCACGGAGGAGTTCTTGTGGAACTGCCCAGAGGACCTCCAGCAGTTCCTTCGTGACCGGAAACCAAAGGGGGCTTCAGCTACAGCTGCCCTGGCAGACGAGTATGCCAATAAAAGGGCGCCTGAGCCGAAGAAGCCTGCCAGCAGCACCTGGAGAGGGGGGTAAGCCCAATCTTGCCCCCGTTTCCCTAGCCCCCAGAGTGCAATGGGTGTACCCCCCTGCTGCCCTCTCCAGGCCAGGAGCAGAACCCAGACGTTGTCATCACTGTAACCAGCCGGGACACTTCAGGCTGCGTGTCCCCAGCGTCATAAGGCCCCATCCCTGTCCCAGAAACCGTCCACTGTTTTATGTGTGGAAGGGGGTGGTGGGAGGTCCCTGGACAATTACCAACCCGTCATCATCGGCTGCTCAATGGTCATGGGACTGCTGGACACAGGCGCTGAACTAACCCTGGTATGTCCTGAGGTGGTGTCCCCTCAAGACTTGGTACCGGGGAAAACCCTTTCCGCCTCCGGAATTGGAGGAGTGGAATCGGCGCTGCCTGTCGCAAAGGTGTTTTTAGACTGGGGCGCCGGGAGGGGAATGCGGGAGGTGGGAGTAACGCCAAATATTCCTGCCAATGTGTTACTTGGGACCGATTTGGGGCAGCTAGTGTCTCCGTATGTGGCCACTGAACCCCCAAGTTCGGCTCCTAAAGAACGTCATGACTTTACTGTGAATGCCGATGTTGATGTGTTGAATGTGCTCCAACAGTGGAGGAGGGAGTGAAACCTGATGGTAATCCATGCACTGACACCCTACACACAGGACTCACAGTGAGGACAGGTGAGGAGACTGTAGGGGAGAGCTCAGAGGTGGAGGGAGGGGCTGCTATGGGCAGTGTAGGTCCCCTAAGTTGATCCAGCCTGCTGAGTCTAGGGCCTCTGCAGGAAGCGGAACCGGCCATGGGGGGAGGGAGCGTCCCAGGAGAGGAGCCACCAGGTAAGACCCCAGGGCAGGAGCTCCCCACACCCGGGATGTCAGGAGGCCAGGGAAGTCTGTCTAACCCGGCGACTTGGTCAGGAGCCGAGGGATAGCAGGCGCTACCCGTGGGCACATCGGTCGTGGCCGCTGTCACAAGGAGTGGGAGCGCTGGAGCCCAAGGAGCCTCCCAGAGGCCCGATGGCTTCCCCATATCCGACCAAGTGGCTGCCGAGTCAGACAGTGGCCAGGAGACATCCCAGGGAGCTGAAAGCGGATGTGGCAGTGTCGTCTATTCTTGCCACATCGAGTCAGGGATTTCAGGTAGTGTTGGAAGCTGACGCTAGCCTGAAAGCTCTCAAGGAGCACGCGGCACAGCCTCCCAGGGAGTCAGACCGCGAGCGGGTGGTCTGGAATAAGGGAAGGCTGTACCAGGTAACGGTCCAGCAGGGTTCACCGGAGGCGTGGCCCAGGGACCGACAGTTAGTGGTACCCTATCCGTTCAGGGCAGAATTGTTGCGGATAGCTCACGAGATTCCCATGGCCGGACACCTAGGGATTGCTAAAACCAGGGCCAGGCTAGCGCAGCATTTCTACTGGCCTGGAATGAGGACAGAGGTAATTGCCTACTGCCGTTTGTGTGATGCCTGTCAGAGGGTGGGGAAGGCGAGGCGGCGCCCCAAAGCCCCACTGGTAACTGCCCATCATTGAAGAGCCTTTCTCGACAGTGGCTGTGGATCTCATTAGACCTCTGTCCACTCCCAGCCACTCCGGAAAATGCTTCATATTAATGGTAGTGTAGTAGAGTATGCCACTCGGTACCCGGAGGCGGTAGCTTTGACGTCCATTCGGGTTGACAAAGTGGCCACTGCCTTACTAGAGAGCTTCTCCAGAGTGGGGGTTTCCCCAAGAAATGCTCACAGACTGAGGGACCCAGCTCATGTCACAGCTGATTGAGTCTCTCTGTAAGCAGATACAGGTGCAACATCTGGTAATCAGCTCGTATCACCCACAGACAAATGGCCTGTGTGAGCGATTCAATGGCACCTTAACCCCTTCATGACTCAGCCTATTTTGACCTTAATGACCTGGCCGTTTTTTGCAATTCTGACCAGTGTCCCTTTATGAGGTAATAACTCAGGAACGCTTCAACGAATCCTAGCGGTTCTGAGAATGTTTTTTCGTGACATATTGGGCTTCATGTTAGTGGTAAATTTAGGTCGATAATTTTGGCGTTTATTTGTGAAAAAAATGGAAATTTGGCTAAAATTTTGAAAATTTCACAATTTTCAAATTTTTAATTTTTATTCTGTTAAAAGAGAGTTATGTGGCACAAAAAAGTTAACAAATAACATTACCCACATGTCTACTTTACATCAGCATAATTTTGGAAACAAAATTTTTTTTTTGCTAGGAAGTTAAGGGTTAAAATTTGACCAGCGATTTCTCATTTTTACAACGAAATTTACAAAACCATTTTTTTTAGGGACCACCTCACATTTGAAGTCAGTTTGAGGGGTCTATATGGCTGAAAATACCAAAAAGTGACACCATTCTAAAAACTGCACCCCTCAAGGTACTCAAAACCACATTCAAGAAGTTTATTAACCCTTCAGGTGCTTCACAGCAGCAGAAGCAACATGGAAGGAAAAAATGAACATTCAACTTTTTAGTCACAAAAACGATGTTTTAGCAACAATTTTTTTATTTTCCAAAAGGGAAAATGGACCGCAAAAGTTATTGTACAATTAGTCCTCAGCACGCCGATACCCCATATGTGGGGGGGAACCACTGTTTGGGCGAACGACAGGGCTCGGAAGGGAAGGAGCGCCACTTGACTTTTTCAATGAAAAATTGGCTCCAATCTTTAGCGGACACCATGTTGCGTTTGGAGAGCCCCTGTGTGCCTAAATATTGGAGCTCCCCCACAAATGACCCCATTGTGGAAACTAGACCCCCCCCAAGGAGCTTATCTAGATGCATAGTGAGCACTTTGAACCCCCAGGTGCTTCACAAATTGATCCGTAAAAGTACTTTTTTTTTTTTTTTTTTTTTCACAAAAAAATTCTTTTAGCCTCAATTTGTTCATTTCCACATGGGCAACAGGATAAAATGGATCCTAAAATTTATTGGGCAATTTCTTTTGAGTACACCGATACCTCACATGTGGGGGTAAACCACTGTTTGGGCACACGGCAGGGCTCGGAAGTAAAGGAGCTCCATTTGACTTTTTGAATGAAAAATTAGCTCCAATCGTTAGCGGACACCATGTCGCGTTTGGAGAGCCCCCGTGTGCCTAAACATTGGAGCTCCCCCACATGAGACCCCATTTTGGAAACTAGACCTCCCATGGAACTAATCTAGATGTGCGGTGAAAACTTCAAACCCTCAAGTGCTTCACAGAAGTTTATAACGCAGAGCCGTGAAAATAAAAAATAATTTTTCTTGCCTCAAAAATTATTTTTTAGCCCGCAATTTTTTATTTTCACAAGAGTAACAGGAGAAATTGGACCCCAAAAGTTGTTGGTCAGTTTGTCCTGAGTATGCCGATACCCCATATGTGCAGGAGAACCACTGTTTGGGCACACGTCGGGGCTCGGAAGGGAAGTAGTGACTTTTGAAATGCAGACTTTGATGGAATGGTCTGCGGGCGTCACGTTGCGTTTGCAGAGCCCCTGATGTACCTTAACACTAGAAACCCCCCACAAGTGACCCCATTTTGGAAACTAGACCCCCCAGGGAACTTATCTAGATATGTGGTGAGCACTTTGAATCCCCAATTGCTTCACGGAAGTTTACAACGCAGAGCCGTGAAAATAAAAAATCGTTTTTCTTTCCTCAAAAATGATGTTTTAGCAAACAATTTTTTTATTTTCACAAGGGTAACAGGAGAAATTGGACCCCAATAGTTGTTGCTCAGTTTGTCCTGAGTACGCTGGTACCCCATATGTGGGGGTAAACCACTGTTTGGGTGCACGTCAGGGCTTGGAAAGGAGGGAGCACCATTTGACTTTTTGAATGCAAGATTGGCTGGAATCAATGGTGGCGCCATGTTGCGTTTGGAGACCCCTGATGTGCCTAAACAGTGGAAACCCCTCAATTCTAACTTCAACACTAACCTCAACACACCCCTAACCCTAATCCCAACCCTAATCGTAACCCTAATCCCAACCCTAACCACAACACACCCCTAACCATAACCCTAACCACAGTCTAATCTTAACCCTATTTCCAACCCTAGCCCTAATTTCAACCCTAACCCTAAGGCTATGTGCCCACGCTGCGGATTCGTGTGAGATTTTTTCGCACGTAATATTCCGTCCATGTGGGGTGGGCCTTAATTCCCAAGGACGGAATATTACGTCCAGCGCGATCGGCCGCGCTCACGGGGGGAGCACGGCCGATCGCGGCCGGGTTTCAGCTGCTTATTGCAGCTGACATCCGGCACTATGTGCCAGGAGCGGTCACGGACAGCCCCCGGCACACCGCGATCAAAGATGATCGCGATGTGCCGGCAGTGCAGGGAAGCATCGCGCAGGGAGGAGGCTCCCTGCGGGCTTCCCTGAGACCCCCGCAGCAACGTGATGTGATCGCGTTGCTCCGGGGGTCTCGTACCTCCTCCCTGCAGCAAGTCCCGGATCCAAGATGGCCGCGGATCCGGGTCCTGCAGGGAGGGAGGTGGCTTACCAAGTGCCTGCTCAGAGCATTGAAAGGTCAAACGGCGCTCCTTCCCTTCCGAGCGCTCCCATGCGCCCAAACAATGGTTTACCCCCACATATGGGGTATCAGAGTACTCAGGACAAATTGTGCCACAACTTTTGTGGTCCAATTTCTTCCCTTACCATTGGGAAAATGAAAAATTGGGGGCGAAAAGATAATTTTTGTGAAAAAAAAAAAAAGATTTTTTATTTTTACGGTTCTGCATTATAAACTTCTGTGAAGCACTTGGTGGGTCAAAGTGCTCACCACACCTCTAGATAAGTTCCTTAAGGGGTCTACTTTCCAAAATGGTGTCACTTGTGGGGGGTTTCAATGTTTAGGCACATCAGTGGCTCTCCAAACGCAACATGGCGTCCCATCTCAAATCCAATTCAAATGGCGCTCCTTCCCTTCCGAGCTCTGCCATGCGCCCAAACTGTGGTTAACCCCCACATATGGGGTATCAGCGTACTCAGGACAAATTGCACAACAACGTTTGGGGTCCATTTTCTTCTGTAACCCTTGGCAAAATAAAACAAATTGGAGCTGAAGTAAATTTTTTGTGAAAAAAAGTTAAATGTTAATTTTTATTTAAACATTCCAAAAATTCCTGTGAAGCACCTGAAGGGTTAATAAACTTCTTGAATGTGGTTTTGAGAACCTTGAGGGGTGCAGTTTTTAGAATGGTGTCACACTTGGGTATTTTCTATCATATAGACCCCTCAAAATGACTTCAAATGAGATGTGGTCCCTAAAATAAAATGGTGTTGTAAAATTCAGAAATTGCTGGTCAACTTTTAACCCTTATAACTCTCTAACAAAAAAAAATTTTGGTTCCAAAATTGTGCTGATGTAAATTAGACATGTGGGAAATGTTACTTATTAAGTATTTTGTGTGACATATGTCTGTGATTTAATTGCATAAAAAAGTTGGAAAATTGCGAAATTTTCAAAATTTTCGCCAAATTTCCGTTTTTTTTTCACAAATAAACGCAGGTAATATCAAAGAAATTTTACCAATATCATGAAGTACAATATGTCACGAGAAAATGTCAGAATCACCGGGATCCGTTGAAGCGTTCCAGAGTTATAACCTCATAAAGGGACAGTGGTCACAATTGTAAAAATTGGCCCGGTCCATAACGTGCAAACCACCCTTGGGGGTAAAGGGGTTAAACCATAAATTAATTTTGGGCTGATCCTTTTATTCTGATTGCGAATCTTAGAATAGTGGGTAACAGGGCAGTCCCCCCGGCGGCCATTTGCTCTAGGTGCAGTTCTCTTACTGACCTGAGAGACAAAGGGGGCGCCGCAAAGCTGTGCCTGTGCGGTTATATCACGGATTGGTGACGTGGGAGAAATAAACGACCGAAAAAGTAAGTAACAGAAACAGGGAAAATAGTAAACTTGTGTAACAAGTAATCCCCTTAAAATACTTTATTGAGATATATATGTATATATCTCAATAAAGTATTTTTAAGGGGATTACATGTTACACAAGTTGACGTGGAAGAAACCAGTTTCCTTCACAAATACATTGTAAAAGTTGACTGTAATATCACTTCCCCATCAGTAATATAGATAAAAATACACATTCCATCTCTGACAGTCGCATTTAACACATGCTGACGTAGAAGCGCATCATTCTACGTACAATGATAGCCGGCGGGCTTGCTGATGTCCCCTGTGCCTGTAACTACAATCATCCTGTGATAGCCAAATCGTGGCCGGCGTTCTTAGAAGATGGTTATTCTAGCTACACATAGCAGTGCATCATGCACTACTGTACATAGCACAAGCAATTGGACGATCGCAGCTTCAAATCCCCTAATGAGACTATTAAATACAGTAAAAAATATGAAAAATAAAAAAAAGTTTAAAATGATGAAAACATGTTTTTTTTCCCCACTTTCCAGTGCATCACATGATAAAATTAATGATGTAACTCAAAAGTACAACTTGTTCCGAAAAAAAAACAAGCCCCCATATTGCTAGGTGGATGGAAAAAAAAAAGTAGCCACACCATATGGGATAATAATGTCGACTTTTTCACCATTACCTTTTGGAGTGCTGCCTGCTTTTCTTATTTACAATACAAACTGGATAATTGTTTCGTAGGCTTTGCACCCATAGGTATTTCTACAGTGCTGTTCCAAATCTACTATATAATTGTCTAAGAGTCACTTCCGTCTGTCTGTCCTTCTGTCGCGGTTATTCATTCGCTGATTGGTCTCGCCAGCTGCCTGTCATGGCTGCTGGGACCAATCAGCGGCGGGCACAGTCCGGAAGAAAATGGCCGCTCCTTCCTCCCCGCAGTCAGTGCCTGTCGCCCGCATACTCCCCTCCGGTCACCGCTAACACAGGGTTAATGCCGGCGGTAACGGACCGCGTTATAACGCGGGTAACGCACTCTGTTACCGCCGCTATTACCCCTGTGTGTCCCCAACCTTTTACTATTGATGCTGCCTATGCGGCATCAAAAGTACTGTAAAAAAAAGTAATGTTAAAAATAATAAAAAAAAACCAAAAAACCTGCTATACTTACCCTCCGTTGTACGCTGAGCCGCTTGCGCCTGCCGCCATCTTCCTTTCCCAGCGATGCATTGCGAAATTACCCAGAAGACCTAGCGGTCTCGTGAGACCGCTAAGTCATCTGGGTAATTTTGCAATGCATCCTGGGAACGCAAGATGGTGGCAGCCGTGCGCCAATCGCTACAGCGCCGTTGGATCCCGGGAGGTGGAGAGACAGGATGCTGAGGAGCAGCGACGAGAATGGTGAGAATGTTAGAACTACAAGGGGCCCTCAGATCGTTAGGGGAGTATGTTTATTTTTTAACCTGTGACATACGTGGCTGGGCAATATACTACGTGGCTGGGCAATATACTACATGGCTCTGTGCGGTGGTGTATACTATGCTGCTGTGCAATATACTACGTGGCTCTGTGCTGTATACTACATCACTGGGCAATATACTACGTGGCTTGTCAATATACTACATGGCTCTGTGCGGTGCTGTATACTACGTGGCTCTGTGCTGTATACTACGTGGCTGGGCAATATACTACGTGGCTGGGCAATATACTTCGTGGCTGGGCAATATACTACGTGGCTGGGCAATATACTACGTGGACATACATATTCTAGAATATCCGATGCGTTAGAATCAGGCCACCATCTAGTACAATATATATATATATATATATATATATATATATATATATATATATATATATATATATATATATATATATATATATATATATATATATATATATACACACACATATATATATATATACACATATATATATATATATATATATATATATATATATATATAGTGTGTATTTGGAACAGCACTGTAGAAATACCTATGGGTGCAAAGCCTACCAAACAATTATCCAGTTTGTATTGTAAATAAAAATAAGAAAAGCAGTCAACACTCCAAAGGGTAAAGGTAAAAAAGTCGTCATTTTTAGCCCATATTATTAGCCCAGACAGACGGAAGTGACCCTTAGACGATTATATAGATTATCGTCTAAGGGTCACTTCCGTCTGTCTGTCTGTAATGGAAATCCCGCGTTGCTGATTGGTCGCGGTTTGCCGGCCTTGACCAATCAGCGACGGGCACAGTCCGACCGCGAATTCGCACCTTCCTTCTCTCCTTCAGTGCCCCCTCCCTACTCCCCTCCAGTCAGCGCTCACACAGGGTTAATGGCAGCGTTAACAGACCGCGTTATGCCGCGGTGTAACGCCGTCCGTTAACGCTGCTATTAACCCTGTGTGACCAACTTTTTACTATTGATGCTGCCTATGCAGCATCAATAGTAAAAAGATCTAATGTTAAAAATAATAATAATAAAAAAAACAACAACATTATATACTCACCTTCCGGCGCCTTTCACGCTCCTCGCGACGCTCCGGTCCATGCATTGCGGTCTCGCAAGATGATGACGTAGTGGTCTCGCGAGACCGCTACGTCATCATCTCGCGAGACCGCAATGCATTCTTGGGACCGGAGCGTCGCGAGGAGCATCGCTAAACGCCTGGCCTGGATCCTGGGGCCGCCGGAAGGCGAGTATATAACTTTATTTTAATTCTTTTTTTTAACAGGGATATGGTGCCCACATTGCTATACACTGTGTGGGCTGCGCTATACACTGCGTGGCCTGCGCTACATGCTACGTGGCCTGCGCTACATGCTACGTGGCCTGCGCTACATGCTACGTGGCCTCTTATATGCTACGTGGGCTCTTATATGCTACGTGGGCTCTTATATGCTACGTGGGCTGTGATATAGTTCTCTGCTGTTTCTGTACATCATAAATCGTGGTATGCGTCAAAGAGGGAGGCCCACTGAGACTATTTCGCCTGGGGCCCTCAAAAACCTGGAGCCGGCCCTGGCTTCACTGATTGTTGTCGACCGGCCGGGCGTGACCAATCAGCGACAGGCGCAGTCCGGCCGCGGATTGGCACGGAATTTGAACCACGATTCACTAATTGGACACGGCCGGCCGGCCGAATCCTGTGTATAAATTGTATTATTCTGAAAACGTCATAAACTACATACATATTCTAGAATACCCGATGCGTTAGAATCGGGCCACTATCTAGTGTATATTATATATACCGTATATACTTGAGTATAAGCCGACCCGAGTATAAGCCGATCCCCCCAATTTTGCCACAAAAAACTGGGAAAACTTAATGACTCGAGTATAAGTAAACATAGATACAAATAAAAGTAAAATTAATTGAGACATCAGTAGGTTAAGTGTTTTTGAATATCCATATTGAATCCGGAGCCCCATATAATGCTCCATAAAGTTCATGGCCCCATAAGATGCTCCATATTAAAATATGCCCCATATAATCCTGCATAAAGGTTAATAATGGCCCCATAAGATGCTATCCATATTGAATCAGGAGCCCCATATAATGCTCCATAAAGTTCATGGCCCCATAAGATGCTCCATATTAAAATATGCCCCATATAATCCTGCATAAAGGTTAATAATGGCCCCATAAGATGCTCCATAGACATATTTGCCCAATATAATGCTACGAAAATGCGGATTATGGCCCCATAAGATGCTCCATAAAGATATTTGCCCCATATAGTGCTGCACAAACATTGATTATGGCCCCATACAGACACTTGCCCCATATAGTGCTGCACAAATGTTATGGCCCCTTATAGTGCTGCAGAAACGTTATGGCCCCATGTAGTGCAGCACGAACATTATGGCCCTATACAGGTCCTTCTCAAAAAATTAGCATATAGTGTTAAATTTCATTATTTACCATAATGTAATGATTACAATTAAACTTTCATATATTATAGATTCATTATCCACCAACTGAAATTTGTCAGGTCTTTTATTGTTTTAATACTGATGATTTTGGCATACAACTCCTGATAACCCAAAAAACCTGTCTCAATAAATTAGCATATCAAGAAAAGGTTCTCTAAACGACCTATTACCCTAATCTTCTGAATCAACTAATTAACTCTAAACACATGCAAAAGATACCTGAGGCTTTTATAAACTCCCTGCCTGGTTCATTACTCAAAACCCCCATCATGGGTAAGACTAGCGACCTGACAGATGTCAAGAAGGCCATCATTGACACCCTCAAGCAAGAGGGTAAGACCCAGAAAGAAATTTCTCAACAAATAGGCTGTTCCCAGAGTGCTGTATCAAGGCACCTCAATGGTAAAAGTCTGTTGGAAGGAAACAATGTGGCAGAAAACGCTGTACAACGAGAAGAGGAGACCGGACCCTGAGGAAGATTGTGGAGAAGGACCGATTCCAGACCTTGGGGAACCTGAGGAAGCAGTGGACTGAGTCTGGTGTGGAAACATCCAGAGCCACCGTGCACAGGCGTGTGCAGGAAATGGGCTACAGGTGCCGCATTCCCCAGGTAAAGCCACTTTTGAACCATAAACAGCGGCAGAGGCGCCTGACCTGGGCTACAGAGAAGCAGCACTGGACTGTTGCTAAGTGGTCCCAAGTACTTTTTTCTGATGAAAGCAAATTTTGCATGTCATTCGGAAATCAAGGTGCCAGAGTCTGGAGGAAGACTGGGGAGAAGGAAATGCCAAAATGCCTGAAGTCCAGTGTCAAGTACCCACAGTCAGTGATGGTGTGGGGTGCCATGTCAGCTGCTGGTGTTGGTCCACTGTGTTTCATCAAGGGCAGGGTCAATGCAGCTAGCTATCAGGAGATTTTGGAGCACTTTATGCTTCCATCGGCTGAAATGCTTTATGGAGATGAAGATTTCATTTTTCAGCACGACCTGGCACCTGCTCACAGTGCCAAAACCACTGGTAAATGGTTTACTGACCATGGTATTACTGTGCTCAATTGGCCTGCCAACTCTCCTGACCTGAACCCCATAGAGAATCTGTGGGATATTGTGAAGAGAAAGTTGAGAGACGCAAGACCCAACACTCTGGATGAGCTTAAGGCCGCTATTGAAGCATCCTGGGCCTCCATAACATCTCAGCAGTGTCACAGGCTGATTGCCTCCATGCCACGCCGCATTGAAGCAGTCATTTCTTCCAAAGGATTCCCGACCAAGTATTGAGTGCATAACTGAACATTATTATTTGATGTTTTTTTTGTTTGTTATTAAAAAACACTTTTATTTGATTGGATGGGTGAAATATGCTAATTTATTGAGACAGGTTTTTTGGGTTATCAGGAGTTGTATGCCAAAATCATCAGTATTAAAACAATAAAAGACCTGACAAATTTCAGTTGGTGGATAATGAATCTATAATATATGAAAGTTTAATTGTAATCATTACATTATGGTAAATAATAAAATTTAACACTATATGCTAATTTTTTGAGAAGGACCTGTATAGTGCTGCAGAAACGTTATGGCCCCTTATAGTGCTGCACAAACATTATGGCCCCATATAATGCTGCACAAACGTTATGGCCCCATATAGTGCTGCACAAACATTATGGCCCCATAGATGTTCCATACAGACACTTGCCCCATTTGCTGTGATAAAAAAAAAAAAAAAAAACCACATACTCACCTCTCCATCGCTCAGGCCCCGGCGCTTTCAATATTCACGTGCTGATCGTTCCGGCGCCGCTCCATCTTCAGCACTGGCATTCAGGCTGAGGGCGCGCACTAACCACGTCACCGCGCCCTCTGACCTGAGCGCCACTGCTGAAGATGGAGCGGCGCCGGAACGAGGAGCAGGTGAGTATCGCGCAGCGCTCCCCCTCCCCGTTATACTTACCTGCTCCTGGCGCTGTGCAGTCCCTGCTTCCCGGCGCCGCAGCTTCTTCCTGTAGTGAGCGGTCACAGTTACCACTCATTACAGTAATGAATATGCGGCTCCACCTCTATGGGAGGTGGAGCCGCATATTCATTACTGTAATGAGCGGAACCATGTGACCGCTCAGTACAGGAGGAAGCTTGATCTGACTTTATACAGTGATGTCCCACCCTGGGACAATGTAAAAAAATTCAACTCTGTAAAAATATATATATATAAAAAATCCTAAATAAAGAAAAAAAAATATTGTTCCAATAAATACATTTCTTTATGTAAATAAAAACAATATTTAAAAGTACACATATTTAGTATCACCGCATCCGTAACGACCCGACCTCTAAAACAGTCCCACTAGTTAACCCCTTCAGAGAACACCGTAAAAAAAAAAAAAAAACACACACCGAGGCAAAAAACAATGTTTTATCATCTTACCGTCTAACAAAAAGTGGAATAACACGCGATATACATGAGGTATCGCTGTAATCGAACTGACCTGAAGAATAAAACGGCTTTATCAATGTTACAAAACGCGGAACGGTATAAACACCACCCAAAAGAAATTCATGAATTGCTGTTTTTTGTTCATTCTGTCTAACAAAAATCGGAATAAAAGTGATAAAAAAAAGTCGTGCCCGAAAACTGTACCAATAAAAGCGTCAACTCGTCCCGCAAAAAACAAGCCTTCACATGACTTTGTGGACCAAAATATGGAAAAATTATAGCTCTCAAAATGTGGTGACGTAAAACTATTTTTTGCAATAAAAAACGTCTTTAGTGTGTGACAGCTGCCAAACATAAAAATCCGCTATAAATAGTAAATCAAACCCCCCTTATATATCTATATATATGTGTATATATATATATATATCTATGTGTGTGTGTGTGTGTGTGTGTGTGTGTGTGTGTGTGTGCGTATATATATATATATATATATATATATATATATATATATATATTACACTATATAATTGTCTAAGGGTCACTTCCGTCTGTCCTTCTGTCACGGTTATTCGTTCGCTGACTGGTCTCGGCAGCTGCCTGTCATGGCTGCCGCGACCAATCAGCGACGCACACAGGCGCCCGCATACACCCCTCCAGTCTGCCCTCACACAGGGTTAATGGCAGCGGTAACGGACCGCGTTATGCCGTGGTGTAATGCAGTCCGTTACCGCTGCTATTAACCCTGTGTGACCAAGTTTTTTTTACTATTGACGCAGCCCTATGCAGCGCCAATAGTAAAAACATTGAATGTTAAAAATAATAAAAAAAATAAAAAATGATTATATACTCACCTACGCCGCCTTACCCGCTCCTCGCGATGCAACCGGCACGTTTCGGTCGCACGGATGGTCTGGCAGAAGGACCTGCCATGACGTCATGGTCATGTGACTGCGACATCATCACAAGTCCTGTGCGCTTGCGCGGAAAGGACCTGCCGTGACGTCACGGTCATGTGACCGCTACACGGTCATGTGACCGCGACGTCATGACAGGTCCTGCACGACAAGGACCTTCCGTGACGTCACGGTCATGTGACCGCAACACGGTCATGTGACCGCGACGTCAGCACACCCTGGGACCGGAAGATGCCGCCTGCACCCCACAAAGGCGACAGTCCTACAACGCGCCTGCGGAAGGTGAGTATATGTTTAGTTTTTATTTTTTTAACCTGTGTCATACGTGGCTGGGCAATATACTACATAGCTGGGCAATATACGACATGGGCTGTGCAATATGCTACGTGGCTCTGTGCTGTATACTACGTCACTGGGCAATATACTACGTCACTGGGCAATATACTATGTGGCTCTGTGCTGTATACTACGCCACTGGGCAATATACTACATGGCTGGGCAATATACTATGTGGCTCTGTGCTGTATACTACGCCACTGGGCAATATACTACGTCACTGGGCAATATACTATGTGGCTCTGTGCTGTATACTACGCCACTGGGCAATATACTACGTGGCTGGGCAATATACTACGTGGCTCTGTGCTGTATACTACGTCACTGGACAATATACTACGTCACTGGGCAATATACAATGTAACTGCGCAATATACTACGTGGCTGTTGTGAATTCTGTTGTCGAGCTCCCTCCTGTGGTCGTGAATGGTACTTCGGTGAGTTCGGTCAGTGGGCTCCCTCTGGTGGCTGTAAGTGGAGCTGCTGCTTCTGAGGTTCCTTACACAGGTGACGTGGTTTATCCTTTGGTTGGCTTCTCTATTTAACTCCACTCAGATCGTTTCTCCATGCCAGCTGTCAATGTTTTAGCATTGGTTCAGTTCGCTCCTGGATCTGTCTGGTGTCCTGTCTTCTCCTGCAGAAGCTAAGTTCCTGATTGTTATTATTGTTCTTGTTTCTTTGTCCAGCTGGTTATTTTGATTTTGTCTTGCTAGCTGGAAGCTCTGGGATGCAGGGTGGCACCCCCGCACCGTGAGTCGGTGCGGAGGACCCTTTTGCACACTCTGCGTGGTCTTTTGTAGGTTTTTGTGCTAACCGCAAAGATTCCTTTCCTATCCTCTGTCTATTTAGTAAGTCGTGCCTCCCTTTGCTGAAATCTATTTCATTTCTGCGTTTGTGACTTTCATCTTTACTCACAGTCATTACATGTGGGGGGCTGCCTATTCCTTTGGGGAATTTCTCTAAGGCAAGGTAGGCTTTACTTTCTTCTCTAGGGCTAGCTAGCTCTTAGGCTGTGACGAGGTGCCTAGGGAGCGTCAGGAGCGCTCCACGGCTATTTCTAGTGTGTGCGATAGGATTAGGGCTTGCGGTCAGCAGAGCTCCCACATCCCAGAGCTCGTCCTGTATGAGTTTAACTATCAGGTCGGGTGCTCCTAACCACCAGGTCATAACACGTGGCTGGCCAATATACTACGTGGCTGGCCAATACACTAGAATACCCGATGCGTTAGAATCGGGCAACCATCTAGTGTGTGTGTATATATGTATATATATATATATATATATATATATATATATATATATATATATATATATATATATCGCAATTCCTGAATTGCTGGTTTGACTGTGGGCCAAAATATGGATAAATTATAGCTCTCAAAATGGGGTGATGCAAAAACAACTTTTTGCAATAAAAAGCGTCTTTTAGTATGTGACAGCCAAACATAAAAAAGGGCTATAAAAACCCTCTATAAATAGTAAATCAAACCCCCCCTTTACCACCCCCTTAGTTAGGGAAAATAATGAAATAAAAAAAATGTATTTATTTCCATTTTCCTATTCGAGTTAGGGCTAAAGTTAGGGTTGGGGTAAAAGTTGGGGTTAAGATTTGGATTAAGTTTACGGTTGGGTTAGGGGTGTGTCAGGGTTATAGTTAAGATTAGGGTTAGGTTAGGGGTGTGTTGGGGTTAGGGGTGTGGTTAGGGATGGGATTAGGGGTGTGTTGGGGTTAGGGTTGGAGTTAGAATTGGGGGGTTTCCACTGTTTAGGCACATCAGGGCCTCGGCAAACACAACATGATGTCCGATCTCAATTCCAGCCAAATCTGCGTTGAAAAAGTCGGGCCTGAGATCCGAAATCCTATAGTCTGTAGGGATCCGTCTCATCAGGAACAGGAAACCAACTGATGTGTAGGTGAGGTGCCACCCTTTTGTAACTGTAGGTTTCCTGTTCCTGAAGGGCGTATCCCCTCTCTCGTGGTGCTGTCATGGGAGTCCAAATAAAATATGCTGCATATAATGCTGCATAAAGGTTAATGATAGCCCCATAAGATGCTTCACACAAAATACACCCATAAGATGCTCCATAAAGTTCATGATGGGCCCCATAAGATGCTCCATACATCCATAAAGGTTAATGATGGCCCCATAAGATGTTCCATATTAAAATATACCGCATAAAGGTTAATGATGGCCCCATAATATGCTCCATAGAAAAATATGCCCCATATAATGCTGCACAAAGGTTAAAGATGGCCCCATAAGATGCACCATATTAAAATATGCTACATACAATGCTGCACAAAGGATAATGATGGCCCCATAAGATGCTCCATATTAAAATATGCCCCATATAATGCTGCATAAAGGTTAATGATGGCCCCATAAGATGCTCCATATTAAAATATGCCCCATATAATGCTGCACAAAGGATAATGATGCCCCATAAGATGCTACATATTAAAATATGCCCCATGTAATGCTCCATAAAAGTTGATGGCCCCATAAGAAGCTCCATATAAAAATATGCCCCATATAATGCTGCATAAAGATTAATGATGGCCCCATAAGATGTTCCATATTAAAATATGCCCCATATAATGCTGCTGCGATAAAAAAAAAATAATGACATGCTCACCTCTCGTTGTTGCCCGCTGCATGGCCGGCTCTCTGCAGTGACTGTTCAGGCAGAGGGCATGCACTAAACATGTCATTGGGCCCTCTGAACTGAACGTCACAACCAGAGGACCTGGAAGACACAGCGAGGGGGTGGAACGGGGACAGGTGAATATCGCATGGCTCACCCTCCTGGCACTGCATATCAGTCCCTGCATCTTGGGTGCAGTCATCTCTCTTCCTGTCTTCCTTCCTGGGCTGAGCGGTCAGTGATACCGCTCATTAAAGTAATGAATATGTGCTCCACGCCTATGGGAGTGGAGACATGTGCATATTCATTACTTTAATGAGCGGTACCATGTGACCGCTCAGCACAGGAAGGAAGACCGGAAGAGAGCTGCCGGCCCCAAGATGCAGGGACTGATATGCAGCGATACCAGGAGGGTGAGTATGATGTCTTCTGCTCCCCCACCCCCGGAAATGACTCGTGTATAAGCAGAGAGGGGCATTTTCAGCCCAAAAAAATGGGCTGAAAATCTCGGCTTATACACGAGTATATACGGTACTGAAAATCGAGAACACGGATTTCTTTAACATAAAGAAAAAAATATATATATACCAATTTAAAATCACCATTACTGTGCCATTAGAGTAAATTCCTTACATTACAATAACACATTGCGCAAAAAAGGTCTTCTTTAAAGAGGGCATACACAAAACTAAAGGATTAAAAAAAAATTGTAAAATGAGGATACTTAGTTCTAAGGGAAAACATACCTAGCAAACTTGTGCTGACTCAGAACCAAGACATTGCCCCGAATCTCTGCAACAATCTTACTCTTGTCTTCAGGCCGGCCATGTTCTAAAACATGCTGAATGACATAGTTTCCATATTGATCCTGCAAAACAAAATTAAAGGAACAGGCAAAATTAGAAAAAAATGAAATGTAAGTATTCAGTTCAGGAAGAGAGTATCATTTCAGGATAAAAGCTTAGGTAACTGTCGGTTAAAAGAAAAAAAAAATACTAACATTAAATGCTGTCTTTTTACAGTAAATAATATTATTATGAATATACACACACATTCAGTGGGAAACAAGTATTTGATACACTGCAGGATGACTGCACCGTATTGAAGGGAGGATGGATGGGGTCATGCATCTCGATATTTTGGCCAGCAACCTCCTTCCCTCAGTAAGAGCATTGAAGATGGGTCGTGGCTGGGTCTTCCGGCATGACAATGACCCGAAACATACAGCCAGGGCTACTAAAGAGTGGCTCTGTAAGAACCATTTCAGGGTCCTGGAGTGGCCTAGCCAATCTTCGGACCTGAACCCAATAGAAAATCTTAGGAGCGAGCTGAAACAATGTTGCCCAGCAACAACTCTGAAACCTGAAATATCTGGATGAGATAGTGTGTCAAAACCCCTGCCACAGTGTGTGCAAACTTGGTCAAAAACTACTGGTAACATCTTACCTCTAACTGCAAACAAAGGTTTCCATACCAAAAATTAGGTTCTGTTTTCCTATTGTATCAAATACTTATATCATGCAAAAAAATGCAATTTAAAAAAATCATACAATGTGATTTTCTGGTTTTTATTTTTATATTTTGTCTCACAGTTGAAGGGTACTTACGATAAAAATCACAGACCTGTCCATTCTTTGTAGGTGTGAATACTTGCAAAATTTGTACGGTATCGTGTGTGCGTGTGTGTGTTTTTCGCGTGCACACACCCCTCAAAAAAAGATAAAGGGAATACTTAAAATACCACATCCTGGAAAATATTGAATGAAATGTTCCAGTTGCAATTCCTTATTCATAAGAGTGGAATGTGTTGAGAATAATAAAACATGATCAATGTAAATCAAAATGAATACCCATGGATGTCTGAATTTGGAATGATACTCAAAGTGGAAAATCTAATTACAGGCTCATCCAACTTCCATATGTGACCTCCACATCCCTGTAAGACCTCCCTACAACACCTAGGCACGCTCCTGATGAGGCAGCAGATGTTCTTCTGCGGGATGTCCTCTCAGACCTGGATTAAAGAATCAGTCAACTCCTGGACAGTCTGTGGTTCAACGTGGCATTAGTGGATGGAACAAAACATGATGTCCCAAATGTGCTCGATTGGATTCAGCCCCGGGGAATAGGAAGGTCAATTCATAGTATCAATGCTTTCATCATGCAGAAACTGCTTACACATTTCAGCCACATTTCAGCCTAGCTAGCATTGTCATGCATGACAAGAAACCCTGTGCCCACTGCACCTGCATATGGTCTCACAATGGGTCTGAGTTGCTCATCTAGGTACTTAATGTCAGGGTACCGCTGGCTAGAACATGGAGGGCTGTGCGGCCTTCAAAAGAAATGCTTCTTCACGCCATTACTGACCCACTGCCAAACTGATCATGCTGGAGGATGTTGCAGGCAGCAGAATATTCTCCAGTGTCCCCAGACTCGGTCACGTTTGCTCAGTGTGAATCTGCTCTCATCTGTGAAAAGCATAGGGCGGCAATTTTGAATCTGCCAATCTTGGTGCTCTCTGGCTAATGCCCATTGCTCTGCATAGTGTTGGGCTGTAAGCACAACACCCGCTTGTGGACGTCAGGCCCTCATATCACTCTAACGGAGTCGGTATCTGACAGCTTGACCAGACACATGGATGTAAGTGTCTTGCTGGAGGTCATTTTGCAGGGCTGTGGCACTGCTGCTCCTTGCAGAAAGGAGGTAGTGGTCCTGCTGTTGGGTTGTTGCTCTCTTACAGATCCCTCCACGTCTCCTTGTGTACTAGCCTATCACCTGGCATCTGCGCCATGATCTAGACACTGTGCTGACAGACACAGCTACTCTTCTTGCCACAGCTCACATTGCTTTTTGCCATCCTGGATGAGCTGCACTACCTGAGCAACTTCTGTGGGATGTAGACACCGCCTCATGCTACTGTAGGAGTGAGAGCAATGACATAATGCAAAAAGTGACCAAAACAATAGACAAAAAGGATGATAAAGAAATGTCTGGTCAACACCTGCAGACCAACTAATTTAAATGGGGTTGTCTTGCTAATTGCCTATCATTTCTACCTGTTGTCTGTTCCATTTGCACAACAGCAGGAAAAATTGATTCACAATCTGTTAGCAGCTCTCCTAAGAAAAAGAAATGCGTTTCGGGGTTTTTTCACCACTGCAAGGCTCTATACTGTCATGATAAGGTAATTCAGTACCACAATGGACATTGAGGTCAGAGCACATACAGTGACCTGACAATAACCCAAAAACATAGAACGAGCTCTGAGACGTGGAAACTCTGCTGACCGCAATCCCTAATCCTCTCCAACACACTAAAGGCAGCCGTGGATTGCGCCTAACGCTCCCTATGCAACTCGGCACAGCCTGAGAAACTAGATAGCCTGAAGATAGAAAATAAGCCTACCTTGCCTCAGAGAAATACCCCAAAGGAAAAGGCAGCCGGCCTCTCTGACCTTCCCCGGCGCCGCCTGCACACTGCAGTACTTTGCTCTGCCCTCATCAGGGCAGACAAAGTACACCTGCGCCGAAGCGTGAAGACAAGAAAAGAACGTTATCGTAAGAAAATGGGAGGCGCGACCGCGACGCCCATCGGACCGGACCGCAGCAGGACCGACCCTGGGTGAGTATAATATAACCTCTTTTTCTCATCTTTCAGGATACATCGGGGGCTTATCTGCAGCATTACAGAATGCTGTAGGTAAGCCCCTGATGCCAGTGGGCTTAGCTCATCTTCGATTTTGGGGGTGACAGGTTCCCTTTAAGTATTTTTGAAAATCCATATTGAATCAGGAGCCCCATATAATGCTCCATACAGTTAATGATGGGCCCCATAAGATGCTCCATACAAAATAAGCCCCATATAATGCTCCATAAAGTTCATGATGGGCCTCATAAGGTGCTCCATATTAAAATATGCTCCATATAATGCTGCACAAAGGTTGATGGCCCCATAAGATGCTCCATAGATTGCTGCACAAAAGGTCGATGGCCCCATAAGATGCTCCATAGATTGCTGCACAAAAGGTTGATGGCCCCATATGATGCTCTATAGATTATGCCCCATGTAATGCTGCACAAAGGTTGATCGCCCCATAAGATGCTCCATAGAATATTATGCCCCGTATGCTGCTGCGATGAAAAAAAAAAAAATAAATAAAAAATGACACTCACCTCTCATCGCTCAGGCCCCCGGAACTTCATCTGTCCCCGTTCCACCGCCATGCACCACTGTGTCTTCAGTGTCTCTGCAGTGACCGTTCAGGCAGAGGGCGCGCACTAACCGCGTCATCACGCCCTCTGATCTGAACATCACAGCCAGAGGATGCGGAAGATGGAGCTCGGCAGTGGAACGGGGACAGGTGAATATCGCATGGCTCACCATCCTCCGTCATACTCACCTGTTCCCGGCGTGGTCCCTGCTTCTCCGATGCGATGGTCTCTGGCGACAGCAGTTTGTTCCTGTATTCAGCGATCACTGGTACCGCTCATTAAAGTAATGAATATGTGCTCCACCCCTATGGGAGTGGAGTCGCGTCCATATTCATTACTTTAATGAGCGGTACCACTTGACCGCTGAACACAGGAAGAGCTGCCGGCGCCCTGAGACCATCGCATCAGAGAAGCAGGGACTGCGCTGGGAGCAGGTGAGTATGACGTGACAGCCGCCGCTCCCCCTCCCCTGGGAATGACTAGTATAAGCCGAGAGGGGCACTTTCAGCCTTACAAAATGGGCTGAAAATCTCGGCTTATACTCAAGTATATACAGTAAGTGGTTTTTTAGCATTTTTGTCCCTACTTTATTTTTATGTAATTTCTATTCCATAAGCTTTGTTATTTTTTATGGTATATGCTTCCCATATTCTCTTTTTTGGTTTCTGTTAGTAGCTAGGTAGCTCTGTGTAGGGGATTCTAAGAAATTGGTTGAATGCACCAGACCATCGGAAGCCCGAGTTAATTGTCACTACAGCTTTGAAAACCACAGATCATCAATTAATTTTCAGATGTTACAGCAAATATAACATTTTAAAGTGTACAGTTAAATGTGCAGCTTAACTGCAACATTTGTGCAATGCAGGTCGGTAGCAGAAAGATTTTGTCTGCACATACCCTTATAGACGGATTCACTCTATAAGTACATGTCTATAGGGGTTATCCGGGAGTAGTTGGCTTACTATCTAACAGACAGTAACAGGCAGGCATAGTTTTCACCTGCCTGTTCTGCCCAATGCCGGCTCAGAGCGATTATGGACCATTCCTGCCGGAGATTCTGTTGATTCACATCAACTGAGAAGTTCTTCCAGGCTGCTCTATCAACAGGGCATGACTGCGAATGTCATGCTGATTAACAGCTGGCTTTCTGCAGTTAGGCAGCAGGCTATCAATCAGAATGACACAGACTGTCATTTCAATCAACAGGGCAAAGTGGAAAAGAAGGAGCTGCTTTGTTGATGTGATGTCTCAGAAGTCGCAGAATCATCAGCAGGAGCTGTCTGTGACTGGACTGAGCTGGCAAAGATTGTCGGCGGGCAGAACAGTCTGATAGTTAGCAACTTCTTGCTAGTCAGTTCTTAAGCCCATATTCAAAAAATAAAAAACAGGGTGGGCCATTTATTATAGATACACCTAAATAAAATGGGAATGGTTGGTGATGTCAACTTCCTGTTTGTGGCACATTAGTATATGGGAGGGGGAAAAACTTTTCAAGATGGGTGGTGGCCATGGCGGCCATTTTGAAGTTGGCCATTTGGAATCCAACTATTTTCTCCCAATGGGAAGAGGGTCATGTGACACATCAAACTTATTGAGAATTTCACAAGAAAAACAAATTTGCTAAATTCATGAACCATGTGTACAATTCATTTTGATGAATTTGGTTCAAAACACATCAGTGAATACCACAAGATTAAAAAACTAAAGTGCCTTAAAAAAATGTGTCAAATAATGAATAGGACTTATAGTGCATAAAAATAGAAGTTACCCTAAAAAAATGTAATAAATACATACATTAGGGAACAACCCTTACTGAAGTGCTATCCATCTAGTCTCCTAATCTGTAAGGACAATATTGGGAATTTTATTTTAGATTACCTGGTTATTTACTATGTAATCTGTAAATTGGAACTGATTTGTGTTTTACAGGGAACTCTTCTCTGTTTGATTTAATCATCGATATCACTAATTGTTTCCACTCAGTTTGAGCACAAGTGCTAGTCACTCAAGTTCGCTTAGGGTGCTCGGGTATACATGAAGTATAGAAAGTGCTTGAGTGACATGTTAAGAGTAGAGTTGAGCGAATTTGATAGGGTCATGGCTTATTCGGCAAGCTACTGCGCTTGCCAAACAAGCTGCAAAGGGAACCCGGCTTCCTGGATCGTTCCAGCTGATCAGCTGTCCGGCTCCACAGCTGCATGTGTTGCAACTGTGTGACAGTCATGACACATGCATGAAGAGCCCAACAAACATGATCTCCACGCATGTGTCGTGACTGTCACACAGCCGCAACACATGCAGCTGCAGAGCCGAACAGTTGATCACCCGGAGCAATCCAGGAAGTCGGGTTCCCTCTGCAGCTCATTTGGCAAGCACTATAGCTTGCCAAATAAGCATGGACCCGAGCGAACTCACTCATCTCTAGTTTAAGAGTCACCACGACCGCATGTCTCACCGCTGTTAACCACAAAACATGCCGGCATTTCCCATGTTTGTCAGGCAAGCCCCAAATGTTTTATGGCAGTCTAACAGCTATATGAGGGCTTGGGGACTCTAACATCTCACTTGAGCACCCTTGATACTTCCTGCATACCCGAGCACCCTAGGCAAACCCGAGTAATGAGCACTTGCGCTCATCACTAGTTACAATATCTTTGCTTTCATGTTCACTTATTCTATAATAAAAAATGTTTGAGAAAAAAAAAGTCCTGCAAGATATTTGCATTTATCAAAAAGAACTACAGAAGTTATGGGTTCATATACATTGCCAGAATCCATCCCTTCCTCAACCCACAATCTACCAAAACTTTTGTGCATGCCCTCATCATCTCCTGCCTCGATTACTGCAACATTATCCTCTGTGGCCTCCCCTCTAACTCTCTTGTACGGCTCCAGTCTGTCCTCAACTCTGCTGCCTGGCTAATCCACCTCTCTCCTCACTACTCCCCTGCTTCTCCCCTCTGCAAATCCCTCCACTGGCTCCCAATTCCCCAACGAATCCAGTTCAAACTACTAACACTGATCTACAAAGCCATCCACCTGTCCCCTCCCTGTATCTCTGAACTAATCTCCCAATATCTTCCCTCAAATAATCTTCGAACCTCTGAAGACCTCCTACTCTCCTCCACACTTACTCGTTCCTCACACAACCGCCTCCAAGATTTCTCCCGAATATCCCCAACCTCTGGAATTCCACGCCTCAACAAGTCCGATTATCCACCACCCTCGGTTCCTTCAGACGGAACCTGAAAACCCATCTCTTCAGGAAAGCCTACAGCCTGCAATACCATTCTGCTACCTCACCAATCACCCGGGCTGCAGCCTCACCAGCCACCAAGCTGCCGCCTCACCATCACCAGTGCTGCAGCACCCCCGACCTTCTGTCTCTTCCCCATTATCCCATAGAATGTAAGTACGCAAGGAGAGGGTCCTCTCCCCTCTGTACCAGTCTGTCATTGTAAATTTGTGTACTGTAAATGATATCTATAACTCTGTACGTAACCCCTTTCTCATGTACAGCACCATGGAATGAATGGTGCTATAAAAATAAATAATAATAATATACACAAAACGAACAATAACCAAAGGATAAAAATATATATAAATCTTTAATAGACAAACAAAAATACATGAAAGATTAACAAAAAGAAGTTATGGGTTGAAATGTACTCAAAGTATTTGCAAAACTGTGTGCATGGCTGTTTATGATACAAATGAATGGGGTCATTATAGAATGTAAATTGTAAGGAAAAAATTATTATAACTATCATTGTAATTACTTTTATTTTTGTCATGTCTAATAGTATCAGTTCTTTCTAAAAACAAAGACAATTTTTATTGTCTACAAACTTTTGTACACTAAGAGTCCTTATTAGCCGCACAGCTCAATACATTGCTATAAAAAAGCTACACAAACCTTTTCAAGTAATCTGTCAACCTTCTTGACTCTGGTTTTGGAAACCCAAAACCTCCATTGATAACTCTGTTGTATTATTCTTCAGTTATTTTTCCCAGAAATATATTAATTATTTCACAACTGTTACAATTTCCCTTGTCACAGGAGTGTGCCCACTAGCAGTTCTGGGTTATGTCAAAGCGCGGTTCGAGTTTTTTCTTAAACCCATAGATCTGCATTGATACAACAGATTTTGATACAACACTTGGATCAAATTCGGAAAAGTCTCCCACTCAGCCCAAGAGAAAAAAAAAATAAATAAACCAGACATGTGCACCATCCAAGGAATGAGTGCTATTTGTTAATTAACCCCGGATAGCACTCCCATGAAAAAAATCAGTCATGTACACCAGCCCTAACTTTGTCAGCAGTGATTTAACATTGACAAATTCTGGCACACACCTACTGGTATCTCCCAGTTGCAAATGTCTTCATAGGGTATGTGCACACGTTCGTATTTTCAAGCAGAAATTTCCTGACAAAAACCGAACATTTCTGCCAGAAATCCGCATGTGGGTTTTTTTGCATTTTTTTCGCGGGTTTTATGCGGTTTTGACGCTTTTCTTTGCGTTTTTTTCCCCAATGCATTACAAAGCGGGAAAAACGCAAAAAATCTGCAAAATTAATGAACATGCTGCTTTTTTACCGCGATGCGTTTTTCGCGGGAAAAAAACGCATCATGTGCACAAAAATTGCAGAATGCATTCTAAATGATAGGATGCATATATAGGCTTTTTTAATGCATTTTTATAGCGTTTTATCACGAAAAAAACGTGAAAAAAAAACACAAAAAAACCTGAATGTATGCACATACCCATAAGTTTTCAAATGGAGTGACCAGGACAATACACACACTTATTATATACCTGTACTAACTGCTCAGTGTGCTGATGCAACTCCTCCAGAATAGACAGTGTTTGATCAGGAAGGCAGTGCTCCAAAATCCTCTGAATAACTCTGCAGCCATATGGATGTGTAGAGAGTGCAAACACCTGCAAAATAAATGGTCAGAGTTCAAAAACTATTCTTACACGAATGCATACAAATGGAAGCAAGTCCACATTGACACAAACGATCAGATATCTGAGCAAAGATAATATATATACTTTATGCATGAAAAATATGTGTTCTCTACCTGACTCTTGAAGGCATCAATTATGAACTGCAGAGACTGTGGCTGAACACACTCTATACACTTCTGTACAACATGATTTCCATTTTGGTCCTTAACACATTTCAAAACGTGACCATCCAACTCCCGAACCATTTCATTCTAAATAAAAAAAAAAAAAAAATCGATTCAAGTGACAAAGAAAACCAAGCAACAGTAGAGTCCCCAAAAGAAAAGGCAAAGCTCGCATCTACGGGTTCATATGCATAATGCAGGCCGAAGCAAAATGCAATATGATGTACAGGGTGATTCACTCGCTATTTTATCAGGAAAAATTGCTGTAACTTCCAAAAGACTATCGTACGGAAATCTGGACTGTACATACCTTAGTTCATGAGAAAATTATGTTTAAAGCAGGTGTTGAAAATGTCCACAGTTTGCATCACGTGCCAATCTCCTGGGAAAACCTGTGCAACGACAGAAGCCACAGGTCGCTGTTTCGCATTTTTGAAAGGTTTCCTCAGACATTTTGGAACATCCATCATGCCTATCCATTAGTGTTCCTGTACGTTCCAGCTTATTCACCAGCAATAGAATACATCGTTTGGACAGCGGATTTCGACCTCCAAACTTCTTTAGAAATTCACTTTGGCACCTTATCACGGATCCCTTACTCCGTGGTGTCACTAAGTCGTCACGTGTCCGCTCTCACACGTGACTTGGGGTTGTGCCTGCAAGGGTTATCTATCTCCCTTCTCTCAGTCCAGCATTTAACCTCTGTCCTATGCTGTAATGAAAGCATAAATCACACACCGACCCAGGCCATACACCCGCTGCCACCAGTCACCGAATACACGGGCGAGGAGTCCCGGACTATTAATAATAATATTGTCTATCACTCATAAGGCTCACATACCTTAGGCTATGGATTCTTTTAGAACATTCAAGATTCAGCTTGTTAAAGTTTTATACTTTAATAACAGTAGGGTCAGTGCTTACAATAAAAAAAAGATATAAAAATATGATAATAAAAAGACATACAACTTATACAAAACCGTATAAAATTAAAGAGGAGAAACATACAGAAATGATCTAACTGGTAGTTGCTTTCTGCTCCCTGAGGGTAGGACGGATGTAGATTGGATCAAACCAGCTTCTCAGGCTGCCCCCATTATGTGAACACAATTCTCTATATACAGCCATAATTTATAGCTTGGTCTGGAGGTCAGGTTTCTAGACCGCCCCCTCAGGTTAATATAATTGCTTAATTTTTGATTGGGTCACGGCCGCACCCCCAATGAACATATTTTTCTCTTGAGACACCCTGTGTAAAAGGTTCTCACTGATAGATACCCTCAGGCCGCAATTAACATCTCCCCTCCAAAAGCTAGGAGGTGTCAAATGTTACCTTTCTTCTTGGCCCTAGCTAGACCTCCTTGTGAGATTTGGAGACAGAGTCTACTTGTCCCAGGGAAGTACACTAACACCTGGGTGCGACTTGTAGCTTTTAGGACAGATGTTACATTTGCCAGTAACAAAAATAAATCTACACATAGTCCACTGCACACACACACACATTATAAATATATATATATATTTATTTGCATGGGGGTTGACTTACAGGTCAGCTCCCTAGCACGTATCTGTTTCCGCCCCACCTTGGCGAGAAAGGCCATCAGCATTGCCATGATCGACTCCCTTCTTGTGCTGAATTGTGAAATCATATTGCTGAAGTATCAAACTCCATCTAAGCAATTTCCCGTTGTCCTCAACTACTCTGTTGAGCCAACTCAATGGGTTATGATCTATGAACACGGTGAAGTTGCGCCCATAGAGGTATGGTTGCAGCTTCTGCAGAGCCCACACAATTGCCAAACATTCCTTTTCAATGGTGGCATAAGCCACTTCTCTGGGTAGGAGTTTCCTGTTAGGTAAAGAATTGTGTGCTCCTCTCCTTGTTGGTTCACCTGGCTGAGAACCGCAGCTAACCCATAGGTACTGGCATCTGTCTGCACTACAAACCGGCGAGTGAAATCTGGAACCTGCAGGACGGGTAAACTAACCAATGCCGACTTTAGGGCAGAAAATGATTCCTCACACTGAGGACTCCAGGAGACAATTTTAGGAAGTTTCGACCTGGTCAAATCAGTTAACAGTTTGGCCAGAGCACTGTAGCTTGGTACAAACCTAATATAGTAGCCAGCTGTACCCAGGAAGGAGAGTACCTGCCTCATTGGGTCGTGGAGTGGCCCAGGCTGTAATGGCTTCTACCTTCACTGGCTCAGATTTTAGCAGTCCTCCCCCCACCCGGTATCCTAGGTATTGTACCTCCCGCATGGCTACCTGACACTTTCCTGGCTTAACAGTAAGGCTATATTCACACGTTGCGGTTTTTACCGCAGAACCGCAGCGATTTTGCCGCTGCGGGTCCGCTGCAGTTTCCACAGAGTTTACATTTACATGTAAACCTATGGAAACCGCAAACCTCTGTGCACATGCTGCGGGAAAAACCGCGCAGAAACGCAGCGGTTTTCATTCCGCAGCATGTCACTTCTTTTTGCGGAACTGCAGCGGTTCTGCACCCATTGACCTCCATTGTGAGGGTCAAACCCGCAGTAAAACCCGCAGATGAAAAAATATCTGCGGGTTTTCTGCGGTTTTGTGGTGCAGAAACCGCTACAGCCGGAAGTGCGGGGAAGCAGGAGGAAGTGCGTGGGCGGAAGTGTGTGGGCGGAGTGTGGCTGTCATGATGGAGGCATATCGTCGCATGGGGATCGATGTCGGTCGCTTGATCGATTTGGTATGTATGTGTGTGTCTGTGTGTGTGTGTGTGTGTGTGTGTGTGTCCCCATGCGACGATAGTGCCACCCAATTGTGTTAAATCACCGTATGGGACTACTACTCCCATCCGATATTAGGATGGGAGAGTTGTCCCTGTGTCCGGCGACTTTAGCACAATTGTACGGTAAAACAAAACACATCACACACAATACACACACAATAAACGTGACATACATGACACACAGTACATAAAACATAGAGTATATACTCACCAACACCACACTTGTAGGCGAAGCCCTCGTCCATAGAAAAAAATCCCAAAAAAATAAACCAAATTCATACTCCCTGTCCGCAGAATCCAAAACCGAGTGTCCCACGACGATCTCCTGCTCTCCGGTGATACACTGCCAGGAGCGAAGCTCCTAGCAGTGTATCGCGTACTGTTCCGGAGCTCAATGGCGCCGGCATCTCGGTTAACGGCAGTACAGCTGCGTTGAACTTTCCCACGCAGCACTGCCGTTAAGCGAGAGTGCCGGGGTCAATGACCGCCGGTAAACTCGCTCGCGCATGCGCAGTGACACACCGACAGGAACTATGGCTCCTGTCAGTGTGTTGCTGCAGCCGTGGAGAGCAGACACATCTCTGGATGTGTCTGTTCTCCATGGAAGATCTTCGTGGGACCATCGATGGATTTCTGCGGACAGGGCCAGGGAGTATGAATTTGTTTTTTTATTTTGCCTTTTTTTCAGGTCGAGGGTCTTCAGGATGGATTAAGCGTACAATAAAAAATGGTCAAAAAGTGGGTGTCTTTATTTCATTAAAATATTTTTTTCTAGTCTTTGTGGTTTTTTTTTAACCCTTTCATTGGCTTAATAATGGATAGGCGTCTCATTGACGCCTCTCCATTATTAACCGGGCTTAATGCCACCTTACAATAGCAAGGTGGCATTAACCCCTCATTACCCCATATCCCACCGCTACACGGGAGTGGGAAGAGAGGGGCTAAGTGCCGGAATTGGCGCATCTTTTTGATGCGCCTTTTCCGGGGCGGCTGCGGGCTTATATTTGTAGCCAGGGGGGGGGGCAAATATCCATGGCCCCTTTCCTAGGCTATGAATATAAGCCCACGGCTGTCTGCGTAGCCTTTCTGGCCTAAAAATATAGGGGGACCCCAACACTTTTTTTTCGGGGCCCCCTATATTTTAGTGCCAGAAAGGCTACGCAGACAGCTGTGGGTTAATATTCATAGCCTGGGAACAGCCATGGGTATTTTAACCCCTTCCCGGGCCTCAAATATTGGCCCACGGCTGTCTGCCTAGCCTTTCTGGCCTAAAAATATAGGGGGACCCTACGTATTTTTATTTGGGAGGGATCCGTGTGATGTCCGTGTGTCTGCTTTTGTGTCTGTGTCCTTGCATTGCAACAATTTTTTCAATGTTAACACTATGACAGAAAAAATGCACACGGATGGCACACAGACAACATCCGTGTGCGGTACGTGTTTACACGGACCCATTGACTTTAATGGGTCCGTGTAATCCGTGCGCTCCCACAAATACTGACATGTCTCCGTGTTTTGAAAACGGACACACGGTCCTTGAAAACACGCTGACATCTGTAGAGATACATTGATTTTAAAGTGTCTACGTGAGTCAGTGTCTCAGGTACGTGATAAAACTGTCACCTCACGTACCGGAGCCACTGACGTGTGAAATGCAATGTCAAATTTTTAAACATTTGTGCTGTAAGGAAACCTCTTAACTCCAACATGGAAGTTGAGCTAAGCCCACCGGCATCAGGGGCTTATCTACCCATTCTGGTATACTGTAGATAAGCCCCCGATGTATCCTCAAAGATGATTAAAAGAGGTTAGATTATACTCACCCAGGGTCGGTACCGGTCCAATGAGCGTGGCGGTCTGGTACAGCTCCTCCCATCTTCTTATGATGACGTCCTCTTGTATTCACGCTGTGGCTCATCTCCCTGGTGAGGGCACAGCAACGTACTGCAGTAATGCAACGTAATGCCCTCAACAGGGCAGACAAAGTACGCCTGCGCAGGAGCCGCAGTGTGAATACAAGAGGACGTCATAACAACAAGATGGGAGAGGATGGACCGGACAGCAACGCCCATCGGTCCGTTACCGCCCCTGTGTCACTATAATCTAACCTCTTTTGATCATCTTAGAGGAAACATCGAGGGCTTATCTACAGTTCCCATTTTGGGGGTGACAGGTTCCCTTTTAGATTACTTATCATTTGGATATAGTATGTAATGACACTATTCTATTCATTGTAGGTTCGCGATATACCTTGTATATGGGATGCCGCTGATGTGTCCTACAAGGACAAATATTTCCGAGACCATTGCTGGACCAAGATTGTGAGGGACCTCTATCCGGAGTGGGATTCCCTGTCCATTGCAAACCAATTAGAAATTGGTAATTATATTGTTACCGATTATTATTAATATTATTATTATTAGAGTTTATGATACATTTACTTTGAAAATATATATATATATATTTTTTTTTCTTAGAAAAAAATGTCAAGCAGAGATGGAGGTCAGTTCGTGACCGGTACAATAAATTCATCAATACATGTGACCGGAGTGGATCTTCTCCAAGTCGAATAACCTTTCCTTTTTACGATGAACTGCAGTTCCTGCTCACAAGCCGGACTTTGCGGAGGTAGGTTATAAACCACTAATATATTTGTAGCCTCATCAATGTTGCCATGTGGTGTAGCACAGTTGACTGCGTATTGAACCCTGTGTCCTGCCGCAGCGTTCAATACACAGCATCCAGAAATTATACCATAGTGAAGAGAGCATTTTCCAAAATCCTGTCTGCGCTATCATTCCAAAGATGGAGTTGTGAGAGGTATGGCACTACACCGTGTCTATTTATCTTGTGTTGGCACTTTGACTGCGCAAGATAACTAGCACATTGTTTGGCTAGCATGTTGTGATAACGCATGTGTTAAATCAAAACATGCATTATCAGCACACATGCAAAAAAATAAACTGCGTTTAGGAGTAATCGGCCTTTATGCTGTTCCTAAAATGTTGCTCCTCCGCAGCGGTCATGATTAATAATTTTTTTCCTTTTCTCACACAGGACTGAGGGAAACCTTTCCAACCCGCCTCCTGTGGATGACCACTCCGAAGATGGAGCAGGCACTGATGGAGCAGGCACTTCCTCGGGAGCGGGAGGGACAATTTCTCCATCTCTTACCACAGCTTCTGCTGAAGCCGCATGTCCAGCAGCTGCTGCAGGCACATCAACTGCAGCAGCTGTTGGATCATCTGGTTCGTCAGAAGCTGTGGTAACAGAGAAGAGAGCTCCCTATCCGGTGGCAGGAGAGTCCATTAAAAAAAAAAAAAAAAAAAAAAATGAGGATAAAACTGAGAAGATGGCCAGTGACACACTTGATTTACTGAAACAATCCTCAAGTGAGGACCAGTGTGACTTTTTTGCATTGACCATTGCCCGAAAGGCACGCTCACTGCCACCGGATAGGCAGTCTCTCTTCATGTCTCTGTACCAAACATCCCTCACCGCTCTGGAGGACCCTGCTCCAATTGAGTCATATCAGAATGTTTTGACGGGGGTTTTCGGACTCTTTCGCCCACGACCGAAACCCAGTGAACCGCACTATAGAGCGTCTTCCTACACCCAACCGGCACAGAATTTTTCTGGAGGAGGAAACACAAGCCTGGGACCATCAGCAAGTCAATCTTTCATGACTGACACAAGTAGCTCATATGGGTGTTCCCAGGAATACACCTACTTGCATTAAGATGCAATTGTTTTTGAAAAAGTTAGTTCAGTTTTGCATATTGAAAAAATTTTTCTCAACTGTTTGGAAAAATTTAGTTGCTTGTTAAATAAATTAATGTTGATCAAATGTCATCTCTGATTTTTAGATACTTTACATACTTAGCTGACAGGTGTACGGTGTCATGGCTATATGGGGGCTGGACTATGGGATGGACATAGTGTGATGGCTGTATGCGCACTGGACAATGGGATGGAGAATAATCATTAGTTAAGAATTTTATATATACAATACTTATTCAATCCAAAAACAACCAAATTAAAATAAGAATTTTTTTATTAACCATAAATAAAAATTACAAATTATTTTGTTCCCCAAAAAAATACAACAAACAAAATTGAATATCGATGTTGATTTTGATTAATAGGGATCTTGACATCTTCTATCTTTTGGTATAGATCTTCCCATCTTGGTCAGTCAATGTTCTTCCATCCTTCTCTGCTGCTCAGGCTGCCCAACACCAGCACAGGAGTATTGCATGTGCACGGCACCTTCTGGACTCATGAAGTAGTCAGTGAAGGATTCTCTCACACGCACACCCGAGTTGGACGGCCTTCCCAGACCCACGTTGACCACTGGATTTAATATTGGCTGCTGGTACTCCACATCTACGTCAGTGTTGTACTCACGAGCATAGTTGTGGAGTACACAGCAAGCCTTAATCACAGTGTCAACGGTGTCTGTGTCCAACTGGATGGGTGTGTGAAAGATCCTCCACTGACTAGTCATGATCCCAAAGGTGCATTCCACATATCTGCGTGCACGACTCAGCCGATAATTAAAAATCCTTCGCCGGGCATTCAGTCCCCTTCGTGGGTATGGGCGCAGCAGGGTTGTCGTTAAGGGAAACGCCTCATCCGATACCATCACATAGGGTACTGGATGTGTGGAACCCGGCAAAGGTCTTGGGGCTGGGAGCGTTCCGCCATCTTGAAGAATTTGCATCCCAATCTGTGACGTTCGCAACACCCGAGAATCCCCAGTACTACCATAGGCACCAACGTCAATGGCAACAAATTTGTAATGTGCATCAGCCACCGCCATCAGGACCACTGAAAAATACTTCTTATAATTAAAGAAGCGTGATCCTGATCGTGGTGGCTGCTGAACCCTTACATGTTTACCATCGACTGCACCTATGCAGTTTGGGAAAGTATTCTATAATGCTGCCCTTAGTAACACGGCACAACACAAGGGTATCAATAAATAAACCACCAGTCACATCAGAAGGGACTTGCAGGTCCGTGTCCAGCCACTCCAATGTTTAGCCAACGACACCACCCTCCTACTTCCTTCAACGCACTAATCCGGCCTGTTGAGGGCAGAAGTAAGTCCTGCAGTGAGCGAAGGCAAGAAAAGGAGACAGGCCCAGCGCATGCACATCTGCGCACTTTGCTCTATCCTCATCAGGACCAGAAAGTACATCTGCGCAGAAGAGAGGTATCGCAAGAAGGGAGGCGCACAAACTGGACACAGCAAGATGGGATAACATTACAAAACACACACACGGGTATGATGTATCTCCACTGACCCAGGGCCCAAATTATAGAATTCTGTAGATAAGGCATAAAATACAGTGGGCACATCTGGTAGCACACAAAAATGTTTACAGTTTCCTGGCGTGTTATAAACATGATATTTCCGGTAAAGCATTTGCCCGTAAAGTATTTGCCCGTAAAGCAGAGCACAGTGGTGATGTCACCGCTCTGCTTTCCGTCCAGCGCACTTACTGCAGGGAAGCTGACGCTGCGGGACGCGACAGGAATGGATGTTTTTTTTTTTTTTTTTTTACAATTATACAATGGTAACTAGGGTAAACATCGGGTTACTAAGCATGGCCCTGCGCTTAGTAACCCGATGTTTACCCTGGTTACTCGGGGACTTCGGCATCATTGGTCACTGGAGAGCTGTCTGTGTGACAGCTCTCCAACGACCACACAGCGACGCTGCAGCGATGGACATCGTTGTCTAGATCGCTGCAGCGTCGCTAAATGTGACGGTACCTTTATTAGTTTGTCAGTGTCTCCGAGACATGTGAAAACTTTCATCACACATACCGGACACACGGACATGTGAAAGAGCCCTAATAACATTCAACCCAAAAATTATTTACTTACCGCAAGGTGATGAGCAGCCTTTCCTCAGCAGAGATGGCCTTCCTCATAAAAGTGTCTTGCAGTGTGAGATGGGGGGAAACTATTGCCAGAAGTCGGTCGAACGCCAGGATTGGCAGACGGCAAAATGAAACGAACTTTTCCGGGTATCTGAAAATGGAAAAAAAAAAAAATAATAAAATTGTTACATAACATATCATAACATTTGTGGAAAAACATTACTTTGTATTTTCATGAATTTCTACTTACTTCCGCAAATCATTATAAAGCACATAAAAGTGGCCTTTTTGTGTACGTTCTGCAACAAGCGGGTGCACCCACAGTCTTTTCCGTCTTCTCTCCTGCTGCTGCCTCTAAAATAAAAAAAAATACATTTTTTTTACAACACAACACTGTGAAAATTAAGAAAAATCAAGATGTCGGTAAAGCGCTGTTAGCGTAAAAAAAAAAAAAAAAAGCACTTCAGCTTACCTGCTGTCTATGCATATTCAAGATTTGCAGCAGCAACCCCAGCATAAGTATCCGGTGCGGCCTGCGGACGTGTACCTGCGGCATATTTTGGTAACTTCCACTCATGTTTGCACAAAATGGAGGATGAAAGAAGAAGGTGATGGACAAGGAAATGACATCATTATTTTTTTTTTTTTGTAACTGAAGTTTGTCAAGTTTCCAGAGCTTTATTTAGGTAAAAAACGCAGACAATCTGCATAAAAAAACGCATTAAAAAACGCACTGAAAAACGCACCTGCGTTTTCTGCCATGAGCTGCGGATTTTAGTGCAGAAAAAAAAGCTGGAAAATCTGCAATGTGTGAACATAGCCTAAGACCTGCAGTTTTAAGCCTTTGCAACACCTGAGAAAGATGTATGAGGTGTTCCTCCCAAGAATCACTAAAAATGGCTATATCATCAAGATAAGCAACGGAAAACCATCACATCCTTCCAATAAGTGATTGACCAACCTCTGGAAGGTCGCAGGTGCATTCTTCATACCAAATGGCATCACCAGAAACTCAAACAGCCCGAATGGCGTTATAAAGGCAGGCCTCTCCTGAGTTTCTCTGGTCTCGCAACTTTTTTCTTTATCACCACCTCGTATAACGCTCTAATGGGCCAGGTTGCTCAGTTTTTGCATTCTCTCTGAGCCGCAATACATATTCGACCACTGAGACTCCAGTAGTTCTGGGGTCAACAGTCCTTAATCAAATAAAGTGGCCCCCTGACCCTCCTCCCATAAACCAGTTCAAAAGGGGAGAATCCATTAGACGCCCGGGGTACCTCTCTGTAGGCAAACAGATGGGGGATGTACCGCTCCCAGTCTCTCCCTTCAGTCTCCACCGGCATTTTGAGCATTTGCTTTAATGTTGCATTAAACCGCTTGTAGAGTCCGCTGGTTTGGGAATGATAGGCGCTGGCAACAAAATGCTGTACTTGTATTCTTTCACAGAGGCTTTCCATCAGATCAGACATGAACTGGGTTCCCTGATCGGTCAACATTTCCCTGGGGAAACCCACACGAGAGAACACGGTCAGTAAAACATCGGCCACTTGGTCTGCTCGGATGGAGGACAGTGCCACAGATTCCGGGTATCGTGTAGCATAGTCCACCACTGTGAGGATGTACTTTTTGCCAGAGCTGCTAGGGATTGCAAGTGGCCCTATAATATCCACAGCCACTCGCTCGAAAGGTTCATCGATCATAGGCAGTGGTATCAATGGAGCTTTCTGTATATTTCCAGACTTCCCAACGCTCTAACAAACTACACATGATCGGCAGTAATTGGCAATATCTGTCCCCATCTTTGGCCAATAGAAGTTGTGTGTCAGGCGAGCTTTAGTCTTTTGTATTCCAAGGTGTCCGGCCAAAGGAATTTCATGGGCAATCCCCAATAATTGTTCCCTAAATGGATAAGGGACGATCAGCCGCCGTTCATAGTCCCAAGATTCTGTAGTATCCGTGGGGATAGTCTCTGTATACAGTCTGCCCTGGTCCCAGTATACTCTCTCTTTGCCAGAAGCAGCAGGGGTCGGTCTGCAAGACATCTGACCTCCTCCAGACTGACATCTGTCTGCAGGGCCTCCTGGAAGCTCTGACTGTCAGCCTGCAGGCCCTGGCCTAGTGTGACTGCCAGGCCTGTTAGAATGTCAATTCTAAAGCTCAGGTGAGTTATTATCGCAAAACTAAACTAAGCAACACTGGTTTTATGAAAAAACGCATCAAAAACTATGTCAGGAGGAGCGGCAGAAAACATCACAGAACTGCCAACTATATTCCAGAATCGATTGAGGAGTCACAACAGGACACCTCATTAGATGTCATCAATTTTTCTTCCTGTGTTTTTTCTGACACGGACTTGAAATTGTTATCCCAGGGTTTAAATTTTGCTCCTACTAACACCAACCTAAACATTTTTTCTACACTTAAGGATATCAATAAATTTGTCAGGGATCTGACTATCAAGAAACATTTTTTTCTGAAGAAAAAAACGGTGACTCTCCTCCACCATATAATGTAAATGAATTTACCGGCATGAGCTTTGCTGAACAGAATGGTTTACTATGCCTTATGGAATTGGATACTCACCAGGAAACTTGCCAAGATATTGATGTGGCTTCCTCATTTAGGACAAAAAATCCAACATTCTATCCAGTCCACACCAGAACTGAAGCAATGGACAGATTTCAGGAAAATGTTGAACGAGATATACGTAATCTAATAATGAAATCCAACACACGTTCTTCTAAATCTAATTTAATGTGAACGTGATTCCCTTGATAAAATTCGCAATAATTCTGACAATCATAAAAATGTCAGATAAAGGTGGATCTGTGGTGGTATTTAACAAAAGTGATTACATAAAAAGTATTTTTGACATGCTTTCAGATCAAGATATTTATATTCAACTTAAATCAGATCCCACCTCAGAATATCTTGTATCTTGTAAAAAAAAAAAAATCATTGATAATGGTTTAAGTTCAAATTTTCTTACCAAAAAGCAAGCTGAATATTTATTTATTCGTTGATCATCCTAAGATTCCTTTCCTACATGCTCTACCGAAAACACACAAACAAATTAGACCACCACCTAGGTATATCGATGATTTACTATTAATTTGGAATGGGGATCAAGACTCCATTATACATTTTTATTTTATTTGAATAATCCGTTTAATCTTAAATTCACTAATTTTTTGGATAATCACTCCATAATTTTTTTTAGACTTAGTTCTCACAGGACTACCTCATAAAACCATTCAAAGTCATACCTATCGTAAACGAACCGCAGGTAATACTATTCTTCATGCTCAAAGTTTCCACCCCTCCCATACCATTCATTCAATACCTGTTGGAGAAGCTCTGAGAGCTAGGAGAAATAGTAGCAACGATTTGGCATTCAAACAAAAAAAATCTCATCAAAAAACGTCTCACGAACAGAAATTGCCCAAATTGGTCTGTGGAACGTGCGTTTAAAATAGCAGATGACAGATCTAGATCAGATCTTATTCAGTCTGTTTATTCAGAAAGAACTGAAAATAGCTTGAGTAAAACTTCTACTGATAGACCAGTGTTAGTGCTTACTTATAGCACACATTTCAAATCTATTTCTGATATTATAACACGCAATTTAAATATTTTGAGAGATGATCAAACAATGGATACAATCCTCCAAAATGGGATTTGTATAGTTTCCAGACGTGCCCCTATACTTGGTAATATTCTTTCACCTAATTTTTTACATTCCAATACTACTACAAATTCTTCTAATTGGCTGTCTGTAAAAGGTATTTCAAATGCGGTACGCATCCCTGTAAAACTTGTCTATATACAAAAAAAACTGCAATATTTTCTAGTTCCGATCACCAAAATTTTTTTTCTATCAAAAGCTTTATAAATTGTAACTCAGACTATGTGGTTTATATTATTGAATGCATTGATTGTCATTTGTTATATGTAGGTTCTACTATAAGAAAATTAAAAGACAGATTTCGTGAACATTTAAATGACATAGTGCAACCCACCTTACATCACACTTCCAATGCATCACATCACTTTATTAATACACAACAGACAAACCACACATTTAAAAATATATCCAATTGAGCAAATTCATAAGGACATACGAGGTGGTGATAAAGAAAAAAAGTTGTGAGACAGAAGCTTTCTGGATTTATTAAATACACGCACACCTATGGGCTTAAATCTTAAAAAAGAAATTATGTTGCATTACTGATTATTATTTTTTGTCCCGGTTATATCTTTATTTTCATTTGTTTATTTTATTTAACGATTATGTTTCAATTTTGTTTTTTTATTATAATTGTATTGTTATATATATATTTTTTCATTATATATTTTGTGATTATATACGTGTATGAATGTTCCTTTGTGATCTAAACTTCTGCCTCATAGATTGAAAGATTTTGCATCAAGTGTGGAACATTTCTAATCATGTCACAAGCAGTTTCTTGATCACCTGCTATACTTACTTCACCTGGCAAAGAATGTTTTTATACACGAACTTCTCATCTGGATCACTTGCTGTGGACTAAGAACACCGAGAGTGTTTGAAACGCGTTCAGCTATTTCATAGATGTCCCTCTGTAAGGCTACGTTCACATTAGCGTTTCCCGACGCAGCGTCGGGAAACGCAGCAGCGACGCATGCGTCATGCGCCCCTATATTTAACATGGGGGACGCATGGACATGCGTTGTGCTGCGTTGTGCGACGCATGCGTTTTTTTGCCGCAAGCGTCGGGCAAAGAAAACGCAACAAGTTGCATTTTTTTTGCGTCGAAATTTTGGCAAAAAACGACGCATGCGTCGCAAAACGCAGCGTTTTTGCGTGCGTTTTGGTGCGTTTTTATTTGCGTTGTGCGTTGCGTCGCCGGCGCACAACGCAAATGTGAACGTAGCCTAAACTTGCTTTTTGCTGATTTTGACATGCAGTGTTTCCATTTTTAAAATTTTTGGAATAATTTTTTTTTATCTTTAATATTTTCTGAGCTGGATTTTCTCTTCAATTCCAGAAGCCATTACAGCCTGGGCCACCCCACGAACCAAGAAGCAGGTACTGTCCTTCCTGGGTACGGCTGGCTACTATAAGGGTATGTTTAACGTGCAGGAAACGCTGCGTGTTTGACGCTGCATAGAGCCGCAGCGTCAGACACGCAGCGTCCAGATGTTACAGCATAGAGGAGAGGATTGAATGAAATCCCGTCTCCACTATGCGTGGTAACACGCACGCGGCGGCCCTGCGACTCCGGACATGCGGCGCATCTTTTAAGATCGCAGCATGTCCGTATACCTTGCGGCGACGCTGCGGCAACGCAAGGTATAGCACAGGGCCCTATGGTGGGGTGCGATAATCCCGGATGTGTGCTATGAACACATCCGGCATCATCGCGTCCCAGAAATTGGGCGGAGCTTACCGCAGAGCGGGTTTGCCGCTCCGACGAAACTGCCAGCCATCCTGATC